>NC_090930.1:727916208-728275214 GCF_040938575.1 Ambystoma mexicanum
TGGTGGACCATGCCCTACCTCTCCTTCGCAAGGAGCGGAATTCCTTCAAAACAAAATTTTACTGTACCAACAGGCCAGAGATCTAAGATCGAGAAATGACATACTATAAGAAATCAAAAGATTATGCAGAGAAAGGAAAAGAGGGCCTCGTTATCAGTTTACCGGTGCAGAAATAACATGCCAGTAATTCCATTTACCAGCAGGTTTCCACACCAGCAAACTACGAGTTTGCCAGTGGGGTGGCCGGAATTACCTCACTATGAGACTCCATAGTATGAGGATTAACATCCATTTACCGGCAATTGTAATCTGACGGTAATTCCATCAGACCAAGTGCTGGTAACAGTTTTACCGTTTGTTGGTATCCCAACGGATTTATCGGTGGGAGACCACCAACCTTATGAGGCCCAGATGCTCTGTCTTTTCTACTGTGGTCGCCAAACACTGGAGTGCACTACCACTGAAAACCACACCCTACACAGCGCTATGTGAATAGCAGGAAAAGTATAACAACCTTGGTCTTCAATGCTCAGCATACTTGAAGTGTAATCTACACCCATCAAGCAGCGGAAAGAACACTTCTCAATGGTTCGACTTTCACATGCACACACAACCAGAGAGAACACCATAGCGGCTCCCAATCATACACTTAAGGCCTCATTACGGCTTTGGCGGTAGCCATGCCGCTATTGGCGGCATGGCTGCCTCTAAAACTGGGTCTGGGTTCCCTGAATGGGGAATTACCGGGCCATTCCGAGTTAGGAGGGCCCGGTAATTCCTCCTTCAGGGAACCCGGGCCCGGACCTTCCCCATTCCCATTCGGGCCTCCATAGAGCTCAATGGGAATGGGTGCAGGGAGCTAACAACGGGCCGATTACGACCGGCCCGTTGCTAGCTCCCTGGTCCCCTCGCGGGACCCGGTAACAATGCCTGGTTTTACCAGGCGTCCCTACCGGGTCACGCGAGGGGACCTCGTAATCAGGCGGAATGGGAATAACGGGTCCGCATCCATTAGCGGACCCAGTTAACCCATTCCGCCTGACTTGTAATGAGGCCCTTAGAACCCAACGTACTGCACTCAGAACATTATAACAACTAGAAGACATCACATCAAGACACTGCAGAAACCCTAAGAGAACGCCTTCCTTGTCTCCCAGAATATCTGAACCTCATCACAAGAAATGTTCACACATCAATCACTAAAGCATAACACCTGTCTCCCTACTGCAACTGACAGCAAGACCAATAATTTGAAAGCCCCCCCCCAAAATGCACTCTTCTAATTACAACTGACATACTCAGCCCAAGGCCAACACACACCCACTCTATAACCCCAAGGCCACCCCACTGCACATAAAGGGCTTCATTACAGTTTTGCCGGTATGCCACTAGTAATTTTGGTCGGATACCAGCAAAACTGCCCTACCGTTTCCACCACGCTATATCCCGGTATTACGGGCGGCTGAGACGCCGGTAAGGTCCCTTTCCATGGAGTCCATTGCCCAAAATTATCCGCACCAGTAGTACCAGTGCCGGTGATTCTGTCATTTATTTACTAGTATGGTCCTGAACTCCCGGCAGGTCAGGCCTGTTGGTATGTCACTGCCCCTTCCGTCAAACTTGTCAAACTTGTGTTTCCCGGGTCAGGAAACCATGCCAGTGCCAGAATTTCTTCCAGACCAGGGATCTTATAATGAGCCCCAAAGTCTTCAATGCTTTCTACACTTCACATCATGAAAGTATATAAGCATGCAGTGCACAGGGCACTTCTGATCTACAGCTTAATACATTGTGGTATAGCTCAGTGGCAACGTGCTCATCTGCAAGACGACGCAGAGCACCACATGTTTCAAACCCGAGTCTGTGCTTCTTCGGTATTAAGCGCGTTATAAAAAACGATTATATTTATAGCACCTCCAAACTAACCAAACCCACCCACTCTCTTCCAGATCGGCCAGAGCACCCGAGGACCATGCAAATGGCAGCAGTGCATGATTCAAATCCTAATAACAGAACATAACCTTTGCATTGTAATTGCAAGGCTGCAAGATACAAAGGGCAATGCAAGGATTCAGGGCTGGATGTGGCTGCAATTTACAGAAGGCAATGCAAGGATTCAGGGCTGGATGTGGCTGCAAGATACAGAGGGCAATGCAAGGATTCAGGCTGGATGTGGTTGCAAGATACAAAGGGCAATGCAAGGATTCAGGGCTGGATGTGGCTGCAAGATACAGAGGGCAATGCAAGGATTCAGGGCTGGATGTGATTGCCAGATACAAAGGGCAATGCAAGGATTCAGGGCTGGATGTGGCTGCAAGATACAGGGGGCAATGCAAGGATTCACGCCTGGATGTGGCTGCAAGATACAGAGGGCAATGCAAGGATTCAGGCCTGGATGTGGCTGCAAGATAAGAAGGCAATGCAAGGATTCAGGCCTGGATGTGGCTGCAAGATACAGAGGGCAATGCAAGGATTCAGGCCTGGATGTGGCTGCAAGATACAGAGGGCAATGCAAGGATTCATGCCTGGATGTGGCTGCAAGATACAGAGGGCAATGCAAGGATTCAGGCTTGGATGTGTGCTTCATATGTCTGTAAAGTCTCCACTGGGTGTATTACCAAGAAGCAGTTACCCACTTCGAGCATGGTTTTTAACAAGTATGATGCGTTTAGTTACATATTATGCGACTCTGTGATGTAAATGCGCAGTTCTTTAAAAAGGTGGCTTATTTTGCTTGTCAAACAAGCGGACAGATTTGAAAACTTTGTACACTATTTAGTGTACCTTTTATTTCACAAATCAATCAGCTGGAGACGGTGGCGGGTAGTTGGCCCATCACAAGGTACATTCGCATTTTTTAGGGAGTTTTGGGACATCACACATAAAAAGGTCACTGAAGATCAACGTGCCCTCTCAGTCATTTCTCAGGAATTGCTGCCTGGAGGGCAGCCCTCAGCCGAAGGACGTGCTGCGAATTACGGAAAGGAGTCAAACAGATAGAATGAAAATGGAATTTAGAAGACAACCGAAAGCTTTGATGAGTCACCGCAGTAATGGCAGCTCGCCTGCTGAGCCGATCACACACACATTGAAAGCCGAGTCAACAGAGCTATTAAATCCGTAGAGGAGAAGGTGCCCCGCATCATACAGAACCCCGAAGCTAGGGCTCAGCTGCTGTGCGGGCACTACTCCCCCATCGCTGCTGGCAGCAGCAGCTCTGTGCACACTACCAGGGGCACATGTGGCCCCGCTTGCCATCCACAGGTCGCTTCTAGGGCGTGCGAAACAAAAAACTATAAACACAAAAAAAGCTAAATGGGGTAATTATCAGGGTTTCGAATGTCTTGTGAAGTAGTTACACGGCTTCAATAGGTATTTCTCAGCCTATTCTGAGAGCTTTCAAACAGAGGTGCTATGCATTTAAAAATAAATATTAAATTAGCACATTTGACGGATTAAAACTGCATTTTTTTTAAATTTAAAGGTATGAATCAAGATAACCACCAATTCGTTTTAAAATTCTCAAACTTGCATGTCTTTTGCATTAAATATTTCTTTGTCAGAAATAGGCCCGCATAAATTTGCCAGTCTGGAATAAAGTGCCGGTAACAACGGTTACTGGCACCTTTCCCGGACTGGCAAACTACAAGTCTGCTATTAGGGGCAGTAAACTACCGGCAGGCCGAACCTGCCGGTAATTCAAGCCTCTACCAGCAGATTTTTCACTGAAGCACCGGCACCGTTACTAACAGTGCCGGTGCTTCAGTGATCCCATTCACATGGAGTTGTATGGGACTCCACCGGAATGGGAGCTTACCGTTTCTCCAACGCCCGGGATATGCCGGTATTATCGGCAACCTCATAATGAGGGCCATAATCTTCTAGTGTTACATTTGCAATCGCAAATACATAACAAGGTCCCAAACCCTGAGATACTGCATGCAAAAAAGTACCCTGCCAAGCTCTTTATATCTTATAAAAAAATAATTCATGCATTGTGCACATCATGCATTCTACACATCACTTTTTTAATCAGCCAAATTGGCCATATCATCCACACATCTTGACGCTGGTTTGTTTCTTCAATACTGGCTATACTCAGCCTTTCGTGATTCTGTATAACATTTCATCACTAGATGTAAGCACCCACAACTTAATGGGCTCGCACTGGCCACAAGTGTGCTGCAGATGGGAGTAGAGTGTGACACAGGGATTCTTTCAAACACACAGGCTTTCAGATGCCCATCGCTGTCGCTGTGGTTGCTGTGGAGTTGAAAGCCTACCTTGTCCTCTGTGATACCTTGAAAACCACAGTTCAGATCTGGTGTGAGTCTCATCAAGTGGGAGAATGCCTCATCAACAGGGCCCGTGCAAGCACTAGGCAAACTGGGCAGCTGCCTAGAGCCGTGGCTAGCAAAGGATGCTAAGAGAAGTGTTTTCATCTGTTATCATCAATTACAAAAAATGTAAACCTACCCGAGCTAAAGTGGACGAAAGATGCCCTCCTGCAAACCACAGTGCCCATGTGTCTAAACATCACGAACCTGGCAGTGGAAGACGGGCAATTGACCATTTACACATTCTTTTGGGCAGCACACCACATGGTCTGGCTCGAAAGTGAAAACTTCAGGGAAGTCAAGCAGGAAGAGATGATATAAAATAACATTATTAGGATCAGGTCACTCACAGGTAGGAGCGGGAGGGAGATGGCGTGAGCAGGAGGGTATCCTGCAAGTTCACTAACAAGTAGCGGAATCATCTTTTGCACAAAATCTCAGAATAGGATAAAGTGCACATTTTCTCTTAAACAGTTTAATTTGCAGGATCAACCTCATAGATATAACTTCATAAGTAATGCTAGAAGTGCTGCCTCTGAGTTTTGACCCAATATGACTGATTTGTCGCATCCTTTTCTCACCAGCTGAACTCTTTTTATTCACGCTACTTTAAAACTACTGTTTTCATAAATAGACTTTATGTTGGTCACAGACGCTACTTGCAAGTTGCAACTTTGTATCTAGGGAAATTCACAGCTGCAAGCATTGTGTAGTAGTTCCTGGATAGTTATTTGCAAAACTGCTCAATTGGTTTGCACATTTTCTGGGCTAACCTTCCAAGCATGAACCACACTGGTCAGGGCTGCTTATGTATGCCAGTGTATGTTTATCCAGTGCAGGTTATAAAACAAAGATAAATAAACTGGCTCAGAATATGTGCGTGCTGAGCTAAATGCACGGAGGAAAACCTGTAAAAGTTTTTGGTTTGTTATCTGATGTTAAAATGCAGAGCCATTATTAAACTTAGCGGAAGTAATTAAACAAACTGAACATTTTGGAAGGTCATTGCAGAATAATGGTACTTTTATGATGAAATTGAGGACAATTAAAAACAGGGCTGCCGCCCCTATAAGCCACTGGGGGTGAAATTAAACATAGGGGACGCAGATGGCATTTGTCTGCAGTCCACTTCCACCACAAATGGTCATTTTTGCCCCAGAAATTGCACTGTGGTCTTAGGACTCCTTCCGACTCGCTGGCATCCCCTCTCCTACGACAGCTTGGTATTGCCTAATGGGCATATTCAGCAGTTTTGGGGGTGGAGACTTTCTATGTTGGGCAATGACCACAACACCTTTTAGCAAATAAGCATGAGCCCGTGCATGTGGGCATGTGTGTATGTGTGCAAACCAATGACAGCTGTGCTTACAAGCCCAAAAACCTCCTTTGGCCCTTCCACTACCACACAAGAAGTAAGGCTGGCAGTAAGATTTTGAAGAGAAGGGCAGAAGGCAAGCATGTTTGTGCAATGCTCCCCGGGCCATAGCTGCCCAACATCCCAACCAGCACAGCGTCGCTGTTAGGGGCTGTGGATTGGTGGAGAGAGTCCTTTGAAAGCAAAACTCTTCGTATGCCTGCAAGCTGGCAGGCTGCATGGAGCTAGCACCCATGCTTACCTATTCTTTGGAAATTAAACATGCACTGCATTGGGACAGACTATGCCGTTTTGTCTGTGAGGGGAGTGTGCCCAGCTCTGTACATGCTGTGCATGTGCCTATTCTTAGTTTTGGCTAACAATTAGCTAAGCCAGCTTTGCCTAAGTATTACCCTGTGTTTGGGCTTTTCAGAGTTGTATAAGTATACGAAGTAGATTGGTTTGCTATGTCCTTCCAGTAGAGCATTCATCCATTCTGGTTTCTGTTCACCTCCCAGCCCATAATTGATAAAAATCACAGTCGTTATTTATTCGAGTCATTGGTCCTTGTCATTCTGCTTTGTCATAGCTCCTTCATCATAGTCCATGTACTTCATCACAGTCCTTTTTCATCACAGTACTTCTCCTATATCGTCACAGTCATTCTCCTTCATCACAGTCCTTCTTTTTCACAGTCCTTCCTCGTCTATTGTAACAGTGTAGAAGTAAGAGATCGACACAAAGGTGGCATATTTGTTGTTATAGACTTTTATTAAATAAATAAAATTTCACGCCTTGGAACACTTGTGTATAGGCACGTTATAAATGCCATCTCATATCATAAATAAGGGTTGGAGAAATGCGTTCTTGCCTCAAAACAGTAATTTGAGGAGTTTGTCAGGATGTCCAAAGAAAGCAAGTCCACCGTTGTGTCCAAATCCAATTTCCACCCCTCACATAAAGTGAATGGGGAAATCCTCTTTAGAGTATGTGACTCAAAGTTCGGTTCTAGTTCACAAAATAAAGCTCCAAGGAGGGCACAAATAAAAAACTCCAAACGCAGATTGTGCGCAAATAACAACTGGGGTTTGTTATAATAGAGGGTCCCTCCCTTCCTTTGCTTTTTCTGTGATGAGGTCCTGGACGAATGAGTCGGGGGCTCTCCCCATTTTCATAATGTCACTAAACCATGTTATCAGGAAAGGGAGGAGAACGTACATGAACGTTTTGTCAAACCGAGCGGTGAAACCGTCTTCGCCCGGGTGCTTTGCCCAATTGGAATCGATCTATTGCGTTCCTTATCTCCTCCCCGGTGAATGGAGAGTCCAGGGCATCTGACTCATCTGCTGTTAACACTGGGATGAACGTCTCCTCTAGGTATTGCTCAATTACTCCTGTGTCCGCTTTTAGTTCACTCCTATATAGCTCCAGGTAAAACGATGCAAATGCATCCTGGATCCCATCTATTGAAACCTCCGTAGTCCCATCCCATCTCGGAAACCCATCTTTCTGCACATGGTCCCCTTAGCCATGCAGCAAGAGGAGTGTCTGCCTTATCTCCCTTTTCATAACAGTTCTGTTTCAAAAACTGTAAGTTACGAACTATCTTCCCTTTCTCCAACAGCCTCAGCTCTTCCCTCATGCCTCTCGCCTCCTGGATGCAGACCTCCCTTCTACTATTGGATGACTGTGCTAGCTTTTCTAGTGCCCCTATTTTAGCCCACAATCTATTCTCGATTAGGTTACGTTCTCTTTTTTTACAGGCCCCTTCTTTGATCAACGTGCCTCTCCAGGTGGCTTTCGTATCATCCCAAACATTTCCCTTTCGCACCTCCCCTGTGCCATTTATATTAAAACATTCTTAGATATCCTTCCCCATCTCCTCCCTGAACGCTGGGTCTTTCCAAAGGGATTTGTTGCACCTCTATTTAGAATTCCTCGGGCAGAGACCGTTCCATTCAATCTCAACCCATAACATGTCATGGTCAGACCAACAAACCGGGTGAATCCCTGATCCCAGGGCCACATCCCATACGTCCCTTGAGATATATAGGTAATCTATGCTAGTGGAGGTAACATGTGGGTCGGAGTAGAAGGTAAACCCCTTTTCTTGTGGGTGGAAGTGGTGCTAAATGTCTCACAAACCATATAGTTCCTCGCGGTCCCCAACTCCTAACAACCCTGTTTATGGGATTGCTGTCCCCCGGGGTGCATAGTCTGTCCAATGTGTCATCCATCCAAACATTAAGGTCCCCCCCGACTATGATGCGACCCGTGCCCTCATTTATTACCTACACCAGGGTCCTTTCGAGGAACTGCAATTGAACCTGGTTCGGGGAATTGATTGAGGCAAATGTAAATCTTATTTTCTTAATCAAGCCGGAGATCAACACCACCCTCTCCTCTGAGTCAGACCACACTTTGGTGACTTACATTCTCAGCTGTGAGAAATCTGAAGGTGTCTCACTGACTAGTCCCTGGGGATCTGTCATCCCGGTTGCCAGGACACAGCCATCGCTACTGGATTCTGTTACTGGGCATGGACCAGTGTGGGAGGATCACCTGGATGGGGGGTCCTCAGGGAGTGGAAGTGGGACACCAACGGGTGACATGCGGTATCCCCTTTCCTATAACACCTTTTCCCCACCCTACCACATAGGATACTCAGAAACTCTGCACCCCCCTCGTTTTCTGTCACAAACTCTTTTACACCACAAAAGACAACAGACTAACACCAAAGCCGCTTACCTGACATGTCCCAACACAAGCATCAGGCAGAGTCAGGCAATTAATAATAACCATACACACCTGACGGCCCTTACCCTTCTCCACAGGGATTAAAGGTGGAGCACGAGAGCACACTATGAGCAAGGCAGACCACAAGACAGGTCAGCTATTTCAGGTCAGCAGTTCAAGAGGAGACAAAAAGTGGCAAGAACCAAAGGGGCGACAAGAAAAGAAGGGCCCTTGCCCTTTCAACTAAGACCTGTGAAGTTTCCCATAAAGGAATCATAAGACATCGAACAATAGCTGACGTGTGCTGTAGCAGATGTCAATGGTGCACGGAGTCCTCTTCCACTGATAACCAAGGCAGGAAAAGATGCCTGCTACCGTGGTACCGTCCTTGATTGCAGAGACAAGAAAAGCCAATCGGTTTATCACAGCCAGTGAGTCAAAGGGAGAACCAATAAGAAACCAAACTGTGTTGAGCGAATGTTGCAAATGGCAAATTACAGGAAATCAAATAATTGTTAACACTGCAAGGGAAATATCAGCTGCAGAGTGATCCGGCGCCACGTGGGTGCTCACTTGAAAAAGACTCTGATTGATCCCCCTATTGTTGAAATTACTAATACCAGAAGGCCTAGGGAGAGCAGCAAGGAAAAGGTCAAAGTGGTCATACAGGGGTTGAGTAAAACCCCCTGTACTGTTGAAAGTCTTTGACTGTCAAGTAATTGGAAAGCTAAGGGAAATAAATCCTGTATCATGATAAAGTAGAAGGAACTGTGTGACTGGCAAACATGAACCCAGCGGAGGGATTCCTGCAGAATGGGGTGAAGCATGATGCCCCAATGAACCTTGTGTTGACAAGAGGGAACCCGACGGAGGGATGTGCACAGAGGATTGTTTGAAAAGACATTGAACTTGTGAATGAAACAGGTGAAATCTTTTCAATAAAAGCCGTAGTGAACCCGATGGAGGGAGGCTAACAGTCGAGAAGGGTCTGAGCCCGGAAGAGGGGGATCCAGGGGTGAAAAGTCATCACCCAACGTACATACGGAAAGGAACTTTTTGTTTTGTTATTTTGAACACATCAGGTCTTTGAAGCAAGAGAATTTTTGTAGAAAAGAGGCAACCACCGAAGAGCCTGATAACTGAGAATGGAACTGTAGCCTCATGCTGGGAAAGCCTGGGAATGTGCTGTGCTCAGGAGTCCCACCTTGTCCCGTGCTCAAAACATGGGGAAGGGAGACCCCCGGCTATAACATCCTGACTTATCATTTGTGAACACTTCTTTGTTTTCTTGTGAACACTATCCCACACTCTTTTTGTATTTAGCTATTAGAAATTGGCAATAGTTTCTTTTTAGTATAGGCCATTTTATTTGACAAGCCACCACTAGGACTGCCTTATTATTATTTGATGGTCGTAGCTTGCTTCCATCTTAGATTTAGGTTTAGATTAGGCGTTTTTCCAACCCATTGAATCAGTTTAATACACACCCTTGTACTGTGATCACTTGTGTCTTTCTTCACTGTTGCCACCATGAGGTCCTTACACAGCCCTCTATGAACCAAAATCCTGACCCCTGTTTTTCTCGAAATCCCAGAACTCGAGTATTCTCCCCCCACCTCGGCGCAGGGAATCTTACGTTCCTAACCCTTCAGATACTTGGTTTCCCAGAGGAAAAGGACATCTAACTATGACCTCTTAAATTCCCTAGCGACCAGAGACCTCTTAGTAGTGGAGTTGCGGCCCTTGACATTAACGGTACATACCCGCAAACTGTCCACCCTAGTCCCTTTCCCCAAGGCAGCCATACCATGGTTTGCTCCCCCAACATCTTCTCTCATTCCAAGTTAACCTCAAGAAAGTGTGTTTGATAAAAGCGTGTCTGACCAAAGCAAGGGCCATACAATGAGTGTGAATTTCCCCTTCCCCAACCCATCCTGTCCCCCCCAAAGGCACCCGGCCCCTCCCAATTACCATTGCTAGGGTAGTGCTGAACCACCACAACTGGCCTGTCAAAATCACGTCGAACTCCAATGCCCCCCTCCTAGCCCGCAACAACTTCTATAGAAATAGAACAACATAATAACAACAAACCGCTGTGCTTCTTTCAAATTCAAGAAACCCCTGCCATGCTGACAGTGGCAATATTTTTGGACACATTCCCCTTCAAGCCCTCCCCTTTCGGGCCGAAATATTTTGCTCTAGCCTAACTTGAAATTCCCACTGGCTCTGTCTGGCCCTCGTTTGGAAGTACATTCAATTCAAAGGTATATTCTTCAGGATGTGTTGGCTGGGAAGGTGTTGAGCTTCCTAAATTTCCTCGAACCAGGGATTCTCCTTCTCTTGGGGCCCTTAATTCACCATTGCCGGTCTTCTTCGTTCTCCCCTTGTGAACCCAGGCTCCTCTCTTCTCCGCCCATGAGTTCTCCCGATACTCTGTTTAGTTCTTCCTCTGTAACCAGCTTGTGTTTATGACCCTCGAGTTCGAAAGAGATCGAGAACGGGAATCCCCATCTGTACCTGACTCCTTTCTCTGACAGCCATTTCCTCAATGGCAGTCAAAGTCTCCTTTTCGCGAGGGCAAGATAGGAGAGGTCCTGAAAGACCGTGATTCTCGCCATGCCCAACGTCACTGGACCCTTGGCCCTAGCCTTCTCCAGGATCCTGAGCTTGTCTGGATAGTTGTGAAAACACACAAGGAATGGGCCCATTCAACTTTCACTTGCTCAACTGTATCGTCTTCGAAGAGGAGTTTAGTGACCACATGTATGGTTCTTCTGAGGTCCCTTTCGGTCTGCGGTATCCCAAAGAGTCCGAATTTATTTCTCCTTTCGCGATTTTCAAAGTCATCTAGCTTCAGGACAATGTCCGCTTCCCTCCTTTCTTTTTCCCCCATCCTCACATCGATTTGAGTCTCAAAAGTGTCCAAGAAGGATTGATTATATTACACTTCCTGTACCCTCTCCTCCATTTTATCCAGTCTGGTGTCGATCTTATCAACTTTGCCACCAATATCAGTCCTCATACCCCAGTTCTCTTCAAGGAGCGAGGCACCATCCTTCTTGGTTGCCATTGAGTCTTCTCCTCTTGCCACCATTTCCTTCTCTGCGTTATTGGCTACTGAGTCAGGCTTTCCCGGGTATGCCAATTCAGCCAATTTTAGTCTAACCTCCTTGCAACACTGGGCTGTTGTAAGGCATCTGAGAAGAACAAATCCCAGACAAAGACTAACCTCAGAATGACACCCACCCTGTTAGTCTTGTGACCCTGCCCAGGACCAAGCTCTAATGAGATCCAAACAGGACCAGCTCCAACAGCTTGCTGCTTATCAGCCAGGGGTGTGCCAAGAAGGGGGAACTGCAAGCTCACACACTTCTCGGGACCGGGCCCCTCCAGGCCTCAGAAGTCCCACCTTCCCTCCTATCCATAGCACTCTGTAGGTACCCCACTCTTCTCCCTCCAAACAGGATCCTCTAAGTGTTGGGCGACCCCTTCAAGGATGTTCCCTCCACCTGCTCGTGGCCTGGTCAAGGCAGGCACATGTCCCTAAATTGGGGGCCCACACCTCCAACACAGTCCCTCCAAGTACAGGCCCAGTATGGACACAGGCCACCTCCGGCTCCCATTGCCGCCATGCCCCTGGGTCTTTGCAGTCGTGCCCCTCGTTTCTCAAGGCCCCCCCAGTGCACTGATTATTCACAATGTTAGGTCTCTCCCAAATCCAAGGTGCAGCAGGCAGGCACACACCCCAGAGGTGGTGGCCCACACCTCCCAGGCAGTATTAGGCCAAATTCCCCAATGCCCTCCTGCCACTTAGACCACGTTGTTGTCAGGCTGCCGGGCCTGGCTGTTAGGTTCTTAGCAAATCCAGTCCCAGTCCAACTTTAGCACCCCCAAGCACCCTTCCTAACCCAATCGCCTGGTGTGCCCTCCATGGTGTGTTTAGCCCTCATCAGCTGGGCCTGGGGCAGGAGGCGCATACCGGCTCCAGTCCTCGCACCCCAGCGCTGCAGGGCCCGACAGTCCCTAGTTCAGGCTGGTCGGCCTCCACAGGGATCTGATTTGCCCCGCCCACCGGGTGTTTGGGGAAAGCAAGACCCAGCACCAGCAGCTCTCAGGTCCTCTTATAGGGGATAAGGGGGTTCCAGGCGTCCGGGGATCATGGGGTCCACCAGGCGTAGGCTCCGTTGCCTCTAGACAACAGGTAAACATTTCTGCACTGCAGCACTTTCCTTTTTTCCCGTGGCGTCAAGGAGTATATGTCCAGCTCTATGCGGCCAATTGTCTTTGCTCTTGGACCCAAATGTGCTCCTTTAGGGTCCGTCTCTGGTGGTCACTGCGGATCCGTTCCCAGGTGTCGGAAGGGGCACACGTGGGTGCACACATGCTTTTCCGGGCCCTAGAAGACAGAGATGCATGTTTAGGCACTAACTCTCCCAAATGAATTTTTTATCTTTGTATTAGGGTTTGATATTTAACTGTATTATAGGCAACTGATAAAGTAGCAGTAGGATGGTTGGTGTTTTGCCATCAAGTGTTTTCAGAATTTCCCTTTCCATTTGGTACTCTTGTGTTTGAGCAAAATCCAGATTGGTTCTCAAGAAGTGTTTTTCTTTGCACTATGATGGACAAGTTGGGTAATAAGTATCTTTTCAAGGTTTCAGCAATGAAAGGAATGTTGAATATAGGTCTGCAGTTTTCAGGTATCTCTGGGCCTGAACCCAACATTTTTAGGAGGGGTGTTATGGTGACAACCTTTAGTGATGTTAGGATACTGCCTGATGTAAGTGATGCAATACAAAATGTGGTCAGTGGTTACACAGCCAGCTATATTGTGCTTGATCAGGGTGCCTGGCCATGGGTTAGAATGTTCAACGGAAGGCGTTTGATTTCTTAGTGATATTAATCGAGACTTGCCCTTGGTCTCAAGCCCAGGGATCGTATCTCTCCAGCACTGAAATCTCTGCATTGGCTCCAAGTGGCTGCAAGTTAAGTTCAAGACCCTCTGCATTGTCCACAAGGCCTTCTGGGGCATAGGTCCTCAATATCTCCAACTCTCTCTTCGCAAATACCTTCTTACTCGAGCTCTTCGCTCCTCCACTTCCAACTCCCTCAGGGTCAGTCGCTTCTCCAAGCAACGAGTTGGTGGTAGATCTCTTTCTTCGGCTGTGGCCTCCCTCTGGAACAGCTTCCCTGCCTCTCTGAAACTTGAGGAGAACCATCTCCGGTTCCGGGAGCACCCCAAGACCTTCCTTTTTGCTTCTGCCTTCTCCCTTTCGCTCCCTGCTGATTTCATGTCTGATACTGCACTGGTCACCTGGCTATCCTCTGATTTCGGGCCCAGGTCTCTGCCCACCCAGTTTCACACCTGAACTGCCTCCTGGCAACCCTTGCACTCGGGTCTGTATCTGTGACTTTAAAGTCCCCCTACCTGCACTTTTGGACACCTGCTGTCTGCACTTACCCTTGCACCTGCCACCTGCTGGCCACACCTCTTGTTATTGTTTTGATCCCATGCACAGCACTGCCCCCCTCGCCTTTCCCCTGGCACTTTCCCCCTCCCCCATCCCCTGCACTTGCGTGATCTCAATGTCACTTGGCCTAGTGAGATCGCTGTCTCTGTCCTCCATCGGTTCCCCCTTCCTTGCCTCGTCGCGCCTTGAAAAACTTGTGTATAGGCGCGTTACAAATGCCATACCATATCATATCAATCAGTTCTTTAGTTGTAATGGGAGTTGAATTCATGAATTGAGGCGTGTAGCCCTGGTTTATGAAGTGAAGGATAGCTCAGGGCCAACTCTCTGGTCTTGAAAACAAGACTATGCTGAGCAGCATGGGTTCGGTATCCAGTCCCAGTACTGCGCTTAAAGTCTAAAGCCTGGCATGAACCACAATATAAGAAACCAATTTCATTTTGTTTACAGTTCATTTTTGTGGTGGCTATGCCATCTGATCATGTGTAGCGATCATTGCTGGCTAGAATTTTGGCAATCTGATCCTGAAAGGCCTGGCAACAGAGCACGCCAGTTGCTCTGAGGGTTTGGGTTGATCACGAGTGTGCTGTGGGTGTGTACGTTCAGTATGACATCTTATTCAAAATTCCGTTTGTTCCGTTTTTTCATTTACCTGATAAGGATATGGTGTTTTTGGTTGTCAAATTAGGTCAGATTATTTATGTAATCCTTATGTATCTCCAATTAATTTAGTAGCAGATGGTGATCAGACCAGCACCGTCCCACATGCGTGCTCTGTTTAAGGTCTACCTGAAATGAGGAGATGATATTAAGGTCATGCCCATCTTTGTGTGCAGAGTTCTTATTCCAGGGTTTGAAACCCAGATTACTCATGGTTTTGGGTGAAAAGTTTGTAAATTGCATTATCTGGTTAGCTGTGCCAAAGGTCAATATCCCCATATACATTTATTATATTTGAGATGGCTTGTATAGAAGCAAGCAGCTTTGTCCATTCCTGGTAAGAGGAAGGGTTGGCGCCTCCAGAGCGTTAGGCCACAATAACTGTCATGGAGATTATATTGTTGATGTAGCATTTGCACACTAATTTGTCAAAACTATAAGAGAAGGTGTGTCCACCTGGGGTATCCTTTGTCTCTCTGTGTATGTTGGGGTAACTCATCCTTCTCTTTTATTCGTTATATTTGAGACAATTATTTTAGAGCCAGGTGGTATTATTGGGGCAATGACTATTTGAAAATTGTCAGTGACCCACGGTTGTATGATTCCTACTAGGTCCATCATATTCAACTCTTTTATGCACTGGCAGGCCTTGGAGTTGGAAATAGCACTCAACCGTTTTCCTCATTTATTGTATACTGCCCGCCCGACCTTTGTAAGTCTCCACGTTGGTGACAAGCATTAACAGAGCTGTGTTTGCCATAGGACACACAATAGGCACTGGGGAGAATGGCCCACCGGTACCGAGGGGAGTGACTGTAGCGGTGTTGAGGTGTGGGGGCACCATGAGGGAAGAGCGGAGGAGCGCTCATTCGGCACACCACTCGAAGGAGAGAGAAGTGAATCCCTGGCCCAGCGGCACAGAGCAGGAGGGCATCAAGTGCCCACTATATACTGTCCACCAAGGTGGGAAATAATCGAGGGGCATGGAGTGGAGCACGAGATAAGCGCAGCTCTACTTCTACTGTCTCCCTCCCCGAACTGCATTTCTCCAGAAGAAAGGGGAGTGGCGAGGTGAGACTGCCAATGGGACAAGGCCTGTATGCTCAGAGGCCAATGACAAGGGTGCAATAAGGAAGTGCCAACACAAAGTATGGAAGAAAAGCAAGACAGGACACAAAGGTCCACGACACCCTCTTCATGAGGCAAATAAAAAGGGACGAATTGGAGAACAGATCACAGTGAGCGTGCACAAAGCACATGCGAGCTGAAATCTGGAAGAAGTCGTCAGATACGGACATCCCATCGATGGTCCCAACGTCATCACCAAGACCATTTCAACCAGTACGAGAGGATTCTCTGTCACTTCAACTGGCGACTGTGTTTGACCTAAATGACACAAGTAATCTAGGAGCCAGATGGACATGGTAGATTAGAGACTTAAATTTCTACATGGGAGTTTTAGGCCCAATTGATGATGAAAGACAGAGAAATCTACTGACACTGGGGTTGACAGCGCAGTGGGAGACATCCTATATGAGCTCCTAGACAATGAAACCTCACTTGGCGGGTCCATATTAAGTCCTTGCTTTACGGGATAGGCCTGGAAGTAGGCTTTAAGGACCCTACACAGCTGGTTGGAGTCTCCAAAAGAACATTTTCAGATTGAAGTTGAGCGTCTTTTTGCAGATAGAAGGGCAAAGGAATGCTGACTAGTATACAGGTTAGGATTTGCCTCCCGCATAGCCCTGCGTGGGGCCTGCCAGCATATCTCATTTTTGTGAGTAGCCATCGGATTAGGCTTAGGTTTAGGATTAGGTTTACTAAAGCAAGGGTGGATGTCTTGCCCTTAGCAGTACGTGCCTGCAGATGGCAAGGGGGAGGAAGCCACTTGTGTCCATGTGGGGCAATAGAGCACCCGGTCCATTTTATTTTGTTTTGCCCCATTTACGCAGAGCTTAGGATGCCCTGCTGATAAGCATACGCAGGGATAGCGGTCTTAGACACTAGAGATCTGCTATCATCTTTTTACTGATGTGTTGAGAGGTGAAAGTTGCATTTGCCCTGGGCTCCTATCTAAATCGGCCGTGGTCGTATAGAACAGGGGCTATTCGAGCCTTAGAGGAGTGACCTTGCCGGGGTATATTTGGGGTGGGGGAGGCTGGGGAAATACACTTATTACTAAAATAATAATACCTGAATGGGCCTTGGGAATTCTGTATACTTAGTGTCTTTTTATTTCCATTTTTATTGGTTGCAATATTATGCTGATGAATTGCTTTCATAGTATATGTGGCGAGGATGTTATGTTTTTAAGAAGTCTTTATGCTGTTGATAATTGTTAATTTGCAATCTTTTATGGTGGTGCCCACCGAAATAAAGAATAAAGAAGAAGATGAAAGAGTGAAGAGATATTATGACACAAACGCAGAGGAGCTAACATTTTGCCCTTTGGAGAATGGTCATGTTAACAAATGCTAAACAAACAAGGAAATCGGATCACAAATGTCTGGGCCCCGATGTAGTGACTGACAGAGGTGGAAACCTTTACACCCTACTAAGCCTCTTATTTCTTCTTACAGATTTTCAATTGTTCTGTTACTCTATTTGGTCTTCCATTATCTTGTTCCTTTAAAATCTGTTCATCATTCTTCAGTTCGGGTACTCTGTTCACTCTCCTATAGTGACTCTATTTCAGCATCACTTGCTTCACTTGGCTGGCTACCCTTTCATTCTCAACTTAAATTTCATTTCCTCTGCTTAGTCTTTAAATCTCTTCACGGTTTAGCTACTGATTATCTTGCTGCACTTGTCTCTTTCTATACTCCTTCCCGCTCCCTTCGTTCTTCCTCCCTTTTTAAGTTGAATGTTCTTCCCCTTCCCTGTGCTCAGTCTATCTCTGTGTATTCCCATTTTCGGGTCTGTTTGAAAAATCACCTCTACATCATCCCAGACTGTAAGCTCTCAGCATTGTTGTTGTCTGATTATTATAATTCCCATTATTGATGTACTGTTTATTTTAAATTATGTCCAGTTCTTTGGCTTAAGGTGATTTATAAATACAATAAAAATACAAAAAATACAAATACTTCTCAGAGACATTGGGCTTCATTACGAGTTTGGTGGTGTGCCATATTTGTGCCAGCAATTCCATTATGGCAAAGCAAATGATGTGATGGCTGGAAGGTTTAGAGACCCAATGAGGCCGAAACATGTCTGGTGTTGCTTGAGGTAGTACAGAAGGGATGTGAACTAGCAGTTTGGGCTGGACTGACCCTTTTGAGGTGGGACCGAGCCTGATTTGCAGATGGCCTTTCTCCTTTCTGTAATGGCTTGGCAGGCAAAGACCAATGATCTGGGGCATTGCCCAGAGCGATGCAAGAGGTTAAGATTAATTCTAAACCTTCCAGCCATCTACTCTTTTGCTGTGTCTAAGTAATTCCATTACCGCCTCTTTTACAGCAGTAACAAACTTACTGCCAGTTTTACATCACCAAATTGTGTCTCTGGAGATGAAGTGGAGTTACTTGTAACATGTTGCTGGAGGTCAATATTTCACTACACCTCCATAAAATCATTGAATTTACTGCAGCAGAATTACCTTTTTGCAGTAATTCTTCAAAATTCCCCATGGGGAGGATAGCTCACGGGTAACGTGCTCGCCTTGGAAACAAGACGACACGGAGCACCAAAGGTTCAATCCCCGGGTCCGCACTTAGAAACCTCTGGGTATTAAGGCCTTTAAACATAACCTATCATATCATGGAGCCCTATGAAATCCCAAAATTGGGATTAACTCTTTATTACCATTAGTAATCCCACAGTAAATCTGCAGTAGCAGATGACGGTAACAGCTAATGAGCCAAGTTTGTGTCTTCAGTTGGCTGAAGCAGACATCTGAACGTGGGAATCACACAACACTGACATGGCCCTACATATCATGGGCTTCCCAGCAGGGTAAGTGAAAAAGATGGAGACTAGATGCCTTATAGGAGTATGGCAGTATTTCTTACATATCATACTAATAACAACCTGCGTTGGCTGAATTTTAACTGATAATGTGCATGTTTAAAAGGAATGTCAGCTCAGCAGTAGACACATAACTCACTGAGCTATATATGACCTGCATGTTACCATGGATTTGGAGTATGTGTCTGGCAAGTGATCAACCATTTCTTCAGAAGGATGGCTATGGGAGCCAGCACAATGAGAGTCACAGTAGGTACTGTGCTAAGTCAGACATAGGAAACGGACAAGATGGCATGTTTGAACAGGATGTTTTATTAAAATAAATAATGCCTCCTCTAAACCCAACTTCTAAGATGGGTTCCCGTTTCTAAAAAACAACCAATGTATGATTGTCAGGATGTCTCACAGAGAAAACGCTATCCCCTTTCAAAACCTACGCTATTGTAACATCTGCCCTACCGCTATGAAAAGAAAGACTGTATAGGTTTAAGTTTAGGCTAGGGTTACTCTCCTTTGGGTAAATTAATGGTGGCTGGTTTTCTGACCCCAACCAGAGTTCTCAAAGTGTTTCCCAGCCTTCTGCTGCTAGAGTAGTACCAACAAAATAAATGTCTCAGTTTTCCACATGGCATAACAACGGCCTTATCAGCCAGTCCTAACAGTTCCTACTTTATCCCGTCTTCTGAGCTGTGTTATCCATATTAGATGTGACAGGTTCTCTTGACATCGGTAGGTTGGTATTCACAAAAACAAAACTCACTCTTTGCCGCTAATGAGGTATTTATACTTTCAGCTTCGCACGGACTAAGGGCCTGTTCAGCCCTGCATTGGTTGTTGTTTCTATCACCGTCTCGTAGGGTATTCGGGTTCTCGGGCCAGTGTGGGCAACGCACCTTCTCGGCCCTGCTGTGGTTCTCGCTTTTCTAACCCCCTCGTGGGGTATTTGGATTCCTGTCTATAATCTTCCTGCGCACCACAGGGACGTGATAGGGCCTGAGGCAAATGTGTCTGCCCATAAGGGGTTTGATTGCAAAGAATAAAATGGCTTACCCTGCCTGGCTCTTCAGAGGGTACATCTCTGGGTTCTCACCCACATAGAGGTTCGAAAGGGAGCATCCCAAAGAGAGTTGATTAGTTTTTCTGACTGTAAAAAGGCCCACAGTATTATCAAAGCCCGTTTTTTGCCATTTGTGTGCAACAGTCCACGTGATATACGCTTCAGGGTCTGATTGAATGTTCCACCGACCATCGGTCTGTGGGTGGTAAACAGACTTTTTCAATGTTTTTATATTCAGTACCTCCTTCACCTCTTCCATAAGGCAAGACCTAAATGTCATGCCCTGATCAGTGAGGATTCCCTTCAAGAATCCTACCCCGGAAAGGAAGGGACTGAGGTGTTTAGAATTTTCTGGCTGGTGTTGTTTCTGAGGGGGAAGGCCTCTGGATAATGGGTTGCATAATCCAGGATGACCAGTATATATTTCTTCCTTAATTTAGATGGTTCAATGGGTGCCACTATGTACATTGTGATTCACACAAAAAGGTGCCTCAATAACCAGATATGGTTGTAAGGGAGCTCTTGGTACGTGGGAAGCAGAGGTAGTTTGACAAATATCACAATTGGCTAGTAAGGTCTCAACATCAGCGTATACACCTGGTCAATAGAATGTGTTAAGGACCTGATCTTGAGTCTTGTTCATCCCCTGGTGACCGGTTGTTAAGTGTGAATGAGTCAATTCCATAACCACCATCCTATGGCCCATGGGTATCTCCAGCTGCGTTTTAGGGTGCCATCCCACTTAGTATAAGACAGACATTATGAAACCATCTTCTTGAACAAAAAGGCCCATTCTGTTCTCAGCTCTGACCCTCAGAAGTTGCTCTTTCAAAGCATCTGCCCGGTTTTGATCATTCGTCTGTGTGAATGCTAAATCAGGTAATGTGGTCGTATCACCCTTTTCAGTCAGGGCAAGTGAGGTCAGGTTTTATCGGCTTCCCCAAAATCTAGGCAGTCATAAGATGTGTGGGAAAGATTGTCTACTTCCTGTAAGGCTGGGCTCATAGCTTTTTTCCAGGACCCCCAAGACAACAGGCTCCCCGTCTTTCATGTTACAAGGCTTGGGCCCTGAGTTGTGAAGCACTACTTGAATCGCCCCTGGATAGTCGGGTCTATAACCACCGCTGCAACATCAAGAGAATATCGCCACGCTCGGCCAGACTTGACTGCCAACCTAAGATAGCTGCCTTGGGGAGGGGAGATGATAACACTGGTGGGAATCAGTCTCTGTTCTTTACTAGGGATCTCTATTTCCTTAGTACTGAACAAATCAAAACCAATACACTGGGCAGCAGTTTTTCTGGTAATTTAGCTATGGAATTTAAGCGTCTCACTAACATGGGTCCAAACCGTGTATCGAGTTTATCACATCCCACTTCTAACACCACTTGTCATAAGTCAAACAAAGGAGACAAACAAGAGGACATGTTTTAATAGGATCTTTTATTAAAATAAATAATGTCTCCTCTAAACCTTACTTCTAAAATGTATTCCCTATTCTAAAAAACAACAAATATAACGCTTGTCAGGACTTCTTACAAAGAAAACTCTGCCCTATCAAAACATACGCTATCTTAACATCTGTACCTCCACCAACGAGTACTTAATGTTTTTCCCAGTATTCTGACTGTTATGGTAGTCCCAACAAAACAAATGTTTATCAGTTTCCTCTAGGCAAAACAGCAGCCTTATAAGCCAGTCCGAACAGTTCTTACGTTATCCCGTCTTCTGGGAGGTATTTTCCTTAATTGATGTAACAGGGTCTCTTGACCTGAGTAGGTCGATATTCACAAAAACAAAACTCTGTCTTTGCCCCTCATGGGTTAGTTATATTTTCAGCCTTGCGTGGGATATGGGCATGCTCAGCTCTGCTTTGGTTGTCACTTCTCTCACCTCCTCGTGCAGTATTCAGGTTCTCAGCCCAACGTGGGCTATGGGCCGCCCCAGCCCTGCTTTTGTTCTCGCTTCTCTCACCCCCCCATGGATTATTCAGATTCTCAGCCTGGCATGGGCAATGGGCCTGCTCAACCCGGCTGTGGTTCTCACTTCTGTCATGTCCTTGTGGGGTATTCAGATTCTCAGCCTGATGTGTGCCAAGGCCCTGCTCAGTCCTGCTTTCTCCCTTCCATGGAGTCTGCAAATTCTCAGCCCAGAGTGGGCTCATTTGTGGCCTCATCGCCCTCCACCTGCTCCTTGTATGACACCACATACCTTCTGTCCAGCGGCAGTGCTCGTTCATGGAGGCCATCTTTCTGGCCCGGAGCCGAACTGCACTATCAACACTGGTCGTCGTACTCGACTTTCTTGGGTCTCTTCTTCCTCTCCGGGGACTCTGTCATCCGAAAGGCGGGACACCGGTATGCTTCTGGTTTGACATTGCTCCCTTCCATTGTGGTCCCGGGCTCGTCAGGCTCCCCGCCTTCATCAAAGCAGCAGCATTCCACAGGCTGCCCTGGCTCTCCAACCTCCATGCAGACTGCTGGTCTCTTTGGCTCAGCTCCTCCTGCAAGGGAGCGGCTCCCTCCTCTGGAGGCTTGCACAAGCCAGCATTTCCCACTCTCCTGCTGGTTCTCTCTCTTTCTCTTGGCGTACGTGTCTTTATGTCCCTTCCCTGGAATGGAAGCGGAGATCCCAATGTTTCCAGTCTTCACAGAGTCAAAAACAATCCATCCACTTGCCATCCACTTTAAAAGGGCCCTGTACATTGCCATGTTTAATTCCCATATAACCAACAAACACTTGGGACTTTGAAGTAAAATGAGGTCAAATTAAATCCTGACTTGGAGATTCCTTGTCCCCAGAGGGTTCCCCCTTGCCCAGTCCCATAGGAAGTGCATTGCGTAGCAAGCTCACCTCCCTTGTCCCAACCGGGGTGGCTCTCTCTTGGGGAGAAGGGACAAATGCTCTAGATTTGCCAGAGTACTTATAGTTATGCTAATCTGCCAAAATTGCATTGCATTGTCTCTGCTGAGGCAACTCTGTGCTTGATATAGTTACATAGCCCTAAATTAGCAGGGGGCAGCCGTCGGCATGATCACTAAGGGAATAAAGGAGAAGGGATCCTCCCACAAAAAATGTAATATGCCCTTTGACCCACAACATTTATACCAGCCTCTTCTCCCTTCATGACTGTCACCTATATAACTCTTACCACCTCCAGCAGGGCCTAGTTTAGGCCCAGCAATTACCTATTTAAATTGTTGGCTTAGAGCAGTGCAATGTTAAAATGCAGCTATAGGGGTGGCGGTGGAATAGATATACACAACCCAACCCATGCTTCCTAATGGATGGCTTTTTCTAACAACAAAGTAAAACCCTTTCCATTTTCATGATGTTTGATTGTTTGACAGGCACACAAAACAGTTTTCTCTGAAGTGCATTTATAACATGCATAACAGGATAAAGTGTTGACTTACGATAAGATAAATTACAAAGAACCTGTAGGTTGATAGAAGTCGTTTATTTTGTATAAATTGTTATTGTGAAGTTCAATGAATGGCTTATAAACAAAGACATTTATGAACCGTAATCAAGACAAAATTGTAGAGCAGTATGAGCTTCCCCTGGCAGTGCCCAGTTAGTGTTGTGGACCATAGGCAGTTGATTTTCCTGAGCTTAGCTGTCAGGTACAAGATCACAGCAGCGTCAGCTACCCCGTCATTGCGGTAAGACTAGCAATGTGAGCTTCCTCCAGCAGGGCGTTGTCAGGCTACCGGCTCACATGTGAAAGGGTCCACTTACAAGCCCTAATTATCACTAAAATGAGCGAAAATCAGCGTCAGCCCCCCATAGAAAGGACACTCAAGAGCAAGAACCAAGAGGGCCCCACTTAGTAATGCAACCAGGGAAGAAAGTGAGTTTGACCTGAGCAAGAAGTGCAGACCATGGCGGGTAAGTGCTGATGAGCAAGATAGCGGGAAGGGAGAGGCATGGGTTAGGTTAGGGTGAGGCCTGTGTACTGTGCTAGGACCTGAGTTGCTGATGACTGTCTTTATTGAACCAAAGTCACAGACATCTCCTATTTAAAATCCTTCATCAATGCCCTATGAATGAAGAGTTGTTGGCTTATACATAAAGTACTGAGTAGGTATGCCTTCCACATGCGTTCATACATGCCCGGAGACCCATGTTGCCCAAAAGGAATTTTCCTGGCATTTAGATTACCCAACCCACCTCAGCTCTCTACCTCCAGGTGATGATCACAACTAAGGTGCCTAGCTATCTAGACCCTTGCCAGCTGCTAGTTGTGGAATGCCCATTAAACCTTTGTCTTAAGTACCTGATTATATCTTGAAGGTTATGTCTGCGACCACACTTTTTACTAGGCTTGTATTCTCTAGGCATTGCAATACGTGCCAGCTCCTTCCTACTCAATTTAAAGATTCATCGTGAACAAGTGAATCTCCTTCTTAGTAATCAACAAATAGCAGCACAAGTTATCCTGAGCTGTGATATTGTAGCTCTTTGTTTAGGAGGTTCTGACATAACTTTTTTGTAAAATGCAGCAAGATTATGGTCGGCATTACAGGGGTAAAAGTAAAGCATATAGCAGTTGAAAAATAATGTTCTTCTCCCTCCCCCTTACATGTAAGGAGGTATACACTTCCTCTGGCACTCCAAGAAAATATCACCAGTAATAAATAAATCCTTAATACAAGATGGCATTTTGCCTTGCAAATCTGCCAATTTTTACCCCCCACCCGATAGGCGGATGGGGGGTAAAATACAGGAAAACCCATTTAACACATGGAAACAACTGTAGGAATGCCCCCCTAGATGCTGACACCAGAAAAAATACAACCCGCTAGGGAAAAGGACCCAATACACCTCTTGCAAAGATAACAAGGTTTATTTCCACAAAAAATGGATGCGCCAACAAAGAACTATGCTGCCGCGGAGCAGAACCTTATGAAGGCACAAGCCGCCATCGGTGACGTCATGACATACAGTGAAAACCTGCGTGGCTGGTTGGTGAGACCCTATACATGGCCAGCTTGCTCCATAGGGGATGTCAGGTCATTGGTCCCCGCCCCGTCCGTCCATCTTACTTCATGTGGGTGATGCTGCATTCGTCATCAGTGCGCAGCTGAGTAATTGGCGAATATTTGCAAACTAAACAATGCATCTTTATCTATGTAACAGTGCACCTGGTATGAGCAGACAGGAGTCCGGGGGGAAAGCTGAGGTCACACTAACTCACACACTTCAATCGCTCCCAGGCAGGCCCGCACTTCTCGAAGGTCTCCCACCCTCGTTTTGGGCTATAATTTCATTCCTCCCTGCACCTCGCAGCACAAATCACGTGACGTAGAAGTGAAGGCAGGAAAGCCCTGCTTTCTGATCTGTTTGATTGATCGGGGGTCTAACACGTTTATGGTCAGTGGTCTGGGGCTGGCTGGTACCTTATAATTCAGGGGTCCTAAAGCCAGGGCACTGGGATGCTATAATTTAGGATTGGGACTGGTGGGGTTTGGGGTGCCGTGCCCTCCTTCTTATGGAATTACACCATTCACAGACACTAGGTCCTCCTCCCGTGGCCATGCAGGGCATATTCTTCCCAGGGTGCGACGGTTGAAAACATTTTAGGACAATTAAGTGTTTTATGGGGCTGTGCCGCTCTGGCATTTCTCGTCAGTGGGGGGATACAACATATTCTCTCGCTCATGTCTGCGGCCTAGGCCTTGAGTGCTGACTGCCGTGCTACGTTTAAGCTTTGTGCCATAATATGGCTGCTAATATCTAAGATGGCTGCTATTCCCGCATGTGCACTACACCTACAATATCATGCGATAATGTGACCATGCAAAAGCCCTTCGGCCCCCCTCCTGGTCTCTTACAATATCTGCAGAGATCTTTGCCTTATCCTAAAGCGCTCGGGGTTGCGGGAAGATCATGTCCCCTTCACAGCACAATTATTTTGATGGAGACATCGGAGGGTTGTGAAAAAGTGAGTATCTCTGATGCACACTGTCATAGGTCCAAGGATCAACACACAACTCAAAGCTAGACATCAAATTCTATTATTATTATTATTATTATTGTATTTATTGAGTGCAGACATATCTTCGAGAAGCAACAGAGCGCTTACAGAGGTATACAGCAGAACAGATATACAGCGGGAGTAGGATACAGAGGGGCACAGAGGAGTGGTACAGCTGTACAGGGTGGCAAGGAAGAGAGAGGCAGATGATGTCTAGCAACATGTATAGGCCACATGACCTAGATCCACTTGCACCTGCTCACCAACTGCAAAGGAAAATAAGCAGGGGGCTGCTTAAGGTGGGAAAAGGGCAGCAAAACAGGAAGGCACCAACAGTTTAGCAGTGATTGACAGGTCGGTGTGGCTTAGGCCACGTGTCCTACATCCATTTGCACCTGCTCACCAACTGCAAAGGAAAAGAGGCTGGAGGGCTGCTTAAATAGTGAAGAAAGGCAGCAACACTGGATGGCAACATCAGTTTAGCAGTGATTGACAGGTGAGCGGGATTTAGGCCATGTGACCTAGATCCACTTGCACCTGCTCACCAAATGCAAAGGGAAAGAGGCTGGAAGGCTGCTTCAGTAGGGAAAAAGGGCAGCACACTCTAAAGCTCTTTAATAAAGCAATAGGAAACTAAGGGATTAGGTATAGCTTAGATAAAGGGTAAACAAAACCAGCAACTAAAACCTCCTTTCAGGACTAGGGTCCTAAGGCCGTCCCTCTCTCCTTTAACTCTGCCTTCCTGGAAGTGAACACAGTCACACAAAGTTTCTGGGGTTTTAAGTGCCCTGAATTTCCTTTCTTCTCCTTGTCACCTTCCTTTCCTCTGTTCATGTTACCCCTTCTTTCCTCCTATGTGTTACATAACACTCTAAGCTGCCTATTCCTACACTTCCCTCTCTCGCCCCTTATTTTCATCCTTCTCTCCTCATCTCAGCCCTTCTTCCACCTCTTCCTATCATTCATCTTGCAATGCTTTCTCTTTCAACTCTCTTGTCAGCTCCTCCTTGCCTCTTCTCTACTGCATTCTCTCCTCCTAAGGATGCCCCAACCCCACCTTTCCTACCTTCAAATTAATGTGCACCTCTTCCTCTCCTCTTTGTGTTGTTTTCTTCGTTCCTTTCACCTCACCCTCTCCTCAATACTATTTTCAGCTCCTGCCTTAAACGTTCTTTTCACAATTCCTCCTCATGAATTTCTCTCTTCTCTTCCCATCAACTGTCCCCTCACCACCTCCTCTTAACTCCTTTATCGCTGCCTTCCCCTCTGCACCTCTCCTGCACACTCCAAGCATCACCTACTCCTGACACACTAAAGTCATTGATATTGTTGTGCTATCAGGCTGGCTTAATTGTGTACTGATTGCCTTCTGGGGCTTGGTCTCAGTTGTACTTCCAGATTGGCTGCGTGGCACCTTGACTACAGATCTCCGGTCTAAATCCCTTTTTATTGTTCACACCAGAGCAAGTCCTCTCTCTAAGGCTTCATTAAGGCTGGGGACCATCTTGAAATTATTCTATCCTGTTGCTCGGGTGAGGATGTAAAGCAGAGGCTTATGCTCCTGTGCAAGAGCAGGGAACTTGCTCTCCAGGGTTGTGAGCTGCTGCATGCAAGAGCGAAAGCCATGAAGATAGCTTTGTTTGAAATAATTGTTAATGTTACAAATGTGTAATTCGTGGGTGTCCACAGGAGAACACCAGGAAGGGGAAGTGTCTGGTGATTCTCATTGCTCTTTGCAATGGGGTCATAGGGTTTTGACTGACTGATAGGGCTGGAATAAGGACGGGGTAGTGTAGGTGTAGTGTCTGTAGGGTCTGTAGGAGGGACACCATGTGTCCTCCAGATCCACCAGTCCATCAGACAATCAGCAGCCTAAGAAAAAAGGCAAGACCTCTGACATAGGAGCCCCGATAGGGAAGGGGACCTGAGGGAGAAGAATAGGCAGAGACCAAACCTAAGTAGCCACTGGCAATACTCTTCAAACACATTGTCAGAGATAATCTACTTGTTTGCTCGGGGTAGGACAAGAGCCCAGGAGCGTTTGTTACCATTATCGCCTTGACTATGCCTCTAAAGCCTCTGGGCTACCACACAGAACAAAGTGCCTGCCTGCTCCAAACCCTGCTGTTTGTCTAAGTTTGCAGAAGCTACAATATTGCTTGCCCATAACTGAATGAGTCACAATAACCTTGCTTTATATAGCATTGCCCAGTTATGGTAGCCACTGCTTCTATGTATCAGACAACCAATTTACACCAGCAGAACCCATATGACAATTATCAGTCTCAGGTCTGACTGCTTACAGACAGCACACATTCAGCACTGGTTCCAAGTTAAGAGGCCTGCAGGTTACTTCCCACAAATGTCTGAAGGCTTTGATGGAGGTTTGGTGAGATTCGGCACAGGTGGTTCCATGGGAGCATAAAAAGCTGCCACAGGTTAAGACGGGTGTGGGTATTGGAAGGGGCATGGCATAAGAGGTGCTAGGAAAGGCAGGCGGGTAAGAACCGGACAGGAGGCAGAGCAAGCTGAAGGCAGCAAGAGAAGCTGTGAGAGTGAGCAGAGCAGACAATGAGGGAGGGTGAGCAATAGGTGAAGAGCCCACTCAGAAAGGAGGATTTCTAAGACTGAAGGAGAACATAGTGAAAAAAGAGGTTGGAGCAAATCTGTAGAGGAGATGAGTAAGTGAAATAGGTGGAATAAAACCTGAAAGGAAGAGGCGAGGGCCAATTTGTCTTAGCAGGGCTAAAGTAGAGTGTGAAAGAGGAAAAATGACAAAGAGCAGGAGTAGCCGGTGCACACCTGAAAGGGGTAAATGTGTGTGCAGAAGACATGCAGAAGAAAAAACCTGATTGGGGAAGAACAGATCAATTCTAAAATAGAATTAAGCCAGGGTGAGAATCTAAGAGAGGATAAAAAGGAGAGAATACAGAAGGGTGAAAAGGCAGGTTCGCCCAGTGAAGGAGAAGATACATGAGGGGAGGTGAAAAGGACCAATTGTTGAGTGCCATTGAGGAGAAGGCAAGAGGAAATAAGACAATAAAGGCAATGGATCAGAGGATTAACCAAGGGAACAGGGTGGTCCTGCTGAAGGAGCACGTCCCCATCCTGAGCTGGCAGCTGCTTTCACAGAGTTGTCAACCAGTCTTTTGGTAGCATATTCAATGTTCCCTGGACCCCAGTGAAATCTGAAGACAAGTAACCCAGGAGCAGCCAGACCTGGTGCAAATGCGGTCCCCACACACGTGGCAAATGGAAAGGATCATCTAAGGAAAAGTCACCATCCTGACCACAGTGTTGACAACAGGGAGAACAAGCCAAGACCAGAAAGAAGTGCAGAAGACCACTTGAAACGTCAATGAGACTGAGTGGCTTTTGTTTTACTGTCAAGTGCCGCAGGCCCAGGGAAGTGAGGCATGGACTAAGACTATAATTCCCATGAAAGATGGAATAGCTCTTTTTACTTCGATTTTAAATCCTATCACTAGTTTACTTGACCATCACATTTACTGAGCCTATTCCTGTTGTAAAATAAATCTGTTTGTATCGCATTTCTCGAGTACTGAGTTGCCTGTAAATCCATCAACCGCCCTGACACAGTGCAAGGTCTGCATTAGCCAAATGGATGTCATCAGGATATTACATGGGTCAGCAGGCAAAAGAGAAAATGTAGGCATGACCCCTCACATCCAGACAGCTGGAGCCGAAATGCCTTTGCTGGTAATTAATTGTAATCGGTTATAACGTGCTTAATACCCAGATGTTTCTAAGCGTGGACCCAGGGATCGAACCTGTGTTGCTCCACGTCGTCTTGCTTAGAAAGGCCAGCGCATTGCCCCTTAGATATCCTCCCGGGAGGATAAGTGGGTTTTCTGGCTTAACCTCTGTTTCTTACCCAGGATTTAAGGCATATAGTTGAGATCTCCCTAAGCCCAGGTGCCATATAGGCTTCCTTCTCTTTCGGAATAGTCCAGTCATGTCCTATTTACCCATGTTCTTGACCTTTGGGACATCCTCCCTCGGAGAGGCAATTGATTACCTTCCCCAAAGATGCCCTTTGAATAAGAGTAAAACCTGTAAGAGGGTGATGGGGAACTCATGTCTTAAGGCTTATGATGGATTGAGTCTGGTGGAGGCCTACGTGTCATGTACCTCCTCTGGATTGTGTGATGAATCCTAAAGCCCAGCCTAAGATCTCCTTCCATGTGACCTGGGGAAGACAGCCACTACCTGATACTAGCCATGGTTGTAGTATCATGCGCAAGGATCACATGTGAGGCAAAGGCTGTCAGGGGGAAGAAATGACTCCTTTGGGAGGGACGTATTATTCATCTTCTTGCGAGAATGAATGTTCCGTAATTCCCAAATTATCTGATGGCCTGCTGTCATTGCACACGTCACTCTCATGAGGAAACCTAAGGAACCTTCTGTGAAAGGTTACCTAGACAAAATAAGTTGAAATCCCTGGGGAGTTACTAAATCTGATGTGAGATTCTCTAATAATCTTGATTCTGTCTTGTGTAGCCGTCTTTACCCTAATGTGAAGTCACGCATCAATTCTATAGCATTTCCTAACTCTGATAACATCCAGTTCAGCAGTCCTATAGAAATGGATGGATATAAAAAGGTTAAACCCATTATGGACTCCAATATCCATAATTCCTTCAACTCTTTATTTCTCATTTTCAACAATATTCAACAAGCAGTATCATCATCATAAGTCATTGAACTGCAAAATATACAATAGCAGGAAGCAATACAGCAGAATTTCATACCATAACCCCATATCCCACCATATCAAAATGTAAAATTAACTTAAAACCAAACCAGATATATCAAACAAATAACAACAGACAAACAAGACTACACAAAACAACCACATAAACAACACAATTCCCCCCCCTATATGTAAAGTACCTGAAAGTAAACCATTTCACTCCACTCTATAATTCAACCTGGCATTATCCATAAAGGTCATTAAAACTCTCCCACATTTCATCATAAAGTTCTGCCTTGTTTTGTTTACTAAACATAGTTTTTTCAAATCTTGATAAAGCTCTAACATCCAAAATCCACTCCTCCACTGTCGGCTTTTTTCGTGTCTTCCAGACCTTCAACACTTGTTTAACCGCCACCAACAAAACCTTACACACCCCGCACAATATCACCCAACTTACATTACGCCCACCACAATACGACAGGAATATAACTGCTAAGGGATTGCGTGGGTAAACAATGTCCCAGACCTGATCAATCCTGTCAATAACCTCCCTCCAAAATCTTACCACTCTTTCACAATGCCACAACATATGTAACAGAGTACCCTGTTCTTTTCCACAACCCCAACACAAATCATCATCAACTAAACCCAATTTGCACATACGTGTTGGAGTCCAATATATTTAGCCCAATATCCTTTGATGTATGTAGCGTAATTGCAAATCCACTTTGGCTGTCGTCGGCACTCTCCAAATCTTATCCCATTCTTTCAATGTGAGTTCCCTGCCCAACTCCTCCGTCCACTATAACCTCAACTTTTCCCACAAGTCCAACCATTGCCCATCCAGTTGCATAAACTGCATAAATGTAGACACTTTTTGAAATCCCATTTCCAATATATCAAAATTCTCTGGCTTTTTCAAGAATGGAGCATCCAACATTTCTCTCCGTTCCAAGAGTAAAGCTACCAACATTTCATATCTTCTCAATTCCCTGTCCCTCAAAACAAATTTCTCAACTAAACTCCCAAAAGGTACCACCCCAGCATCATTCCACACATCGCCAATAATCAAAACTCCCCTCTAAATCCAACTCTTCCAGGTCAGTACCTTATTATTATACTGCAGACCAGGATTATGCCAAAGTGAAGCCTCTTCATAAAGATATAGTCCCTGACCAGTACCTATAATCCATGACGACAACGCTTCTTTGGTAGCTAACACCGATTTCAAACACCGTACCTTCTTAGGCAACTTTCCAAAAGAAAACAAACCTTTAATATCATAAGGCAAAAACCGCTGCATCTCAATTTGTACCCACCACGGTACCCGGTTCAGGTCTACACTAGTGTAATTAGACACTTTGTTTAACAAAAAACCACTACAGTAGTTTTTCAATACCGAGTACCCAAATCCCCCATCTTTAACTTTCCCGACCATAATGTACCGGGGAATCTTGGCTCTCTTCCCAAATCCCCACAAAAAATCCTGAAACAATCTAGCTACACGTGCCAATGCTCCCTTTGTAAAATGTAAAGGCAGAGATTGAACAACATACAGAATCTTTGGCAGCAAAATCATTTTAATAGCATTAATTTTGCCCCAAAGAGTCAGATTAACACGTCCCCATCTCATAATATCCCGCCTAAGAACCTCAATGATTTTATCCACATTATAACTTACTAACTTTCCAAAATCTTGAGTAATATGAATACCCAAATATTTCACACTAGAATATTCCCATTTACAATCCCACCCCAGCAGCTGTTCACATCCAGGTGAAGCCCTCACCGGAAATACCACTGTCTTATCCCAGTTGATCCGATACCCAGATAGCTTACTCACCTCTTCAAAGACCTCCCTTAATAGTTGACCCCCTACAACAGGGTCATTCAAGACGACCACCACATCATCCGCATAAGCCAGAGCCTTTACTTCCCCTTCTCCCACTGCAAACCCTCTGATACATCTCATCTGACGTATATATGCCAACAGGGGCTCCAACACTAAATTAAATAACAGTGGCGACAAGGGGCAACCTTGGCGAGTGCCTCTAAACAACGGAAATGACGTAGAAAACCCCCCATTCACCCACACCTTTGCCGAAATGCCATTCTGAAGAGCTTGAATAGCCTTAAGAAAGAAAGGACCAAAACCCAACTTCGACAGCGTATAATTCAGAAAGGCCCAATTCACCCTATCAAAGGCCTTCTCGGCGTCTAAAAAAATCAACAAAATGTCCTTTATTTCCGAGCCCGGCAAACTCAAAATATCTAACAGTGTTCGAATATTATCATATCCATACCTTCGCTCCATGAATCCTGTTTGAGAACGCTCCACTAAATCACCCATATATTTTTTAAGCCTTACTGTCAGTGTTTTCGTAAAAATCTGCAGGTCTACATTAAGTAAGGAGATAGGCTGATAATTATTGCACTTAGTAATATCCTTTCCAGGTTTGGGGATTAGACTTAAGATCTTGGATGCTGAGGAATTACTAAACAATATCCATAATTCCTGTGGTACTGGGATGAGGAAGAAGAACCAGGAGTCAATGAGGATCAGAAATGCCATTGAAAAGAATATGCAGTCTAGTTATTTGGATGCCAGGCACCTGAGCGGGACCTTTAAAATTGTAGATGAAACACAGCTATGGCAAGTAGGAGGTGGAAGTGTTGCAATATATTACACTGCACAAGCAAGTCAGGGATCTCCTTCCCCTACAATGAATGTGGCACACAACAAAAACGCTATACTTTTTACCTCAGATTCTTTTGTTAAGAAGGCCTCCAACCCGGCTCGCACCCAACCTCCACAAACAGCCCATGTCACAATGGACTAGGAACCAGGCCGCTGTGTATCAATAAGATATTTATAAATTTATTATGTAATGTCAAATGAGGATCAACCACTTACAAGAGCCATCAATGTTGTGTCAACACAAAATGCAATAATCTCTATAAAACGACCAGGTTAAGGTATTCTGTCACAATGACTTCCTTTTTTTAATGACAGAATCGAAGAAGAACAATTTACCACACAATGATAGCACACACGTTAAGCACTACCCCTGCAACACTCAAACCCAAACATCAATTGGACTTGATTCCTTTGAATGGAAGGCAGTGGCAAGGAGTACGAATACAGGCCTGAAATAGATGTTGGTGTGGTGCCCACAGAAACAAGATAGGTAGCCAGCAAAGCAGGGGAAAGTCCATTTTTGGAGCACCAATGGAAGAATGGGGTTTTTAATTATTTACCACAACTGCTGTGGGAAAGATATGGAAAACAGGGAGCTTGCTTGCTTATACTTAGAAAGAAAGGCAGAGCTTTTAGGGAATACTAGTCAGCACACAAGGAGAAAATAGGTTTTAGGATATGCAATACATGGGCAATGGAACGGGAATGCAAATGGAAATTCGTTTTGACCACACACTAGGGGAAAAGGAACAGAAGGGGAAAATCATTTTTTGGGATGTTAAGCTCAATTTCAATGGAAAAGAAAATGCAAATGGAATTTGTTTTTACTGAGGCTGCAAATGACAGGTAGGCTCTGGGAAAGGGGTTAGCTCACAAAACGAAAATCTGTTTTGGGTTGGGATAACAGATGCAAAGAGAAATTACAGTGGCACATTCCTTTAGCAGTGCATAACTTAAACACAGGGACAATTCATTTCTAAGATCACAATGGGATGAATTCCTTTGGGCAACACTTTATAACTATACCAATTCAAGTCACTGGGATGAGATGGTTGGTTTCAAATTCCCTGCATGCAAATCCAGTGAAATAAATGGTAAGTTTATAGATTTACTTACAAAAATACACTAAGGATTTACACAGACAAATTAGGGGGTTTTCAATGGGGATATGCTAACATACACAGGCAAACAAGAGATTCTTCAATGGGGAGATGACTGAAATACATAGGCAAATGAAGGCTTCTTCAATGTGGAGATGACTAAAATGCACTGGCAATTGGGGTTTTCAATGAGGAATTTTCAATGGGGAAATATTGGATGCAATGCTACACGAATTAAGGGCTTATGCAATTTTAGGTCTGGGGTTATTGCTACTTACAGGAGAGGGCTGAACTGGACACCAGGGAAGCATCAGGATACCACTGCTGGGACAGCCAATGGAGTCAGCCAAGGATTTCCTCTTTCCTCCAAGGCAGCTACTAGGTCTCCTGGTTCCTCTGCAATATTTAGGCCTCACTGCTTGGTAGGTACTCCAGATTTTGGCATGTAGGTCACCTCCGGGGTTAGTGGCAAGAGTCCTGATTTGAGGTGACGTTACCTACTTATAGGGAAAGTGACATCACTAATGTGTCATAGTTCTTGCAGAAGGGATTGGTGGAGCATCACTAGTGCTAGTAGGTGACCAGAAGCAGTTTGCTGACAGCTTCTCAGAAATCCTACCATAACTAGTGTGGGGTAAATGTTCTTGATTTCATGTGAAAAACATTTCTCCCATTTTACACAATGGTAAATCAACTCACTCCTCAAACCTGGGCCCCACCCTTGCCATGTGCCTGTTCCTGGCCTTGTGTTGAGATTAGCTGGCACATTACAAGAGCTAATTGCCAGCTAAGGCAAGGTTTATTAACTGGAGAGCAGAACTACTTTTATCTTGCCCACACCGTGAATTTGATCTCAGAGCCTTCTATTCTTTGTATATGTAAGGGAAAGCCCTCCTATTTGAAATGAGCCAGGCCTGAATCCCCATGACAACATGGGCTTTGGGATCAAGTTTCACATTTGAAGACACAAGCAGAGAGAGGCGAAACCAAGATTAGGCCTGCCCCTACTTAGCCAACATGGCCTTTTAACTCCATTTCACTTTAAAATTAACATTTTGAAAAACACTCCATTTTAACATGTACAACCCTTGCAAAGTAGTTCCCTGCACACAGTGGTTAAAGAAGGGCAAAATCATTAAATTTTTTAGAAGCTTTAGTGCACATCTGGCTGGGCATAGTGGCACTTTAGAGGCAAAAATAAAAATGTCATTGTTGGATTCAGCCGTGGAAAGGCCGTCATTTTACTGTAGTTCAACATCACCTTATGTATTCTGTACACTGTCGTTTCCTCTGAGATGGGCTCATGATGGACAGAAACTGAGTTAATATCTTAAAAATTTGCACACATTTTGATGAGCAGTACTTTAGTTTTAAAGGAAAAAATTGAATGATTAATTTTATTTAATGTCCATGACAGAAAACAATCTGCTCCACTGCAACTGCAGCACACAATGCTGAAATCCCAATGAGGGTTCTGTGGACTGTGGTTTCTGAGACTGTTATTTCAGCCCTCCAATACTTTTGGCAAACTTTGTCTCATGTCTTTCCCTGCTCGGCAGTTGGCATTCTTAATTGTTATGACGTTTTGACGCACAAATTCACTCCTTCTCACTCACTGATTTCATAGCCTCATTTTCCACATTATTCTAGCGCAGGTCTTTTACTTAGGGGCATGTCCACCACTGACTCCGGCCTTTTATTGATGGCATCCATGGGCTCATTTCACCCCACATAATCAGAAGGAGCAGGAGAGACTCTGCTTGTCCAGGCTGCAGCTTGGGACTGAAGCGTGTGCGTAGCAGCATGTTTACAAGAGGGCGAGAAAACGGCAGAGATGATGTCTATGAAGAAACCGGGAAACCATGGTTGCGGTGAGCTGATCAGCCGAAGCCCACAGAGAGAGACACAGATGGTGCGAGAACCAGAGAGGTCCCAGAGATGTCCAGACACCACAGAGAAGAGCCACTGCAATGCACAGTTTCGAAGAAGAACAGTGAAGCCAACCAAAAGTAACCAGTGAGCCTCAGAAGGTCCACAAGGCACCGGGGAGCTTCACAAGGTTTTCAGCTCTCTTAAATAAGCCATGTAGAGTATGAGAACGGAATAACAGAAGGAGGGGGAGGCAAGGACCAATAAGTGAGTAATAACCCTTATTGGTGGAATATAAGAAGGCGAAAAGGGCGCATTGCCAACAGCCAAGAAGCTATATGAAAGAAGTGAACTTGTAAAACGTGTGCAGTTTCCCATTTATGAGACGTCAAATTGGGGAAACCTGCATCCCATATTGCTACTGAAGAAACCAACTGTAGCGGTAGGAGTTCTTTTCCTGGCAGGAGAGTGAACCAGGAAAGGGATTTTTTGAAGTTAGTGCTGGCAGGCGAGTAGACCAGGAAAGAAACAGTTGATTGAAAGAAACATGGTTGTGATAAAAAGGTATTGAAGTAGAAACATTAAGAGTTATGTTCTTTTCACAAGTTGTTGCATCACCAACGGTGATGAGTGTGCTATCATGACAAAAGCATTTCATTGAAAGAATGAAGGTTGTGTGTTAAGATTTACTTTGAAGTCTGAGAAATACATTATTGTGTGGATAAAACAATTGACTTGGTTTATGAACTGGTATTTTGTGAAAGAAACATTTGCCTTATCCAGAAGGATATCGTGTAAGACAACTATTGCTTTAGTTTTTGAACAAGTGTGTGTAGCGAAAAGCATGCCCCAAGTGTGATGAGGAGAACGCGGGCATGGGGCATATGTTCTGGTCATGCCCAATCATAGAGCGATTCTGGAGGGGAGTGAAAGAGAAACTGGAAGAAAAAGGGGTCAAGATGGTAGTGGATACAGTGTGGGCCTGTCTGCTGGTGGGGTTCCTCAGACCACAAAAGTTCAGGCATGTAAGTAAGCTGAGGGATCTGGCTTATGTGCTTGCAAAGAGGAGGATTGCCATGGGATGGAAGTCATGCCATGTGCCAAAGGTAGAGGTGTGGTGGATAGATTTGCAAAAATGGGCAGAAGCCAAAACCATGGCATGGCAAGAAGCGAGTAGCACAGGGGGGGAGGAGGAGAATGAGTCCCTGATGGCCTGGAAATCACTGATAGCCGAACTGTTTGGGTCAATAGCTGACCCGGCAGAGTCTGTAGAAGAGGAGACCGAACCACAGGTTGCGGAAACTGAAGGTTTAATGCAATAGACTTGTAAAGGGGGGTGGGTTAGGGGAAGTAGTGGTTAGAAGTTATGAAAGTGTAATGAAACTGTTGGAACATGCACTGTTTGTTTGGTTTGTATTGTTTGGTTGTTTGTATAATTCAATAAAATCCTTTAAAAAAAGAAAAAGAAAAGTGTGTCTAGCGAAGACATTTGTTCTATCAAGTGGAAAGACTCATTGATGGAAAAGAAATTTTGTGTTGAACTGAACAGATTTTTGTTGAATCAGAAATTAAGGTTACTTTTTTTGGTGCTTTTAGTTTATTCAAACTTTTGCACACATTACACAGATATTTCATATTAAAAAAACACTTAATACAATTATAATTACACAACGCCTGTACAATCCTTAAATTCATAAAAACATCATAGTTAAAATATACAATTCATCACTTACAATGTTTACAATAGAAATTCATTAAGACGTTCATCTTTACATCCCTAAATCAAATATCGTGACTCGGTTACTCATCTACTCTTCCTCTATTCTTAGCCAGTTTTTGTCTACATTCTAATCAAAACTTATCCATACTATGAACTGTATCATTGTAGTTTATCGCATACCTCTAGACCTTGCAGGCCGCTCATGTTATGGCTGGTGATAACATATTAGAGATGGCTTGCCAGAAAGACATGTCATTCAGTATAGAGCCTAGTCTTCCAATTATTACATATGTTTTCAAATAGAATTCTTCTAGCTTATCAAATCTTGTAATAAGATGTTCAATAGTCTCAGTTTCAGAGTTACATAGACTAGCATCGTTAAGGACAAGAACTATGATTAAAAATGCATGCCCTACTTAAGGATTATCAGGACGAAGTTAAAATACGCAAATTTCGCAAATTTTACCTTGATGAAAGGGATTACAATAACGATCGGGTTTACACTTTTCAGGCCAAATTTGATCAGGATAACATCAAACCTTCAATTTCTACTCCTACTACCACTCCGGTGTCATCAGAAATAGAATCTGAGGAAGATCAACCCAGTACTACCGAGAAAGGGGAGAGTAGCTTTACTCCTGCATTTACTCATCAAAGGAGAGGTTTTCGGCAGTTCTGTTTTTGCACTTATTCATAAATTCTGTTCTAATAGCATTTTAGCTGATGAATTTATTGTACTATACTACTTGTGCTTGTTTATCTGTTATAAACACAGTTTAAATGTGCATTGTTTACTTGCACTAGGGTTGCACAACGACTCAGAGGTGACATTCTTGGGTCTGCATTTATACTTAACTAACAGTTTCGAGGTACCTGCTAGTCCCTCGTACGTGCTGCATCCCCTTTTTTCAATTGTTCTTTAAGGTATCACTTAATGGATTTTGTCTCCTTTTTTGAATTTTCGTTAAACCCAGCACCTCACAATTACGGCATACCTCAACCTTGTTTTCTAGTCTACATACAGGTTTCTCCATGGGTTTATGTGTTCTTGCACCCAACCTTGATATTCTAGGTAATAGGTTAAGTCTCAATTTCACAGCAAAATACCTCAGTTTATAATCATCCCATTTTAGTAAATATTGGAAGGGTTTCAGCCACATGAATCTCTGTTCTGCATATTTCACATAGGACCTTTCCCTCTGTAGATGGTCAATAGAGGCTAAGGAGTCCCATTCATTCAAGCTTTTTTGATGAGGCTTCTCTTGAAAGGCATGTGGTTACCAGTGTAATCCATACTGCAACCAATATTTGTATACAAATCTTCCAGATCATTAATCCATATCTTCATGTGAAGACACCCCATCAAGCTCTCATGGGTGCTAAACCATCCAAACTGAGTTTTACCCTCATCATGTGGGATCTGAAACATACACATGATTTTTTTAATATTCAGAAGGGTTGTCAGAAACACCAAGCCCAATTCCATTCTGAGGCTTCGACTGGAGTGCATTGTGGTAAACCAATTGGTACCCTCTAATATTTTGAGCCATTTAGGCTCCTTGTGGTTATGCATCTCCAAACATAAAGAATACTTGGAATCATGCTCATTCGATATACCTGTATGAAGCCCTCAATGGAGCAGCCAGCATCATACAAGGTTAGTTTTATAACCTTGCCAAATTTGCTAAGTGCCCCAGTGAAGACAATCTCTCTATTCTCTTCAAAGGAGCATTGGGGATTGATGAGTTTACCCAAATATGTGTATGCTCAAACTTTCTCAATCACCTCTCCCTCAATTCTCCATGAGAAGTTCCTTGTACTTCTTTTCCTTGCTATCTCCATAATCTTAGTGTTCGCTTTGTTAATTTCTAATCCTTGGGCCTTAGAGTATGAGTAAAGGGTAGTTAGCGCCTTTTGGAGGCCATGCACTCCTATCTAATAAGGTTGTTTCCTATTTTCAGGGGAAATGTTTCGGTTTTACGCAATACCATACCAAGGTCAGATGTGTGTACATTGAATAATATTGGAGCAAGGACACAACCTTGCTTGAGTCCATTCCTTATTTAAACATGTCCAGTCACATGGCCCACTCCTGCAATGTACTTACTGCCGCAGAGGTCCTGGTATAAAATTGCTCCATCAGGTAGAGGAGATCGCTGTCCATGCCCCATGTTTCCAGTTTTACCCATAACCTGCCTCGATCTACACTATCAAACGCTTTGGAGTAATCCACAAAAGCAATATATCATTTTCTTTCCTTTAGAGTATAGTGTACTTTGTATTAGGAATTGTAATGGCCAGATATTTTGATACATTCCCATATTTTTGCAAAAACCTGTTTTCTGTAGTGAGACAAGCTGTGAGCTTTCTCCCCAAGCCTTTATTTCTTCCAGGAGTAATGTGCAGAACAATTTCCTGGGGAATCTAACATAGCAAGTAGCCTGTATCTTGCATTGCTGCCCCTATCTCCTTTTTGTGACAGGAATTAATAGTGATTTTTCCCAAGAGGCTGGTATAATGCCTTCCTCTATGCTTTTTCCAAACCATTTCAACATTATTCCTGTTGACAACTCTGGCTTCTGTTTTAGGACATTATTTGATAGCCCGTCAGGGCTGTCAGATCTTGTTGTTTTGGGTTTTTTAATTGCTGATTCAATGTCTTCCAGAGTAAATTCTATGCTGTTTCTGTACTTCATTTCTATAAGGCGTTCTATTGGGACTATGCTATTGGCCCCATATAAACTCTGCACGTACTTCTCCCACTCACTCTCCTGGATAGGGTGAACTATTGCAATACCCTTTTGGTCCATAATTCCCTTCACCTCGTACCAAAAAGTGCACATGTCATTTTCCTTAATAGGACAAACAGGCACTGCCACCTGATGGTCCTGCATGAAGCCTTCTATCCCCTTACCATATGTCTATATTTGGTCTTTAGTGTCTTAATCAGTCCATGGCTTCTCCCTCCAACAGGCTCCCCTTTAATTGTAAGGATTTAATAACGTATATCTTCCGTGCTTTAATCTTCTTGGCTTCTGTGATGACTGAGTCAAACGGCCTCACCCTGTTAATCCTTTTTTTTTACATATGTTTTTTTGTATTAGACCCATATTTCATAACATATATTTAAAAAATGTTTTGCTGTGTGCTCAAACTCCTGTTCAGTGATCTCTGATTCAAACTGATCCAAGATCAATTTATTGTTCAGTTCTGCTGTTTTTTCCATCCATCTGATTCAATTTTTTCCAATTATCACTCATTATAGAGTAATCATTACTCTGCTTACTGGGAAAGTTGACCAACAATATTTTATGGTCACTTCATTTTGTGGGCTTATTATGATATTAGTCATGCTATAATTTGCGTTGGTTTCAGTCCCTGTTTGGTCATTGCATTTAACCATTTAACTGCCCATGCTCATACCTATATTCTCGTCAATAGAAAGGAGATCTGTATAGTGTTGGGCCTCATGGCAATTTGCGTTAAAATCACCCACAACAAATATCCTTCCCATAAGGTGAGGGATTATCCAGCAAGCCAAATTTTTTTCTATAGTTCTTACCATTTCTTTGGTTTTCCCTCCCCCTGAAGGATCATAGATGCTAACCAACAGGTTTATTTCCCCCGAATGTGGTGCTTTTTTCGGTAAATTAGACTGCCACAATATTACCCCTAGATAAGCAGGTCTCAATTATCCTAGACTCTGATCTATTGCAGATACCAATAATCAGACTGCCCTTCGGCCTGCCAGCTTTCCCTTTTGTTGCAGACACATTAAAGCAAGAATACCCATCTATATGTAATTTCCTCAATAATCAGGTCTCCTGTAGAGGAATGTGTCATTCTCTAATAGTATTTTGAGGCTCTGCTTTCTGTAAACAAAATGTGAATGACCCCTCGTATTCCAGCTAATAAGCGAATATTGGTTTGTGCTACTCATTCCCGTCCGTCAGTTTATATTTCTTTCCATCGCCACATGGGGAATCCAGACGCAACCACCTTTTGGGGGGACAGTTGGATCATCACTGATACCCTTCGCTTCATATCGATTCTTCTTTACATCCTGATTTTTATAACCCTTTTATGGACTTGGGTAACTTGGGATGCCAAACTCGAAGGTATAACCCATGCGCCAAAAGTCGGCAGCTAATGGGGAATTAGCTGTAGCAACTAAGTCCTTAATCGTGATCTTTTCTTTGTCAATAACTGTACTTGTCTTGGACATAGCAATAAACCCTTTTGACCTTCTTTTCCTTTGCAAGTTCTGATTCAGTGACACTCCACCATTCAGCTCTTCCCTGGGTGTGACCACCTGATTTGATACATTTATCGTTCCATTGTTGTCCTCTTCTTCCTGTGTGATTTCAAGACATTCCTCAGGCCCTTGCGTCTCATTAGCTGTTAGCACTGATTCACCTCCTCGATATTACATCACCGGGCATTGATCTGCCTTGCTTTATCCACTGGTTCAAAGTACCAGTTACATGTCTTTGCCATTGTTCTTTTCCGAGATTTCTCTCTTATTTCAATATTATCCTCAGTGCTTCAGAAACAACATCAGCCAATAAATTAGCATTCTTCTTCATTTTCTTTGTTCCCTCAGTGGGCTCTTTTTCCAAATCAGTCTGCTTTCTTTGCTTATTTCTTCGCATAAGGTATCGCTTTTGGCCGTTAGAATTTGATGTCCTCTGGTGACTGATTTCCCTCCACTTCTTAACCAAAGGGTTCAGACAAAGCGTTTACCTGTTCCAAAACGGCAGCTACCTGGTTTCTGCTCTCAGGTCCCATACAAATCGGTTCCTTCTCTGAAATCATTAGGATACTGGGTTGGGGCACATATTCTTCTGTCCGTATGACTTCTATAAGCAACATTTCATTTCTTGTTTCTAATTTAGTTGGGCCTCCAGTCCTACTCCGCAGAGACCCTTCTCCTTCCCCTGCAAACATAGAAGATAAGAATCCTAGCGGTGTTCTCGACTTCTCCAAGAAAGTTAATTTGTCCAGACAATATTCTTGTTTATTTATGTATCTCAGCACATAGCTCTAAGAACACTTTGAGGAAGACGCAGATATGACCTTTTGTTAAATCTGCTGTATTTCTTTGCTTGGTAGTAATGGTCATTGGGCTCACAGAGTCATCTGATGAAGCAGAGCACGAGGACCTCCTGGACACATTGATGGCTGCTAGTTCTCGTGTGCTCATATAATCGCTCCCGCTAATCACTATTTACATAGCAGTAGAAGAGTTCATTGAAATCTCTGTATCATTCATACTTCCTGGTTTTCTTTGGAGACTGTAGCAGAATCCCAAGAAAGAGTTATTGTTGTCTATGCTCAGTGATTGACTCTGCTGCTGGTGCTGTTGTTCATTTTCTAATTGATAAGTAATTGGGTCAGGAGGAGGTACTCTCTCACTGCTTTTTTCAATTAGCTTTCCAAATGAATCCATGGGCATTTTTCTCTTGCTCATTCGCTGTAGGGTAGTGAGTAGTCATCTTTCCTTTAGTACACTCACCACATGCTTGGACCTACCAACTCTGGTCTATTAATTTTTCTCTGGGCTTTCGGTGTCACTATCTTGCGCATGTTCATCTGGGTCTTATTTTCACCAATAGCTAAGCCCACTTCTAAGGGAGCTTGAATATGGGAGATTAGTGTTTGATCTGAAATAGATGCTTTTTCCATATAAGCACGCACTGTAACTCGCGTCACATACCTTTGGGCCCTTTGAGTCTTCTTCTTCAGCATGGGCTTATGTGGCCAATACTTCCTTCCAGCTTGCTCAAGCCGAGATAGGGGTTTAATCCGCCACTGGCGTCAGCTGTCTGCACCCACAACACTCACTTTCAATGTCATCAGCTGACTGTGCGCTATCACAATACTGCCAAATACGCCAAACACAACACTGGGGATATCAAGTTGCTCTGACTCTGTCAGCCGCTTCCGACACTCCAATTGCAGTGTATTTCCTTTGCACCTTGATGAAGTCCAGGGGAGTCCAATACATTATTTTGATCCTTTACTATGAATGCCACAGTCGGACCGCCAAGGCTACTGCAATATAACCCTTGGCTCTGTGTACTCTGGCATATGCACCCTTCTCGCCCCCTCTCTCGCTCTCACTCCAAGCTCCAATCTCTGCTTCTCCTAAGGGGAACTGTGGGCAACTGCCGACACCACTGCTGCTCCGCTTGAGGTGGTCTTGGATTTTCTATACCCGTCCCTGCATCACGTCACATTGAGAACCGTTTGGCTCCTCCTCACACATGTTTATTCGCGCCAAAATGCTCTCTCCACACTGCCGGCAACTGCCAACACTGCTGCCGCTCTGCTAAGGTTAAGTCCAACCCTGGTTACAAGGAGTACTTTCACAACCATCTAAGTTTTAACTTTGGCATTGTTTTGTTGAACTGAAGTTAGCCAACTATTCCTTGCATATATATGTTTTATGTATTAGTGTGAGGGTCAGAAACGATTGAACATTAGGTCAACTTTGTTTAGTTTTAGTTTGCTAGGTAGGGATACTGTCGTTAGGATAGGAACAGATAGGTGTTTATCTCACAACTTTTATTTTATTGAAATGGCAAACATTAATAAAACTATACGTTTGTGTCCTTCTTGCACTTCTGACCCCTCACAGTGGGTGGTCCCATTACTCAGCCTACTCAATATGACCATATTACAGCCTCCTCTCACTACCTTTCCCAGGTAATGCATAAAATAGTAAGAATGTTATGCTTTTGAGTATTAATAAAAAGAATGGTGATGTATTAACATCTACTATATATTATCCATATTGAGGAAAGTTTAGCATCTGTTCCAGCGGCCTCATTGTGTATACTTCAGTGAAGTTTAAGTTTGTCCTGTGTTAAGGCAACAGTGAAGCCAAATGTTTTATCATACTTTTTTTTTAAATGATGGCAGGAAAATTGTCAGGCATTCTATCATTTCACCCTTGCAGACTTTTATCATGTAACCACATTTCTGTTAAGTATAAGATGCAGTGGCAGCTGGTGATTCTTTTAATTGGAGAAGCATACATGTTTCCCACACAAATGCATGAGTTCATTAACGTAACTATGGAGCTTGAACTAACCAAGTGCATTTTAAAACAGTTGGGTTTAAGTGGTGCATTTTACATCATACTTTATGTGGAAAGTCGGGTCAAAAGCCACACAGTTTGCATTCTGTTTTGTTGGGTAACACATAAATAAACAAAAGATACAAGCCACCAACAGTGCACAGGCACATGTTACTCATGAAGCATTGGCCTCTGATGTGTAACAGTATTATAGCATGTTCATACTCGCTGTGCCCATACACGCCCATGCAGGCTGCCTGAATATATGCCAGTATTACCATATAAGACCAAACATCTGTCAGCTTTACCAGTAGAAAATGCCATGCCACGGGTAGAAATTATATCCAGATTAACAGCACGAATGTAGGCCATTATAAACAGTCATGTTTGCTGTACCGTTAATGTACAGTAAAAAACACCATTTGTGACAAATCACAGGAATTCGTCCCTTTTACTCAATGGGGAGCCCTCTGCCCCCCCCCCCCATGTGAGGCTAGGGAGGTGAGCCCCCTCCTCAACACTCTCCCTAGGAGTCGAGGCAAGTGGGACCTCACTGGGAGAGACTCCCCCTGTGGGGACAAGGACTCCTATTCCTGTGAGGAACTCTCTAGTAAACACCCCAACAATACCTCTTTGAACATCTCTTATTGGAACATCTATGAAGAAACCAATATGTTCTACTGTCACCCATAAACTGTAAATATTCCTTTAAGGGAAAACTCCCATATAACTGAGACGAGGAGGACAACATATGGAGGAGGAGAGAATTCACACAAGAGAGAAAGCGGAAGCCTTGTACGTACGCTGGGGAAGTCCCAAGGCTATGTCACGCACAAGAAGGGAGGAGACTGGCGAAGAGAAAAGCCTTTGAGTTACAAAACAGGAGAACTGCAAAATGCAGAGAGAGAGAGAGAGAGAGAGAGAGCTGGACACCCAACGTCATGTGTCCAGAAAGGAACACGAAGCAGAATTAGACGTGCATCATCTAACCTGGAGGAAAGTGAGAGAAGTGAAGGAGGATGCACAGCGTCCTGGAGTCCTGAGAGAGACAGAGAAGGTGGTGAAGTGATCCCAAAAAACTTGTGATGCACCAGGAGTACAATAAACCACAATGAAACCACTTTGGAAGCAGAGACGTGGAACCTAGTGGTATTAGAAATACTGTGTGACCATCCTAGATGACGACACGAGAGAAGAGACTTTGCAGCAACACGAGAGGCCGCACTGATGAAGGAGAGAAGAAACCCTGAGCAAGTAGAAGCCCCAGTGATGTTATCCCTAAGCGCAAAAGGTAATAGGGAAAACATGAGACCCGCGAGGGGAAGGGGGAATCAGTGTGGGACAAATCATACTCGACCCAGTCAAAGTAAAGAAACTGTGATATTAAGAACCAGAGGAGTGAATGCGAATCATTGCGGAACCAATCTCACTCATCCCTGTCGAATAAAAAAGATGGTGAAACATTGTACAACTTTACTATGGGAAGAGCACAGACCAACTCGCTGAAGAGAGAATCCAAAGGAGAATAATAAAACCCTAAAAAGTAACCATCAAAGAGAGAGGAAACCAAAACACAGTAACGTTTTTAATGAACTATGTGAACTGAAAGATACTCACCAATGACTCTGAAGATCAGTTACTAAAACAGAACTTCACAAGAAGCAAAAGGTTACATGTCTTTATAACGACTAATTTTATAACGACAAAACATAACTAATTATTTTTTTCTTTTTTGGGTGTGCCCCCCCCCGAAACCCCTGTTTCCCAGCCCTTAAAACCAACCCCAACCGTTTTCCAACAAGATTTAACCCACCCCCACATACATTTTCGGTATGTTTTTCATTATTTTTTTTTTTTTATTAAAAGTTGTTTTATAAGTTTGATTAACAAACATTTACAACATCATCCCATTCAGTTTATAAAATCAATTCATATAAAAATAAATGTATTCGTTAAACTTCATATTACATATTCCAATGTATATACAAAATAAAAATAGAGCAATTTCATACATTTTTTATACGTTCGAGTTACTAGAAAAATTTACTTCAAAAATTATTTCATTTTTCTTTCTCATCTAGTTCCAATTCCAATTTTTCAAGAAATGCACATAATAGAACAATTACTTTCATTGAGTATCCCCACATGAATTTTTTCCAACACCAATCCCTCACTTCCTGCGTCATACCCAGCACATTCGGTCCAATTAGCGTGTATCTCAAGGGTTCAAAATGTTCACAATATAAGGTAAGGTGTTTTAAGTTTTCTATCCAGATTTTGCCCTCACAAAATCTACACCATGGATTCTGTCCGACTTGAGTATCTTTTTCCCATTTGATAGTTTTCTCAAAAGTATGGAACTGATTAAGTTTAAATCTCAGATACAAATCTCTCTGTTTATACGCCGGAAATTTTGTCAAATAGGCTTTGCGAGGCACTCTCGATGTTGCGAATTTTGCAGCTTCAGAGTATAATCTTTTTATTTGCATTTCCTCTATTGTTACTAACCAATCCTGTTCGTATAAACTGTAATTTGTTGTAGGGAACTTTTTTGGGTAAATCACTCTTAGACCTCCGCGACTTGAGATCTATACACCAAATTCGGTGGTGTCGCAATGGTGTGTGCAGAAAAACCGGAGACAAAGAGTTCCCCCACTCCGATTGTAAAAAAGACTCGGGGACTGCACACATCTCTTAATTGCGCCACAATTGAATTTCACAGTTTTGGACACTTGGTCGTAAAATAGAAAAAAAAATGTTTATTTGTTGATGGCCCTTATTGATTACACGTGTTTCGGCACACTCCTAGTGCCTTCCTCAGATCAGGGCAATGTCTATTTACTAGATATTAATGATACAACATAGAATTAGAAATTTAGCAAATAGAAAATTATAAACGTTACAATTACAGAGAAACACAAAGCATATTGGATTCATATGTTTCGCAAATTCCCCAAAACAAAAATTAAAAAATAAAAATATAAAATAAAGATGCATGACAAATTGAGACATTAATTTATAACCATAAGCAACATTAATTAAATGCACAGACCCATTTGTAAACAAAACCAAAAATAGTTGACACATACCAGTCAGAAGTCGAAAAATCAATTGGAGGAGTGTGGAGGTGGGAGTGAGGGGTAGTTGAAAATATAGGGAAAAAAGAAAAGAAGAAATGAGAGTATTTGAGTCCATGGTCGAAATCACGAAGTTGCATTGATTCACTTATTCGAAAAATCCCAAATGGGTAAATCTAGCTTACCCATCCACTGATTTAACAGCTACAAATAACGTGATAGGTGGCTGAGTCCCATCAGACTCCAAACGATTTCTAAGGGAACCGAAGTAAAACATCCGAGTCACTGCGCTGTATTCATACATTATTATTCTATTCAAACATGCATTCATGTGTACAAATTCCTCTAGTACGTATTTCGCCTAACATTAACATAGGTTTCCCTTCAAGAAATCTAAACTGGCTCCCATTCAACGTAGCGTTTCCGCACGGCAGTGCGATCTGAACGGTTTTCAAGTTGTTACCCAAGTAATATCACATTTTATCATTGTGTGCATTAATGATAAAGAGCTTATACGGGTGAAGATATCAACCGAAGTTTGGAACGCGGACCCTTTGTTGATTGGTGCGTTATTGTGTGGGCTGAGCAGACCCCTAGGGCTTACCTTACAAGTTCAATTTTACTGCATCACGCGTCGGGTTCCTAAGATGGCGGACGCCATTCTATGTTATTTATATATTAGATGTTACCATAGTAATGGTATTTGGTCCTACTTCTGTTTCCGTACTATGACAGCTGTCGGCCATATTTTAGTGGTAAGGACCTAATTATCTATGGCAGGTTTGTACGTGTTCTTATACCATTTTGAATTAAAATGAAAACAGTCCTAAACTGGAGTATAGGCCCCATTATTTATGAACACCTCAAAACCAGAACATATCGGAAAGAGACAGAAGTAAACTCCACATTATATGCAACGAGTTGCCACTATGAACCGGTAATCAGGAATATCCCTAAAGGGGAGTACATTAGGGCCAAGAGGAACTGTAATGAACTATCTTACTTTAATGAAGAATGTGAAACTTTATCCAGGAGATTTCAAGCCAGGGGCTATCCAAGGAAGTGTATTGAAACTGCCTATAACAAAGCACAAAAAATTCCAAGGACACAAACCCTAACGCAACAGGTGAAACCTAATCCGTCAGATAAGGTGCGATTCATTACTACATACTGCGCAAACAACTATGTTATCAAGAGATCTCTTAGAAAATACTGGCACTTACTTAAATTGGACCCTCACATCGAGTCTTATATACATGACCACCCGTCATTGATCTATAGACGAGCCAAAACCCTGAAACAGAGCCTCAGTCCGTCATTACTACCAGAAGAAAGGGAGGAGACAACTGGGACCTGGCTAAAAGAATCCAGCCCAGGCTTTAGAAAGTGTGGCACATGTACTATGTGCAAATATGCCACACCTATGACAAACATCTTTAAGGCAGGCAATGGACCTCAAATCAAGATACGAGAACAGATAAACTGCAAAAGTAAGCATGTTATATATGCCATCATCTGCACTTGCGAGAAAATCTATATTGGCAGTACGATTCGTGAACTACGCTTCAGGATCAGGGAACACCTGGCAGTGATTGGATGCCAGGACAAGAATTTACCTCTAGCGGACCACTGGCAGCGCGTCCACCAGATGGACAACAAACAACACATCAAATTCATCGGGCTCAAAAAAGTGACATTGGGATGCAGAGGAGGCAACCAGGAACTATTGTTACGTCAAGAGGAGGCCAAACTCATCAATTTCTTCAGAAGTGTAGAAAACGGCCTCAACACAGACAAAGAAATGTCATACTTTCTATAAATAATGTTTTTAAAAAATGTTCTTTGGGAGAATTTTGAAAATTTGTGTTCGGTATTGTATAGATCAGAGATAAGCGCCTGAGAAGCAGGCCAGAATACAGCAAAATAAAAAGGTTTGCGGGTGTTATCCCCAGGCCCGCTCTGCCGTAGAAATTCAGAGGGACTACTTCTCCCAGCATGCACCTGGAGGAGATAACACTCCTCGAGATGTGATATCGGACTAGATCCATATGTAAATAAGTTTTGAGAGAGATCATAAATAATGGGGCCTATACTCCAGTTTAGGACTGTTTTCATTTTAATTCAAAATGGTATAAGAACACGTACAAACCTGCCATAGATAATTAGGTCCTTACCACTAAAATATGGCCGACAGCTGTCATAGTACGGAAACAGAAGTAGGACCAAATACCATTACTATGGTAACATCTAATATATAAATAACATAGAATGGCGTCCGCCATCTTAGGAACCCGACGCGTGATGCAGTAAAATTGAACTTGTAAGGTAAGCCCTAGGGGTCTGCTCAGCCCACACAATAACGCACCAATCAACAAAGGGTCCGCGTTCCAAACTTCGGTTGATATCTTCACCCGTATAAGCTCTTTATCGTTAATGCACACAATGATAAAATGTGATATTACTTGGGTAACAACTTGAAAACCGTTCAGATCGCACTGCCGTGCGGAAACGCTACGTTGAATGGGAGCCAGTTTAGATTTCTTGAAGGGAAACCTATGTTAATGTTAGGCGAAATACGTACTAGAGGAATTTGTACACATGAATGCATGTTTGAATAGAATAATAATGTATGAATACAGCGCAGTGACTCGGATGTTTTACTTCGGTTCCCTTAGAAATCGTTTGGAGTCTGATGGGACTCAGCCACCTATCACGTTATTTGTAGCTGTTAAATCAGTGGATGGGTAAGCTAGATTTACCCATTTGGGATTTTTCGAATAAGTGAATCAATGCAACTTCGTGATTTCGACCATGGACTCAAATACTCTCATTTCTTCTTTTCTTTTTTCCCTATATTTTCAACTACCCCTCACTCCCACCTCCACACTCCTCCAATTGATTTTTCGACTTCTGACTGGTATGTGTCAACTATTTTTGGTTTTGTTTACAAATGGGTCTGTGCATTTAATTAATGTTGCTTATGGTTATAAATTAATGTCTCAATTTGTCATGCATCTTTATTTTATATTTTTATTTTTTAATTTTTGTTTTGGGGAATTTGCGAAACATATGAATCCGATATGCTTTGTGTTTCTCTGTAATTGTAACGTTTATAATTTTCTATTTGCTAAATTTCTAATTCTATGTTGTATCATTAATATCTAGTAAATAGACATTGCCCTGATCTGAGGAAGGCACTAGGAGTGTGCCGAAACATGTGTAATCAATAAGGGCCATCAACAAATAATTTTTTTTTTTTCTATTTTACGACCAAGTGTCCAAAACTGTGAAATTCAATTGTGGCGCAATTAAGAGATGTGTGCAGTCCCCGAGTCTGTTCGTATAAACGTTTCTTTACATATCCCGCGCGGAATTCAAGATCTATTGGTTTTAAACCACATTCAGCAAGTTTTTTTATCATACATTTTGAAAACACCAGCAGCGATGTAGGAACACGATTCCCAATCATAATTAAGAATTCCTCATACAATGACTGTTGCGGCGGAAACAACATCTTCCCATAATTTGTTAGCTGTCGCCAGTGAAACCTGTTTGATAAGGCGGAGATTCCCAACTCCTGTCGTAAGATACAGTTTGGTAGTGATTTTGAGAGTCTCAAAGTTGCTTTCCACAATTGCCCTTGGATTTGATCTAATATTGAGTCTATGTTACAAAGACATAAATCAAGTCCATAAAGTAGAATTGCTTCCACTTTCAGCATGTAGAATTGCAAGAGTGGTTCCATTGAAAATTTACAATGTTTCATGAATACCATCCGCATTTGTGTGGTTAGAACATTTTTTTTTACGTTTAAATTTGCAAACCACGTTTTTCTTGAGGGTGAATCAATTACATCATACCCCAAGTATCTCATGTTTAATGCAATGGGCATGTGGATAGCATTTATAGACCATTGCATCTTGGGAAGTTTCTTTTTCATGTTTTTTAGTATGAAAATACTTGACTTCTCGACGTTACATGTTAGATTGTTTTTAAAAAGATAAGCTGCAAATATTTCCAATTTTCTTTGTAAGCCGTATGGATACGCAAATGTGCCAATCTTGCTGGATAACTTATTTCCGCATTCCATATTGCCTCAATGTCAGAGATGTAGAGGTTAAACAGGGTAGCTGCCAAGTTGCAACCCTGCTTAACCCGCACCTCAGTTGGAATTGGGACAGTTGTGGAGCCAGAATTGTTAATGCGGACCAAATATGATGTATTGTGATGTACTTTGGCCAACATTGCAATTAGATGATGCGGAATCCCCATTGCATCCAGCTTTTCCCAAAGAAGAGTCCTAATGACGCAGTCAAAAGCTGCTGTTAAGTCCACGGATGCCATATACAGTGGACCCGTGTTTGGAATATTCGTTTGGGCGATTAAATGCGCGAGAACGGTCGCATTCAAAGCAGTTCCCATTCCGGCACGGAAGCCGATCTGAAATGTCGAGAGGATAGCTTGTTGTTTTATGATCGCCTTAAGCTGTTGTAGCAACAAGATAGCCAGGGTCTTGGCACTTGCATCAATCAAAGCAATTGGCCGAAAATTGCTTGGATTTGTTTTGTCACCTTTCTTATGGATCGGAACTATGACCGATTGGAGCCAAGATGAAGGAATAGTAGATGAGCGAAAAATCTCATCAAATTGGGTTTTTAATATCAGAGCCCACAATTGGACATTTTCTTTCAATACACATGGTGGAATGCAATCCAGGCCAGGAGCTCTTGATTTATTCAGCTTTTCGAGTGCCCATGTGATATCCTCTAGTGACCAACCCTCACATTTTTCCAACGATTGGTTATTAAACTTAGCGGCAAGTACTTTAAATCTTTCCGGTAAAGCAAATTCTTCTTTGCAATGTTGTATCCATGTTTCTGCACTTATACTGGAACTTTGATTCACCATTTGTTGGAGATCATTACCCCTTAGGAGTGACCAGATGGAGCGCCTGTCATTCCTACACAATGAGGCTATCATTGATTGATTTGTTAAGTTATGAAGGTAGATTCTATAATTTTTTATGTGATTACCATATTTATTAAGTACTTTTCGTTTTTGTTTATGATAATCAAGGTTAGATAAACCCATTCTATTTAATTGCGAAATTAATTCTTTTGTTTCTTTAGGATTGCAACTCGAGTGGCCAATAGATCAACTACTGGCGGCTTTGATATTTCTTTTGCTTTTAGAAAAACCAAATATACGAGCGCTATTGTGATGATTATTGAGTTTTGTTTAGTAGATGAGACTGTTAGATTTGAGTCATAATCATTCCTGCAACTATATGCAAGCATCTTAATGATAGCATTTAGATTTTTACAAGTTTTAGTATTCCATCGTAAGGAAGCACCTGGTCGATCTTCCAAAATAAACACACTAAATGGATCTAATGGCAAGATTGGGATAATTAGTTGAAAAGCTGCATATAAAATACAATGATCACTCAATTCAATCGCCGCAATCTCTACTCCCTTGCAACCAGATGATAGTTCCCCAGATACCGCAATGTAGTCAATACATGAAGATCTGTTGTTTCGGGACCATGTGGTCACCTTTCCTATTGCAAGAAAAGGTAGTATGTCTATATTCCAACGCTTAAAAAATTGATGAAAGCGTATTCCTCGTCTCCTACTGGACAAGAATTGACTTTGTGGGTGAATTTGAGTTTCATTTAGGGGAGTTACAAGGCAATTTGAATTAAAATCGCCCCCTATAATTATGTTTGCAATAGGCCATTTGCAAAAGACTTTGTCAAGCAAGGAATCCAGATCATTCAATAGTGAGTCCACTGCGGTACCCAATGGGTTAAAGTATACTGATACTATTAAGACATAGTCCATTGATGATAGTCCTGTGTTAATCACAATCGCAATGTAATATGTTGTCATACAGGTTAATAACAGGGAGTAAACAAGAGCAGTATTTACCAAAATGGGGATCCCCCCTGATGGTCTGCCTTTGGGTACTCGTGTCACAGGCATGGAATATGCCATGAAACCTCTAATTTCAAGTGGTTTAACTGCCATGGTTTCCTGGCATAACACTATGTCAGCAATTTCATGCAGGGCATATCTAGTTGCCCACATTTTCAAGTTTTTTAGTCCGCACGAGTTCCATGATATCACTCGAAGGAGCTTTTTGCTACTATGAGTGATCTATAATTGGCCCCTCCGTTCGATTCCCTAATATTGCCGGTAGCCAAGACCAGTCTTTTGATACAGCAGAGATAGCAACCAGCTGTGCCAAGACTGCCGTATCCGTAAAATTATTTACATTGGCCGTAGGTGCTTGGTTATTATTATTTGTGGTATTTGAAGGAATGGTCTCATTGAAGGTTTTGGCTTCATCAATTGTCTGGATTTGGAAAACAGCCAATCCCAGCATTTTTAGCTCTCGTCTGTGGTTCCAAATCAATTCAGCAATTATTGGAGATTGAAGTTCCAAAACCATCCTGTAATTTTTTATGGATGGAAGAGTGATCCATATGATGTCATTTGAGACCAGTGTTCGTAGTGCTGGAATTTTTTTAAAGGACTGCAATATAAAGGATCTATTCAGATCTTGATCTCCATTAATTTCTGGTGTACCGATCCAGCCCAAAATACTTGAAATTGGCTTTACATACATGGATTGATCCACAGATTCCTCCATTGCCAAAGATTTTTTCGGCACCACCTCATCGTCGGCGTGATTGAATGATTGGTAGCTTTGAGTTGCATATTTTTTTCCAGAACCAGGAAGGTCGAGTGTCTCCGAATGCTTTGTCGTTCCGTTTTCCTCAGATTGCACTGAGGATACGTTTTTTGTTATATTGGATGTCTGCGCCTCTAACTGCGGGGCATTTATTTTACACTTTTGTTCAACCTTCAGTTGAGGAGGCGTGATTTCATCGTTATGCTTCCCCAATAATAGCCCACAGTCTTCTGAGGAATCTACATCTGTGACTGTTCGTTCAGTAGTTTTCTTGTTGGGAATTGGTTTGTAGAACGCTGATAACAAAGACTGTTGAGAGGAGGACAGTGAAGCCGCGAATTCTTTCTGTTTGGCCGAGATGAATTTATCGGTCACAGACACTTGGTTTATTTCGTTGTTAGAAGCGGCATTCAATTGAAGTTGCAAAGCAAGGCGACTTGCAATAGTGAGTTCGTCCACATCAATCGTTACGTCAGATTCTGTATTGCCAGCAGAGGCATCAATGTTTGCCTCAGTTGGCTTTACCTTAACATTCAATTTTGGATCGAGGTTAAGATTTTGTTTCTGATTTGTTTTTTTTTGTTTTTGGTTAAAGTTTTGCATACCTTGTAATTTCTCATTGCGTAGGTTTAATCTATTTACTGCACGGGTATGCAATCTTTTTTGTTTACGTGATAGAAATTGTTTTTGCCCTTGAGGCTCAATGTGTACCTCTCGTGGGGGGGTTCCAAGTTCATGACTTCCCTCACATTTTCCGCTTTTATTAATTCTATCAAGTCGGATGGACTATCAGGTGATTGGTCAGAAGCTTTATTCTGTTCATTCAACTGATTAGAACCATTCAATTCTGGTTGCAGATCATTAGGTTGAGTAAAGAAAAATAATTGGTCAATTTTCTCTGCATGAAGCGTTACCATTTGGCAAAGTTGTGCATGTGAATAAATTTGTATCGTGTCCACATTTTTTGGTGCATTCACAATCTGGGCAAACGTCGAGGGAAAACTATAAACTGGATCCCCCCATTCCCTTTTGAAGGATCCTTTGGCTCACTAAGGTAATTCTCTGTTTGGGATGCTGTCGTGACAGTGCATATGCAAGGAGTACTAGGCGAGTAACAGCCTTTTTCCTTTTTATAATTCTCGGCAAAAATATAACCCTCCAATTTGTTAAGTTCAGAAGATATTCCGAGCAACGCTGTTTTTATATCACGAAGTTCGTAGTGCGTGTACTCGTGGCCCTTGTCAAGTAAGTTGAGAATCCTTGACATTACGGGGTAGGAAGCTTCAAAGATCAGGAGATCCTCCACATCGGAGGATGATTTAGGTTGGAAATTCTCGATCTTCGGCAATTTATTGTGAGTGGAATCTCGCGTGTCCGGAGAAGAACACACCACTCCCCCTTTAATTTGAGAAGGGCCATCATTACATAGGTCTATAGGGACCTGATTGGAGGCGGAATTTTTGAAATCATTGTAGGAATTAGCAATTTCCGGTGCTGAAATGCGTGGGATATCAGAATGGAGATGTACTTTATGCTTGCCAATTGGCCGTACTGTCACTGGTGTGGACGGGCCATCAGACATTATGATCCGTTTCTCCAATTCCATTAATACCGCAGGAGCCAAGATTGAAATGTCAGATGGTGGACCCATACTAATGTCTTCCATAATACCCAAGGCGTGATTAGTCACTGTCTCTGGGACACTTAAGAAACTTCTCCTTGTTTTAGTTGGATTGGCGAGATTCTCATGCTTATTAGCAGTACTACTTACATTTATTGGATTGTCATTCGCGATGACATTAACATTCGCGATAGCCTTATTATTTCCGTACATTTCATCCAATTTCTTCATTGTAGCATCAATGTTACGTTTTTTTGGAATGATAATCGTTTCCTTTAGCCCGCTCCGTAGTCGAGAAGACATAGTTTTACATACAACAAAAGTCGGGAAAATTTTTTCGTGAGCAGTGGTGGATCGCGAGCCGGGCTTTTAGCCTTACTCTTGTTTTTACAATATAAAGGTGCTAGCCTCTAAGCGTTAGGGTCTACCCTCCGAGTTATAGAAGGATAGTAGCACGTGCAGGGATAGATTATTAACACAGTACCCCTGCTTTCATAAGACCATCACTCCTGCAAGTAAAATTTGATTGAAGAAAGGTATCTAACCCGCAAACCCTAAACGTACCTTCCAAGTTCCCAGGTTTAACGCTTCCAGCGCACCGCAAACAGCAAACAGTACTTGATTCGCACTTGGCGGTGCGCGCGCAGTGCGCTGGGAGCAGTGTAATTGAAAGCACAGAAAGAGGCATTCCCCTACACCAGGCGGAGCCTCCGCTCCGGAAGCAACCTAAACAGAAAACAAACAACTATGGGTTAGTGTTCAGCGTGTCAAAACTGCACTAGCAACACACTCCAATTCTATGCAAGTCCACAGTCCCTAACAACAACAACACAACTCCACAATTAATGGAGCGGTGTACCTACTGTGCACACTGAGTGCACTGTGCATGCCCACACCCTATACTGCCCGCTTACTAATCCAGGGTGGTGGGTACCGTGTCCTTAAAATGGAGTGTTAAATAAAAAGTCACCTAGGTCCTGGCAAGTCAGGCAAAGACTGGTGTAACAGCTTGAGACGTCCTCCAGTCGGCAAGATTTTTCGCGAGCTTGAGCCTTCAGCGAAATCCCTCGGAGTCAGCAAAATCGGGACCACAGCAAACACAATAAACCGGGCGGCAAACTCAGCAAACAGTACTTGATTCGTACTTGGCGGTACGCGCGCGGTGCGCTGGGAGCAGTGTAATTGAAGGCACAGAAAGAGGCGTTCCCCTACACCAGGCAGAGCCTCTGCTCCGGAAGCAACCTAGGTCCTGGCAAGTCAGGCAAAGACTGGTGTAACAGCTTGAGACGTCCTCCAGTCGGCAAGATTTTTCGCAAGCTTGAGCCTTCAGCGAAATCCCTCGGAGTCAGCAAAGTCGGGACCACAGCAAACACAACAAACCGGGCGGCAAACTCAGCAAACAGTACTTGATTCGTACTTGGCGGTGCGCGCGCGGTGCGCTGGGAGCAGTGTAATTGAAGGCATAGAAAGAGGCGTTCCCCTACACCAGACGGAGCCTCCGCTCCGGAAGCAACCTAGGTCCTGGCAAGTCAGGCAAAGATTGGTGTAACAGCTTGAGACGTCCTCCAGTCGGCAAGATTTTTCGCGAGCTTGAGCCTTCAGCGAAATCCCTCGGAGTCAGCAAAGTCGGGACCACAGCAAACACAACAAACCGGGCGGCAAACTCAGCAAACAGTACTTGATTCGTACTTGGTGGTGCACGCGCGGTGCGCTGGGAGCAGTGTAGTTGAAGGCACAGAAAGAGGCGTTCCCCTACACCAGCTCCGGAAGCAACCCATTTACTACTGCCACAAACTCCGATCTCTTTCTTCAAAGCCTTCCTGCTGCAAAGGCTCTGAAAAGCGCTCATTATAAAATGTTCGTTATATGTGCATTCTACATAACATTTTCATTATAAAGACTGTATACCAAAGAAAAAACCCCAGGAAAAGGGAGTCATTCTCCTGTGTTTATTTGTTGTTGTAGTGGTAGGGTCAGTTAGGCTTAGTTTGGACGAAGTACCAATTCTGTTAAGACATTCACTGACAACAGACGAGCAGTGAAGAGGGATGGGGAAGCCTACCAGCCCCCTCCTACGAAATTCATGACAAGGAAGAAGCCCAGGAAACACTGCAAGCGCCCATTCTATTTTGGACCAATTCCCAGTGGCCGTATGATTGACAAGTACATCCAGAGATACCCCCTCAGCCAACCATATCCACTTAACCAACCCTACATATCAGGTGCAGTACGGATTTACCCCAGCGTGGATGAAAAGCCACAGGCCATGATCAAATACACCTCTATTGACAGCCTGGACTAAGCACCAACAAGCCATATTGCTGACATCGTTAGTGACACCACAACATAGCAGTGTTAGACATGAAGCACACGTGCCATCCGCACTCTGGGACACAGACATGTACTCGAATACAGAAGAACACGAACGTAAAGTTCTATAGTTAGTGGACACATACATACTGTCATTGCTTTTATTATTTTGTCACTAGCCAAACGCAGCAACACAAAAACCTCAAGAGACAAGAGATCCTGAGCACAGCTTGCAAATGCTTACATGCAATTAACCATATGGCACTGCGGGAGCACCCGTGGGACCTGACAGAACCAAGTGTGACTAACCTATGGAAATGTAGTATAGCACGGACACTGTAGCAACCGCATTATAAGGTTTAGGAAAATTACAGCAGGCTACAGGCCCCTTACCAAGAGATGAGCTGAGCTGAAATGCAGGCTGCACAGAGAGCAAGACGTGTGAGACAAGACCCACTGCCAAGGCCAAGATATACGGAGGACATTCCAATCCACAAATGACAAGGGACCAGCTGCAGAAAATGCGAATACATCCTCATAATTCAGAGCTGCACAGCTCAAATCTGTGGTCTCTGAACACATGACATGGCCGAAGCAGACAATGGAACGCGAGCAGCGGTGTGAAAGGAGCACTGGTCCCAGGCTGCTAGACACAGACAGCGACAAGTATACAACAATATGATACAAGTGTTGTACCGAACAGGAGAGCACTCACATAAGTTAAGGTGGTGTACACAAGCTACAATGCAGACACATATTCATTCTTGTTACCTTGAAGAGGTACACAGAGAGCTGAGAACTCTTGTGAATCCCAGGCCTGGGGACGGCAGCTCTAGCCAATTACAGTTTAGTACCCTAGCGGTGGGTAGCAATGGGAAAGAACCAATGGTAAGTCCACCACAGTGCAACATTGTTATAGATAGTAACCTGGGGATGGACCAGGCCAGCCACCTGACATGCGAGAGTCAGTAGAATAACATCTATATAGTCCACTATAGGTGGTAAAATACGCAATACCCAATCGTGTGGTCCGATAGGTTTCCTGGAGAAGGGCTCAGGTTGTGACGTCACTATGACGTAATTGTAGTATAAAACCGACCTGCGAGCCGAGGAAGAGCGAGATGTGCATGGATTTTCTCTGTTCCTGTGCTGATCCCTGTTGGTTTTGCCTGTAATAAACCAGTTTGAACTTTCCGTTGAGTGAGTCCTCTTCTGTATCTTGGGAAGGAGGGAGCTGGGCTCTCCAAGACGGCAGACTTCCAGTGTTCCTCTGGCATACCTGGGGGTCCGTCCCCAAAATCAGCTTAGCTAGTTTCATTAGGTAGGGATGCCTTATAGGATAGGGAAATATATGCCTTTTAGTGAAATGGCTTATCAGACTCCCTGTCTGTGTCCTCCTTCTGACTCGCCACACATGCCACAGTAAGAAAATATAACCAGACGGGTTGCAGCAATGTAAGGCATCTAGACACATAATAACACTTATCATGTTTTCTTTAACATTGATGCCCAGTAAAAATGACATGCCATAACAGGAAAATGTAACAAAACTGGCTGCAGCAATGTTGGGCAACTAGATACATAATAACAATTATCATGCTTACTTTCATCTGGATACTATGTAAACAATACCATGCCACAGTAAGAAAATGTAATCAGACTTACTGCAGGAATCTAGGCCAGTCTAGCCACATTGTACCATTCATCATGTTTGCTTTAACCTTGATGCCCAGTGCAAAATGCCATGCCACGGTACAAAAACATGTCTAGACTGGTTGCAGCTATGTACGCCGGTCTAACTATGCAATAACACTTATATTTGCTTTACCCTTGATGCTCAGTAAAAAATGCAATGCTACATTAATAAACCCCCTGCCCCACATCAGAGGCCTGCTCCACAGCACACATGCAAGCAAACATCCACACGCATTCATTCAACATTCACTTGAACACCCATATGCATTCACTCGCGCACCCATACACCATTCATACACTCTCTTTCATCTGCTATCTCACACAACATATAGTCTCATTCACACACGCACCCAAACAACATACACAAATTCTTTCACATGCATCCACATACACAGCTTTTCCCCCCTTACCTGCAGCCCAGGGGCACCATTCGCGCTGCCTCAGGACAGGTTGCCAGGATGTGTCTCCGGCTACTGCACAGCACAAACAGGAAGCAGGGAGGGGTTCCTGCACATGACGCCAGGAGCCAGAGCACTCCCTGCTCAATGCCCCATGACATCTGATTGTGCGGGGACGTGCTGGAGCACTCCTTATGCACATTCATTTATTTTCAACATACATGCAATCTTCTATGTTCATTCATACCATAACATTGCTTTGGGAATGGACATTGGCGTCACCCTTCGCTGGATGGACAGGCCACATTTCGCTACCGCTGCACAGTCCAACGCAATACCTTTTTTGCTGCCGTATCCTGTCACAGCCAGTGCACTTTTCAGGTGCTGCAAATGTGGCACCGCGACTAACTAGAACCGGACAATCCCCTGCGCGATAGGAAACCTTACAGGGAGCAGAGCAGGCGGGTATCTGAGGCGAAGTCCATGGAAAATTCGCCCTTTGGCAACGTGACCCGTTGATGGCGCAGTTGTGATGTTGCCTCTTTCGGGGCACACTAAGCAAAGCTGGAAGGAACGGGAGGAAACCGCAGTCAGCGAGCAGGTGCGTGTTGCGTCGCAGTGCCATGCGTTATGTCTGTTTACTTATTGAATGAATATTAATAAACACAATCTTATGTGGCAACAGCTGGCCTGTGACTGAGTGAGCCGTCCCCGCCATGTCAGTGATTTCCCTGAAGGAAGATGCGTATTTAATGTTATCGCAGTGCCCTTTTACTGGCAGGGTGGACTGTCATACTGGCTGCGGCATTTGCATACGCCTAGGGATAGGCGTTTCTTCTTCCAATAAGGACATCTTTTCATATGTTAAGCTTCAGCTCACAGGAGCAGAGACATTTTTCACCGGTTGTAGATTACCCTAGAAAGGTGAGGAATGGGTAGCTCACTTGGCTGGGGAAACGCTTCCATTGCCTTGTAAGAAAAATAGCTTGACTTTTTAACATGGCATGAATGGAAGTTTGAGCATGACATTTCTATAGGAATACGTTGTGAATCAAATGCCCTTATGTAAGGTGAGTTGAACGACAATTTCTTTTTGTTTCCACCAGCGATGGACGAATATATTTCCCACGGCTTGTGTGAAAGGGGCACAACACCTACATGGTTATAAAATTGGACTTGTTTGCTGTTTCGACAAACCAATATTTTTCAGCAAAACGGTAAGCTTGCATCATGCAGGCATGTTTGTGTTGTGCCTCCTACAAATGAAAGAACGTAAAGGTGGTCATTTAAATGAAATGCAAAATTGCTGGCAGGGGGCCACCAACGTAAGCATATACGTGCGATTGCGCCCCCTGAATGGCCTTCTCAACATTTGTTGGGTACAATGCCAAATCGAAGAGTAAAACAAGCCGAAATCGCCAGCACACTCTTCAGTTTTGCACTCCGTTTTGGACAAAAGAAAACACCCCCTGCAAATGACACTTTACAGGGGGCATTTATTAATGGGTTCCTATGAATTGCGCCTGTTCATTGGCAGATGCTAATTAGATGACGGCTCCATAGTGATCCATGTGTTCTATGCCTACTTGAAAATCTCAAGCAGGCATTAAATGTACATCTAGGGGTAGCCAGGTCTCCCTGGCTACCCCTGTGGTCCCCCTTGCTACCCCTAAAAAAAATGTTTGTTAAAAAGGTGTCTTTTTTTTCTTTTTAATGCTAGCTCCTGGGCTGCCAGCACCATGTGGCTCTTTGCTTCTGGGGTGGCGGGCTTGCTTTTTCAGGCACCTTTAAAAAAAGAAGAAAAAGAAGAACAGGAGTGCCACAAGTCTAACACGTTCAGCAGTGACCCTAGATAAGAAAGAATAGGAATAAAAAATAATGTGTCTTTCTGGAATTCTATACAATAATTACTGGACTCATTAAAGGTTTATTTCAGGCACACTTCAGGGGGCAAGTCACTGAATTAGTCTGTTCTTAAACACCTCAACTCAGCCTTTCATCATTCTGAGGTCGATAAATGAGTAGCAACACAGGTTGGGTGATATTGTATGTATATTTTTTCTATATAAAGCGCTTAAGCGTAAGTGCTATATAATAACACATCATTATCTTTTGACCATGAACATCTGCTTGCGTTCACAGTAATTTGGTAATATGGCCTATACACACTGATCTTAATGATACATATGGGGATCCATTCTTGTATGAAATGTATATCACATTATGGTGATATCGTAACCGTATTTTTCATAGTGTACTTAGGAACAATGCTATTGATGCCACTTCCTGTTTTGTCAAGGGGTGATAGGTTTCCATCGGTTCCTGCGATAGCACTTCGAGGTGGGGTCAAATTACATCACTTCCTACGATGTCATCGGAGGTCAAGGGTCGTGTGTTGTCATATCCGCTACCCCTGGCATTTTGATGACATTACATCTCTGGTAGTGCTCACACAAGATCAAGGGGAAAAGCAAAGCGAAGGGGTTAACTTAGTTCTGTGCCCCGCCTCCGTCTTGTGTGAGCATGAACATTGGCTGGAGCAGAAAAGTGAGGCATAAAAGCAATACGCTTTCTATTATGCCTCCATTTCCTGCACCACCCAATTGAAAAGGGCCTCTGAAGGCTTGTAACGTTAACAAAGAGCAAAGGCTGCAATAGGGAGCCTTTGTGGGTCAGTGGGGTGTGTCTGCCCACAAAGTTTGCATACATTGCGCCAGTGTCATACTTTTTTATGTTTGAAAATTTGCTTTGGGCATTTTTGTTTCCCGTTAAGAAACAGAATTTAGAGGATAAAACACGTACTGAAGGTAATTCTGCAATAATCCAAATGCTGCCCCTTTATTTGCTGCTTCTTGACAGAATCACCATCTGTTATTATTCCCCAGGTGATCCTTTGCTTTAGTTTGCTTTGGGAGCAAGAACGATGCAAATACAACCCCTGTTTCCTGGACTCACCCTGACTTCACACCATACCTCTAGAATACATAGAACTAGAGCATGACCTATCCTTAGACCCTTCCCACTGGGTGCCTAGTCTGCATCTGGCAGCACTCAGTGACAGGTCTGATCCACCAATTCAGTGTTTCTGGTCCATCCAGGAAGCTGTGGCTGAAATCTTATAGCAAAAGGATGATGTCTTGCCGGCTCTTGGCTACCTTCCAGATGCAACAGTAGATTGAGGCTATCACCTAACCCCACAGTGCTCACTCCAACACCCCTCTCTCCCACCACCTGGAAACCTTAGAATTGTATGGCTACCTAGTTCTTTTCACACTTGTCCCTGATAAACATGGGATCTTAAAGTAAAACACGGGGCTGGATACAATCCAGTCACTCTCCTCTGAGAGAAACAATTCTCCTCCTCTGTACATTTCCCCTCTCACATGAGGGTCACATAACTCCTCATTACTCCAAATTGCAATACATGTTGGTATCATCTTGTTGGACTGCTTTCCTTAGGTTTGTGGTTTCTGAATACACTTCTGTTCATCACAAGCTATAAGTCTTTTATCAGTTAATAATGTGTTTAGGTCTTACACATATTTTCTTTTAAGATATTCAGATCCTACACGTGCCCCCATAACACGCTGTTCTAGGGTTGTACCCAGGATGCATCAATGCATATAATCCCATGCTGACTCTCCTAATCCAGAAAATAAACAAAAAGAGACTGCTCTAATGACACATAAGTGATCTGTTACCTAATCTGCATGGAGATTAAACTCAACCCCTAGCCAAGACCTGACCTGATCTAAAGAGGTGGAGAAAGTCTACATTCAAAGTCTCATCCATCTCTGTCCTAAACCTTCTGCCCCTCTAGGCTCATCCATTCTGATTTCACCTGCGGAGGCTGAATGACAGCCTCCTTGCACTGTCAACTTCTATGTGGGATTCATATTGTGAAGTGGAGTCATGCCCGGCAGATATGATGCTTGGGTGTGGCGGGACAATCCTTGAATACATGGAATCAGTCTGAGTAGAGCCCACAACCTGGGCTCCCTACTATAATCATAACAATAAGCAACTCATAGCCAATGACATGTCTTTACTGTGACACAATTCCATCTGTGCCGGTAGGCAATCCTGAGCTTTTTTGATTTTCGTAACACAAAATCATGCAGGTAACCCTGTCTCAGGAAGTAAGCTTTGCTAATCAGGCTTCACATTTTTAAGCTTGCATGCTTTTTTGACTGCACATGTTTTCTCTTGAATTGGGCCTTGCTACTGACACACCAGCAATTTCCATGTTGTTTGCCACCACGGAAGCAATAGAGTAACATGTACATTCCTAGTGAAATATAAATATAAAGCTATGCATTGTTTGGTACAGTCGCTTCTGAGGAAGTGTAGTTTCATTGTCATGCGGTTTTTGGGACCCATACAACTGTCAGGGTTTTGTGCATCACTGTCTGGGATTGAGTTTCACCTACAACAAAATGTCGGGTTCGCCGCTGGAGCTTTCTATGTTCTCTGCTGGAACTTTACCAGAAGGACAGGATATGCCCCCTGGCGGTAAGGAGGGGGCCAGTGCTTCAAAGGAACACCGCCAACACAACGGGGAAGTCACACCAAGGAATTCATTACTGGAGTCTTTTTGAAGGGTTTCCGTAGAAATATTCAAATGGAGAAATGACTGCATCTTTTTAGTGATAATTTTTCCAATTTTGAGGACATTTACAAAAAATATAGGGATGGGGTAAAGGAAATAGTTAAGGTGGGAGGGGGGCTTGGGTCTCCCCCCCCCCCCGCATTATAAAAAAAAATTGTGGTAATTTCTTCATTTGATGTTGTTCATGTATATCCTTTTTGATGTATGGAAGACACAGGAGGGGAACTTTAGGGTAGCCCAGTAGAGAAATGACAACCAATATAGGGGCTCCCCATCATTCGATTCCATAGGCCACGCAAACGTCCTGTGCCCCCTCCCCACTTCCTGCACTTCCCCCACTTCCTGCAGACAAGACACCCTGGGAGATGACATCAGAAGGCAACACTCTTGTTACAATAACTAAGATTGGTCGCTTACCAAATGCAGAAGGAGTGAGATCCCCCTTAGTTGACACATCTTTGTACTTAAGAATAAGCAGGATTTTCTGAAACTTTATTGGGGTAGAGTCGGCCCAATGTCCTCAGCTAGTGAGGTGAAGCTAAAGCTTTCAAAGAAGGGAGTCAGACCCTCCCCTCAACTACTGCAGAAAATCATATGAAGTGATCTGCTGTTGGACAAGGCCGTCTGCTGACTAGATTCTGTGAGCCAGTTCTCTGCTTACTGAAAGTGGAAGCCCTTCAAAGGCTCTCTGTACATCTTTCTGGCTGAGAAAGGCAGCAGAAAGACTAACCGTATCCTCTCAGACCCTAGACAAGATCTCATAGCACCCCAAGATCAAAGGAAGATGTCGCTGGCTCGTCCTTCACTTTTGCTTCAGAGTGAGTCACTGCATGGACCCACTGGAGCCATTCTTGACACTTAATGCTTTGACCCGCTACAAGAATCTCTGAGTACGCATGACACCAACACCAAAGCTCCTCTGTCTTCACATCAGAGAACTGGTGAATCTTCTAGCATTACCCTCTCAATACTGTCTGCCTTGTCCCAGGCTTCTTCTGGCTATGATCTTTGCATATATAGGGGTACCCCTGTGGGCAGCTGTGGTGGGGTCAATAATGCTTAAACAAGGTGTATATGGGTCCATGCTGCAAATCGAATAAAACGCTCCAGTCAATTCTCAAACTGGAGCGTTTTATTCAAACAAGTTAAGAACAACAGATATTGAAAACTACTCAAAAAGTCTCCGAAATAATAAATAAATGCATCCAAGCATTTGGGAGAAAGATGTATTTGATCAGTACAAGCACTGGCGTAACAGGGGCCCCCGCATCCCATGTGGTGCGGGGTGCCCCGCCGGCACATGTGCTGGGAGGGGGCCCCAATTGAAGAAAAAAAAAGGTTTTTTTTTCAACAAAAAAAAAGTTTCGTTTTGAATTTACTCTGCATTAATAAATTATTTCTGTAACAGAAACCATTTCTTTATAAAGGCAGAGTGACTACAAAAATAAACTTTCTTTTTGAAGGCTCCCCGACATGGAAGACCCTAGGCTGGAGGCCTCCATCTCATGGGGTGGAGGGGCGCCCTATTACTTCAAAAATAAATAGTTTATTTTTGAAGTCACTCTGCCTTCATAAAGAAATTATTTCCGTTATGGTTCGGTCCTTAACCGAATAATTTCTTAATGAAGTTAGAGTGACTTCAAAAAGAAACAACAGGGCTCATTCTGACCATGTCAGCCCGGAAACAATGGTGCTGGTAATCTTACCGGCACCGTTGTTTCCGGACTGGCATATTACAGGTCTATCTGCTTAGGCCGCTGTGTCCGACAGGTCTGACCCTGCCGGGCACAGCGGCCACAGTAGGCAGACCCGTCACGGAAGCACCGCTTCTGTGTCCCCAATCCCATGGAGTCCTATGGGACTCCACGGGAATGGGGATTACCGAAATTAGCGCCGCCAGTAATTTTTTACGGGTCTGGCGCCAACCTGCCGGTAGCACCCGCACACTTACCGCCGTAATGCGCCCCAATTTCTTTATGAAGTAATACGGCTCCCCTCAACCCTATGACTGCCTGGGTGTGCCTGTATGGTGAAAGGGTGCACACTTAAATGTATGGATGGCTGCCTGGGTGTGCCTGTATGGTGAAACAGTGCACACTTAAATGGATGGATGGCTGGGTGTGTATATGGTGAATGGTGTGTGTGCTTGTGTACAGGGGCACAACAAAACATACATTTCAGGGGGGCTAACCCTTCAAATGTTGGGAGAGGCGCTAACTTCACAGGTGGTGGAGAGGGGCAAACGTATTTGTGTGGGGGCACCTAACTTCTTTGCACGTTTTAATGAGACTATTCTAGTGCAGCTTCAATGTTACAAGCAGTTAACTCTCTCCTTTAAGTGTCCTATTCCATCTCTACCCTTCCAATCACTCCCCTGGCATGCAGGTACTAGATCCACATCACGATTTCAGTTGCCTAAAAAAATGTGGCATTTGAATGCAGGTACTAGCTGTGAAATGCTTTACGTTGGTAATTGCCGTGCCCTTATTAACAGCAAAACCCAGCTATCGTTTAACATCTGTGTCCTGTTCTGTCCGGCAACTGCTCTGAAGGTCAGCCAGGTCGAGTCAACATAGCCCAAAATGTCAGTGGGGGGGGAGTGCTGAAGCCTAGTCAACTCAATGGTGTTGCGCCACTACTTGTGTTTAATGCCTTGATTACTGCTAGCCCTATTCTTCCTCGTCCCAGTACTTATTTGTGAGGCAGTACTTGCATACTCTGCCTCATACACAAGTACTGGGATGGGGTAGAGGTACATGGAGGTAATGCCTGTAATCTTCATTACTCCTAGTCCCACTCTTCCTCATCCCAGTACTTACCTATGAGGCAAGGAGCCTCATACGTAACCTCTGGGACAAGGAAGAGGGACATGGAGGTAATTCTTGGCCAAGGAGCTGATTTTGGAGGTCGGGGTAGGGAGTTGGAGGGAGAGAGGAGGTGTGGGGGGGGGGTGGGATTATGCGATAAATCATAATAGTTTTCCATGTCCAGGCTAAGCAGGCATGATATGTGGTATTAGTGGCTAGAGAGGCATTTTGGTGCAGCCAGTCTAGTCATTCCTCAGTTTGGTATGACTTTCTTTTAACTGGAGATTTCTGATAATGAAGTCCTGCTAAGTGCAATTTCCTGGCTAGATTGGCATTTGGGTGCTGCCAGTCTAGCCATTTCCTACTGCGCCATTGTATATTTTTCTAGGCATCTTTGATAAAATGATATGATAAAAGTCATTTATAACGTGTCTGTACACAAGTGTTTCTATGCGCGACAAGATAAGCGAGGGAAGATAGAGGGAGAACAAGACAAACAATCTCACTAGGCCTTGTGTCATTGTGAGAACGAGAGGTGCAAGAGGAAAGGGAGGGGGAATTGCAAGGGAGAGGGGAGGGGAAAACAGGACTGCAATGCTCTGAGAAAGTGCAGCCAGGGCAGCGTGGCTATGTTTTGTTTGTTTGTTTGTTTGTTTATTTATAAGGCGCCAGAAAACCCTTGGGTAGCTGGGCGCACAGAATAACAAGAATGCTTAGAACTTGGTTACAGGTTGCATATTACAGGTTGTTGGTAACATAAATTCTATACAGTAATTACATTATGTACATTCTATACATGTAAGGGTGGAAAGGTAACAAATTATATACAGTAAATGGTTAGTGCAAGGTGAAAAAGGGGCTGCTTGGTTACAGTTACAATATATCACATACAGGGGTAACCGCCTGACGATAGTTAAAGCATACTTTATGCTGTATGCCATTATTCAAAACACAAGGGGATTAATTGTTGCTTGCAAAGGTCACCACTATTCTAAACTCGTGTCAAAGTCTAAAGGATCCCAATGGGGAAAGGGGCTCCATGCACATTCATTCGTACATGTAAACACAACATTTATACATGGTGTACATTTATTACAACAAATATATTCACCAAGGCTAATCAAGGTATGAAAACCGGATGCTTTCAAGAACAAACAAGTAGCATGTTTTAGGAACATAAGCCCTAATGGCCTTCTGCAGCGAAAAGTTTACAGAGGTGTAGGTCGTTCACATATATTTGTATTCCATCAAAACATCACATTAGTTGTAGACTGATGAGTATGAATGCAAAAAGAAAAGACAAACAATTAAATGCAAAAGAGAACATAAGATTCATTTACAAAGGTTAAGTGCACTGAGGTTTGGTGATAGACTGTAGTAAGGCAAAAACATGTCTAATAGGCGCTTTTCTCTAGTGCAAGCGCAAACATATAGGAAAGGTGCTTGTCCTTATAGAATCAGGGCAAGACCTATATGTATCTAGACATTAGTCTGTTAGCTATAGGTGACCAATCCTTGGTCTACGTCGGGAACAGAGAAAATTCCCAAAGGTGTGGTTGGGGCCAACACGATTGAAGCTGGACCCATGGACGTTTCGGCTTCCAGGATCTGGTGCCTTCTTCTGGGCCAGAGGATTGTGTCTCCCTATGGGTAGTAAACACAAGGTGAGGAAGTGTTAGACTTAGCACTAAGTGAAAAAGTGTCACAGGTAGTGTCAAATGCACAGACCTGTGTGGTTAAAAGCAGTAAATATTAAAATTAAAAGCAAAAAGCAAGCCAACCTTGAGCTTGTGTCCAGGGGGAGAGGGGGAGGAACTCAGTAGTGATGTGTTCTGCTGAATCCTAGTACGAGCATCAGTGAAAAGGTGGATGCATCATGAGTTAAAGAGACCAGGTGGCGGGCAGCTCTTTCTGGGAGCAGCTGTAACCAGAGACAAGAAAGGGAAGGGGGGACAGGACCCCCCTGTCAATATTTTCAAAAGACTGAACAGCACTGTGGTAACTCCAATAGTGAAAAAAGTGGCAGAAGATGGAGTGCTTACCTATATGTTCTGATCATATATAGGAGACCTTTACAGGATGCAGCTTTATAATGCGGACAGTAGGTAGGCATCCAGTGTGTCCATAGAATAAAGCCTAGGAAAATGGCACGCTGTGTGATGGAGAAACACAGCTGAGGTCAGGAACCCTGGGCGCCCAGTAAATAGGCGCAGTGCTGTGGGTGAAAAGCAGAACATGTGGATATTAGCAAAATCCACGAAGGGAACGCCCGTGAGGACGTCCCATAAGGCAGAGAAAAGGGGGGCGCTAAGTGAAGTGTAGAGAGACACCAAGGGGATAATGGCAGGGGGCCAAGTCCACTGTGCTGTTTACCTCTAGGGTGCGTTGCCTGCGAATGGACTAGAGTGGCTAGCTCCACAGTGCGGCACTAAGCTGTGTATGCCGGCAAGGGGATATTATCGCACATGCTCGGGAAACGAATGCTGTTCCCCGGCGCATGTGTATACAAAGCCTGAGTGTGGACCAAACAGCGGCCCGTTGTCAGGGTAACGAAAACTGCTCCCCGACGCATGCGCGTAGGAAGCCTAAATGATGCCGGGTGTGGGCAGAGCGGCGGCCCGTTGTCACAGTAACATGGCCTTTGTCCCTGTAAACCTAAATATGGTGAGGCAAGTATCAGGCTGAGAGAAAAAGGGGCTCAGACAGCATAACAAATGGGGATTGTACTGGGGGACAGTGCAGGTAGTGCTATGAACAGACAGACCGGTCTGAATGAATTGCAAGACCAGGGGGAAAGAAGGAGGAAACATGTGTAAAAGCAGAACTGGACCTGGGCAAGTGGCCCAAGTGGGTGCCAACAAAAGCTGAGACTAAAATGGCAGTGCTCAGACGTAAAAAGGAGCCTGAAGTAGTGTGAAATGCGACTCCTAGTGGGCTACAAAAGTGAAATAAATCACAGAATGGAAAATGCAAGGACAGGAGGCCAGAGGAGGATTTAGTAATAGCGATTGTCCAGAGGCATAGCTTCATTCAGTCCTTTCTCAATAGATCGCAGCTTAAAGACCCACCATGCTTCTTTATAGTTGAGAGCATTTTTTACATTCACTGTGTTTTGGATTTTCTCAAGTACCCACCACTTGATTTGGTCTTGATTGTGTTGGAATTCTACAAAGTGAGGTACAAGTGGAGCTGTTAGGGTCCGGCATCTGATTCTAGACCGATGTTCAAAGATGTGTTTATGTATTGGCCTGGAAGTCTGACCCACGTATCTCAGGCCGCACGGGCATTCTATTGCATAGAGCACGTTAGGTGTTTTGCAGTTGGTAAATTGGCGTAACGTCCAGTCTCTGGCTTCAATTTCAAAAGTTTTGATTTTGCTGGTAAACCGGCATACTGTACAGGAGCCACATGGATAGTGTCCTGTGACCTCTCTGAGGTTCCACAGGCCTGTTCTGAGCTTTTTTTTCGGTAGTCTGGCATGTGTAAGCCATTCGCTAATGTTTTTCGACAGTTTCAGGGCCATGCGGGGGGTGGTTCGTCAGGGAGTGTCTGGTGGATAAGTGGCCAGAACTGTTTAATGATGCTTTAATGATGCTCTTTATCCTGTTGGTGTTAGGTCCACATGTTATCCTGTTAGTTTCTGTGGCTTTATTTTTGGGCTGGAGCAAAGTCTCTCGGTGGATACACAAGACTCTCTTTTTGGTGTTCTTAAGCAATTTCTTGGGATACCCTCGAGCTAGTAATTTGGATTCAAGGATTTCTGCATGGAGACGATAATTGTAAGTGTCGGAGCAGTTACGTCGCAGCCGTAGAAACTGACCGTACGGGAGATTTGTTTTCAGGCTTTGAGGATGATTGCTGCGGTAGTGGAGTAGCGAGTTTCCATCAGTTTCCTTTTGTATAGGGTGCAAGTAAGTTTGCCCTCTTCGGCCTTAATGGTTAGGTCCAGGAAATTGATAGCCAACCTACTGCTGTTGATGGTGAACTCTAAATCAGTGGAACGGGTATTGGGCCAAGCATGAAAATCACTGAGTGCAGGGGCAGATCCTTTCCAGATGAAAATTATATCATCAATGTAACGAAACCAATTGGTGATATTATTCCAAAAAGGGTTGTGATGGTTTTGTACAACGAGGGATTCAAATTCAGCCATAAAAATGACAGCCAAACTCGGGGCAAATGTAGCCCCCATGGCCGTGCCAGAAGTCTGAAGATAGAAAGTGTCGTCAAACAGAAAGAAATTCTTGGTCAGGGCTATTTCCAGAAGTTCCAAAATTAAATTAACTGGGACTCTTTCCTGTTCCATGTGATGGGTAAGGTGGTGTCGAATACAGTTGAGAGCTGCTGGTTGTGGAATACTGGTACAAAGGGCTTTTATATCCAGTGTAAACAAAATGTCTGTCGTGTTATCAAAAGGTATGTTCTCAAATATGTTGATGGTGGACATGGTATCTTTGAGGTACGTGGGAGTAAGTTGGCATAGAGGTTTCAAGAAAAAGTCAATGAGTTTACAGAGGGATTCGAGTATTGAACCGCAACCTGACACGATAGGTCTTCCTAGAGGCTGTGTAGCATTTCTATGGAGTTTTGGGAGTGCATAAAAATCTGGTATTCTCTCCTCCGAGGTATTGAGGTTACAGTTACAGCCCCTAAGTGCATGGTAGGCACAGAGACAGTGCAAGGGTGACCGATCAAGAAAGAGCCTGGACTCACAGAAACTCTGAGAGTATACAAGCAACCGGTCGATACAGCAGACAGGTAGGTCAGCAGGGGAGGGAGAGAGAAAGCAGAGGAGAAAGGGAAAGTTTTGAGCTGCTTCCGAAACTTCAGATGGTCCGGCTCAAGTTTGAAGGGGCAGGGAGGCCATTTCAGAGGAAGGCACCAGCAGAGGAGAGAGATCTACCCCCACTCACTGCCTGGAGAAGCATCTAACCCTTAGAGAGTTGTAGGTAGCTGAGCGAAGGGCTAGAGACGGAAGGTATTTTGGAAGAGAGTGTTGGATGTAGTGTGGGCCCCGGCCCCAGAAAGCCTTGTGGACAATGCAAAGGGTCTTGAACTTGATCCTTGCAGCCACCGGGAGCCAGTGGACAGATTTCAGGGCTGGAGAAATATGATCCCTGGGCTTGAGGCCAAGGATAAGTCTTGCAGTCCTGTTCTGGATTAGTTGCAGATGACGGAGAGTAGATGAAGGCAGAATGAGAAAGAGGATGTTGCAGTAGTCCAGCCTAGAGAGAACCAGGGCTCTGGAGACAGTGAGCTTCTGGTGGAAAGTGAGAAAGGGAATATTCCCTTTGAGGAGGAGCAGCTTGTAGTGGAACATCTTGGTGACATCCGAGATGTGAGGAGAGAAAGAGAGAGTGGCATAGAAGATGACACCAATGTTTTTTGCCTCACAGGATGGTGAAGGAAGAGGGCCCGAGGCGGACGGCCAGACTGAGAGAGGGCAAGCTGTCGCCAGGGTCCCAATGAGAACAATCTCTGTTTTACTGGCATTAAGGCAGAGATCGCACCAATCCTGAATCGCGGATAGACAGTCAGGAATGAACGAGAGAGGAGAGGAGGCTGAGGGGAGCCTGAGGAAAGCTGAGTCATCCGCATAACACTGAAAGTTATAGGAGAAGGTAGAGATCAGGTGGGCCAAAGGGGCCAAGTAGAGGTTGAAAAACCAGGATGATAGTATAGAGCCCTAGGGAATGCCACAGGTAGAGAGATGTGGCAGAGAGATTGGGACCAGGTTGGACCTGGGAGGGGGTAGAGGGGCGGTCCAAAAGGAAGGAGGTCAGTCACTCCAGGGCCTGATCCGTGATGACCAGGTTCTCACGGAGTCAATTGATCAGGATGGCATTGTTCACTGTGTCGAAAGCAGAGGAAAGAAGGAGGGTGAGGACAGAAGGAATGCTGGAATCAAGGTTAGAGAGCAGATCTTCATGGGTGTTCAGGAGAGCAGTTTCCATGCCTCTGGCCTCTCTGAAGCCAGTCTGATGGTCATGGAGACAACCAACAGATTAAGTGTGGAGAGTAAGCTGAGAGATGGCAAGCTTTTCCAAGGGTTTGCCCAAGAAAGGGGTGATGGCGATTGGGCAATAGTTTGCTGGGCAGGTGGGATCAGCATATGGCTTCTTGAGGAGTGGGTGCACAAGGGAGTGCTGAAGGGGAGAGGGGAACGTTCCAGTGGCTAAAGAGTGATTACAAAAATCAGCCAAGGCTGGAGCAAGGGTGTCAATATGGTCCTTGATGGTTCTGGAGGAGCAGGGGACCACCTGTTTGGACGACGCTTTCATAGATCAGACTTGTCTAGAAACCTCATCAGGTGTTGCCAGAGAAAAAAAGGAAAAAGGAGGGGGAGAGGTAGAGATGGCCAAAGGGGGCAGAGAGAGGAAGAGGGAGAGAAAGAGGAAATAGAGGACAGGATGTCCTGAGATTTAGCAGAGAAGTGAGAGGCCAGAGCGTTACAGAGGGCCTTGGAGGGAACAGGAGAGGTAGAGACCGCAACAGGATTGACCAGTTCCTTGCAGCTTTTAAAGAGTTCAGCCATGTTGGTAGAGGCAGTGGAGACGCAGGCTTTAATGTGTGCTCTCTTCTTGATGAGTGTTATTGCTTTGGCTGCCATTTTGGTGCAACCAGTCTAGGTATGTCTAAATGTGGCCTGGCATGCTTTACTGTAATGTTATTACGTGTCTACACTGGTCTACATTGTGCAGCCAGTTGGACATGTTTTCATTGTGCCATGGCATTTTTAATAGCAAAGCATTAATGTTCCTGTGCACTGTTGGTGACTTACATGTATTGGATTGGTGTTACCCTACAAAACAATTGCAAACACTCTGGCTTTATAGCCAATTTGTCTCAGAACGTGTGCTGTATATTGCATTAAAATACATATTTATATCTTTCTCCTAGTGCAGCGTGCAGCATAACCCTTCAGCAGCACATTTGTGTATATTGCGCAAGCGTGACAATCTAGGCCAGCCCAGAGTGTGGCGCGACCTGTGATTTGTTGCCGAGTTGGGGGGCCCCCTTAGCATGGCTCACAGGGGGCCCCCCCATTTTGTGTTACACCACTGAGTACAAGAGTTCGAGAGGATAAAACACAACAAAACAAAATCTGCACTTTCAATACATGAAAACAATTTGAATAATTGATGAAAGAGAAAAAGGAAAAATGAGACAAATCCACATTTCCAACAAGAGCGAGAAAACCAATTCTGAGTTTTACACTCATCAATACTTTGATTGATAGAGGTACAACCAACAGCTTCCACAACTATTTATAGTCCTTCTATCAAGCATGATAAATTAATATCCTTGTGCTGGTCTGCTTACAAGGTTGTACACATCCGGGTTTCACAGTGGGGCCCCTACGTGTCCGTAGGGCACATTTACACATTTCAGATTTGTGCATAATGTTTGGCAAATAATAAAAGCCTTCCTCAGGGCAGTGTGAACAGAACACTAAGAGGAAACAGACATAAAACCCAGTCAGGAAACATGAATGGGTTCAGGTTTGGGATGTTAAAATATGTTAGACACTGCCCAAGATTTGGTGATGCCCCAATTAGAAAACGTACCCTTAAAATTGGAAGGGAGAAGTATGAGGAATCCGATGGTAGAGTCTTCAGTACAGTGGACGCAAAGTACTGAGAGTCTAGCCTACTGGATATTTTTGAAACTTTCTGTGGAACTCTCTGTGGGTAGAGGAAATAAATTGTGTTCTTGAATCAGTGTATGAAACTGTGTCAGTATTTTTCAGAAACTAGTAGGTGGAGACACTAGTACTTTTAGCTAGCCTCATGATATCCCTGGTACCTCCCGCTGACAAGAGGGGCAGTGATAATTTGAAACAATTAGTTTAAGTACCTGGTTCACATTTTCTTTTTTTTAAACTTTATTTTTTAGATTTTCCACACAAACAATTACAGAACAACCACACCCGCATTTGGGAGCAACAACAATGCACCTTCAAAATCCCCACATCCTCCCACCCTCCGATCACTCTCCATCAGCTCTCAGAACTCCTCAGTGTGTTGGCTCCTTTTCCAACTGTGTCAGTACGGGTGTTCGACTATGCGCTGGAGTAGGTTCAGTGTCTTTCTCTGGGCCGCTACGCCGTGTTGGAGTCGATGATGTGGACCCATCTGAGATATTAATTAGATAAGCGACAAGTGGACCCCATATGTCAGGGGGCGTGCGTGTTGGGGGAGCGTCCTGATGAATTCTGTTTCAATGTCCTGGCAATAGAGAATGTCTTTTCACCAGATTGCCTTCATCGGGACTGGCCCCCTTCCCCACGACATGGCAATTCTCCTCTGAGCTAGTGTCATTAGGACTCCCGCCAGTTTCCTTATTGCTGGTGATAGGTGTTTGGTCATCCCAAGTCGTGCCACCAGCGGGATGGGCTGTAGTTCTTCACCCACCATTGCCGACGCAGTCCGCAGGACCTACGTCCAGAAGGGGGTCAGCGCGGGGCAGTCCCAGCCAAGGTGGAAAAAGTCGGCTGCTGAAGTTCCGCATCTTTCACACGCCGCTGACGACTCTGGCGGTTGTAGGCACTTTTTGGCAGGGGTGTAATACGTTTGATGCAGGAAGTTAAAGTGTATTCGCTTAAAGCGTGAATTCAGAGCTATTTTTTGCGTTTGCCTAAGGATATATGTCCATTCATCGTCCGGAAATTGAGGCGTGGAGAGACCTTTTCCTTCTTGTTTTCGTGCACGTGTTAACAGGTGCGGTGTCTTCTAACAGTGATTTGTAGATTTTGGAGACTAGTCTGCCCTTGCCTTGTGCTTGAATCACGTTATGTAATAGTTGCCATGTTGGTGGTTGTTGTGGAAATGTGGGAAAGAGTGCCTGCAGGGTGTAGATAAGTCTGGATTATAGGAAAGTGTCAAGAGAGGTGTTGCTCCCTCTCTCCGTAGCTTGTTGGGGTGTTATAAAGGTCCCCTCCCTAAATACATCTCCCAGTGTGTTTATCTGTAGTTTCTCGACCCATTGATGGAAGACCCTTTCTGAAGTTAGGGGAACCCCTGGTATGAATTTGATTGGGAGGAGAGGGGAAAATCTGGTCTGGACTTTGTATGCTTGGGCCATTTTTTTCCAGATCCCGTAGGTCGCGAGCACTATGTTCATCGTATTGTGGGGTACTGGGAGTTGACTAATAATGACGGCTCTCGGTAGGTTGGGTGTCGCTAATGCTTGTTCAATTTGGACATGAGGCCTGACCCAGTGTGTGGAGTACCAATAGCTGAGGAACTGTGCCTGGGCTGCCCAATAGTATCGTTCCCAATCTGGGAGTGCCAGGCCTCCACTGGAAACCTGGTAGTATTAATATCGAATGGGCCACTCTTGCTGGTTTGCCCGCCCATAGTAGTACTAGGACTAGACTTTTAACTCGCCTCAAAAAGGATTGTGGTATTAAAATGGGTATGTTTGCGAATAGTTACAAAAGTTTTGGTAGGATCACCATTTTAACCAGGGAGGCCCTCCCCCTTAGGGTCAGTGGAAGTGTCTTTCATCGTTTGCCTTTCTCATGGAGTATTTTGGCCACTGTTTCGCAATTGTCACAGAATACGTCTTGATAGTTTAGTGACATCCATATCCCTAGATATCGCACATCGGAGAGCTCCCAAGCAAATTGCTAGTCATCTGCAAATACCCTGGTGGCTGGGGTTAGCGGGAAAATGATTGATTTAGTGTGATTAATTTTCAGGCCAGAGACTGCACCGAATTTGAGTACTTCACTCATGATCGGATTTAGGTTTTGATCAGGTCATGGATGAATAGTATTACATCATCCGCGTAAAGGGATATTATTAGTTTGTGTGGTCCGATGGAAAGCCCTCTATGGATTTGTCGGGACCGCAGATTCGAAGGCAGAGGTTCCATTATTAATGCAAATATTAGCGCCAAGAGCAGGCAACCTTGACTGGTTCCCCGTTGTAGATTGATACGAGCAGACCTCGTTGATCCCAAGATGATGGAGGACTGGGGGTGGGTGTACAAAAGGGAGACCAATTTGATAAATTGGACTCCCAGGCCTAGTTGTGTGAGCACCGCGAAGAGAAAGGGCCATTCGACCGAGTCGAAGGCCTTCTCGGCGTCTAATAGGACAGCGACTGCCTGGTGGGTAGGATCAATCGACTCCATGACCCCGAATAGTCTTCTGATGCCGAAGGTCGTGCTGCGCTCGGGCACAAATCCTGCCTGATCTGCAAGCACCAAGCCCAGCATCAGGGGGAGCAGCCTATTGGTCAGTATTTTTGCTAGAATCTTGTTGTCGAGATTAAGTAATGAAATCGGTCTGTATGATGTGCACTCTTTGGGGGGCCTGCCCTCTTTATGTAGGAGAATTACATTGGCTTCACGGAGAGTCTGTGGGAGGGCCCCGCTTTTCAATGCCTCCTCATATACTTCGGTAAGGAGAGGAGCTAGTATGTCTGCAAAGGTTTTGTAAAATTCCCCTGTTAGGCTGTCGGGTCCAGGGGCTTTGGTGTTTGGTAGGGTTTTACTGGCTTCCATAATCTCCTCTGTCGAGATGGGTTCGTTCAGGGGCTCGTGTAGCTCCCTCTCCACCCAGTAAAGCCCGGTGTCATTTAGGTACCCCCATAGGGATTCAGAGTCGGGGTTATATCTGGTCGTATATGGTTCCTGATAGAAAGCTCTGAATTCTTCAACTATTTCTTCCTCTGTGTGAACACTCATGCCTTTTTTGGTGCGTACTCTTTCAACCAGTGTTGGTTTCCTGTCTGCAGCTATTAATCTCGCGAGGAGGTCTCCCGGTTTTTGGCCCTCCCCATATTGGCGGATTTGCTGACCTCGACACAAGAATTTTAATTCACGTTCTGCCGTGGCTCTGAATGAGAGCAGTTCCTTTTTGAGTGGAGCTTGATCATGTGGATCGTTTGTGGTGGAGCACTGAAGTTGGAGGTGTTTTAGTCATTGTTCGCTGGTGGCCAGTTCCCGTCTTATTAGTTTAAGGATGCCATTCTCCTTAGCTACGCATACCCGCCTGACGAAGCACTTCAGCGTTCCCAGAGCGTGCCTGTCGAGGTGACTGAGCCCCGATTAGTTTCTAAAAACTGTAATATCTCGTCACGCAGTTCTGATGCAAACACCTGATCCAGTAACACTCCTGGTTTGAATCGCCACTGGAGTCTGTTCCGTCTGGTGTCGGGGGTTTTTAGTCGAGGGTGACAGCGGCGTGGTCCGAGAAGGTTTTAGGGAGGATTTGACAAGTTCCCCATTGGAATGGACCTCTGGAGGAGACCAGTAGGTAGTCGATCCGGGAGCTCATATTGTGGACTGCCGAATGAAAAGTGTAGTCGCGTTCCTCCCAGTTATTATATCTCCTCACGTCTATGAGATCATACGCTCTGCAGATTTCTTGTACCTGTAGACTGGCTTTGGACACTGGAATAGAGGAGTTCTGTGACCAATCTTTTTGAGGGTCTAAGGTTGTATTCAAGTCGCCTCCCCAGATAATTGTTGCAGCTCCTGTCTCTGCGAGGTGCATGAGAACTCAGTCGAAGTATATTTGCTCCATCCACATTGGGGGCATAGGAGTTAATGAATATATTTTCTTTGCCCACCAGGACTCCCCTCACCAGGAGTGATCTGCCCTCAGCGTCCTTTTCAGTCTTTATCAGGCGGAAGCAGGCTCTTCGACTAATTAGAATCGCCATGCCTCTGGCGTATGACAAGTACGAGGAGAAGTACCTGTGGCAGCCCCAGTTTCGGGCCCAGTGGTGCTCATTTCCTGGGAGGAGATGCGTTTCTTGAATCAATGCCACATCTACCTCATGTCTTTTTAGATATTGTAGGATTTTCCTTGTTTTGGATCGGAGGTTGCCTCCTCTAATGTTCCACTTGGCTACCTTGAATTGCGCCGCTCCGTTCCCCGTGTGTGGCTATTTTGTATGATACGCCCCGGGGGGACTGCGAGGTCTTGTGGAGAATGAACAGGGAGGCCTGCTGGTTTTCTTCTTATTGTCGAGTAAAGGAGGCTTGCTATAAAGTGACTCCATGGAGGACTGGCAGGGGGTGAGGGGCGGGTGGCGCTTTTCCCCAACTTTTTTTCCCGTAACTTGTTACGCTCACCTTAACTCTGCAGGAGCACCCGGAACCTCTGTGCTGTGATAAACCCCCAGCTGCCTCCTTAAGGACAACTGCATCTAAGGACAGAATGCAAATAAGGTAAGGTGTGTTAGTTTTCTGTGGGACTGGTAGATGACCACACCCTCCCCCTTCCACTGCCCTGTGACCTCTCACTCAGCATGTGGGCTCACCATGTGTGATGAGACAGGGAGCTCTCCATCCTGCTCTCGTAAGCAGGGGCGCAATATCCGGCAGATACCAGTTACTTCACTGATGACAATATCTCTGTAGTGAGTCTTGTGGTGGTCCTCTTAGATTTCCTTGATTCTCACTTTCACTATGGAGTTTTCACTCCTGGTTATGTACAATCCTGTTATTCTTGAGTTTTATTCGCCCAAAGAGGTTTGCAGGATTCTTCCTAAAGTTTCTTGAGTTTCATTCACCCAAGATGGTTTGCAAGATTGTTCTTGGAGTTTATGCGCTCTAATAAGGATGATTCAATGTCCCCCGTGTGTTCGCACACATGCACAGGAGCGCTATACTGTGCATTGCCTTGTATTCAGGTCCTGTTGCATACTTTCAGCTCAGGGCTTGTAGTTTATGCTAACTACTTCCTCTTTCCTTACAGATTCACCAGATTGCTGTGCGCCGTGTCTTTCGTGCACTGTCTTGTATTCAGGTCCTTTTGCATGCTTTCAGCACTTACTTGTAGTCTGTTGCTAATTGCTTTCTCTTTCCTTCCAGGTTCGCCGGATTGCTGTGTGCCGTGCCTTTTTGAGCTGACCACAGGAGCAGAAGACCGGGAGCTGAGAGACCCACAGTTCGCGAGGAGTCTGGGACCGCGCTGACCGAAGATCAGGAGCGGAGGAGTCCTCGAGCACAGAGCGAATACAGGAGCCGTCGCGGGACACTTACTGGATCAAGTGAGTTTTTGCTGCTAGCGCTGAGGCTGAGGGAATATGTCTGGAGCAAGAGAGGATTTGAAAACCCACTAGCAGGATTGCAGAGCAGCGGTGAGTGTTCAGCTGCCTTGGGCAGAGAAACACGAAGCAGAGGGGCACGCCTGGGTGTGGCTTAAATAGCTGGCCATACCCAGAGACTAGACTGCAGCTCCAGTAGGAGCAGGACAGGTATCCTCCATGTTGGATGTGATCAGCCTAGAGCTGAATTCAGTGAGTGGTGCAGTGAGTGCCATGCTTGAGCCCAGCTACGTCCATTCCTAGACAGTGTGTGCTGATAACGTGACAAGAGTCTGAGACTTGGCTGGGTAATGTGTGAGTACGCTACAGGAGTTGCAGGCGTGGCAGTACCCCCCCCCCCAAAGCCCCTCCTAAAGTGACCCCCCAGGTTTGGCTGGTTGTGTGTGATGGAAGCTTTTCACTAGTCGAGGAGCATGTACATGTTCACTGGGTTGCCAGGATGCGTCTTGTGGCCCATAACCTTTCCATTCCACTAGATAATATAATTTCGACCTAACGATCTTGGAGTCTAATATGCTTTTGACTTCATACTCCAATTCCCCGTCCACAATTGTAGGTATCGGAGGTTCTTGTAACCGAGGGCCAGGTTGAACAGGCTTTAACAGAGAAACTTGGAACACAGGGTGGATGTGCATTTTCGTGGGGAGAGCTAATTTTACTGCCACTGGATTGATGATTGACTTGATGATGTACGGGCCTAGGTATCTTGGGCGGAATGTCCGAGGTCCTTTCATGGAGATGTGTTTCGAGGCTAACCATACGGTATCTCTGACCTGATAAGCTGGTGCCGCCTTCCGATGTTGACCTGCAAAACTTTTTTGTCTTTCCTTGGCTTTGGTTAGGTGTTCTGTCACCTTCTTGAAGGTTTTCTTGATAGTAGTATGCAGAGTCTTAACTGCGGCATTTCGAGTGTCTCCGGCGGGTCAAAGGTGGAGGTTCGTGGATGCCGTCCATACAAGACATAGAATGGACTTTGCCCAGTTGTGGAATGTTGTAAGTTGTTGTACGCATGTTCTGCAATCCATAAAACAGCCTTCCAGGAATGTTCTTATTGATGGAGCAAGCATCGTAGATATTGCTCAAGCGTCTGGTTCGTCCGCTCTGTTTGGCCATCGGTTTGGTGATGGTAACTGGTGGACAGGCGAACGTCCACTTGTGCTTATCTGCAACTCTTCTGCCAGAACCTTGAAATGAATTGGCTGCCTCGGTCTGATACTAGAACTGATGGAAAACCGTGTAGTCGAACTATTTGTTCCAGAAACACTTTTGCTAAGGTAACTGCGGTGGGTAGTCTTTTCAGAGGGATAAAGTGAGTCATCTTTGAGAAGAGATCTACAACAACTAATATCGTGTTGTAACCTTTACATGGAGGCAAGTCGGTGATGAAATCGATGGACAATTTATGCCATGGCAAAGGTGGTACTGCTAAAGGGCGTAAGAGACCCAATGGTTTTTGTTTTAGTGACTTGCGCAAATGCCACAGGAGAGAATGAATTGAGCCACATCTTTTCGCCAGGTGGGCCACCAGTAACCTCTTTGTATTTTGGCCATAGATTTGGCTATACCACGGTGTGCTTCCAATACGGAGTCATGATAGGTAGCAATGATCCTTTCTTGTTGAGTTACAGTAGGGAGATTTACCCGTCCCTTGAAACAAGGTAATCCATTGATGATCGTGTGCTGATCACTCTTGGAAGTCCATGTTCGGAGTTCTTCTTTACTTATATGCCGAAGCACATCGGTCTTAATTTGTCAAATGGAGTAATTGTTGAGGTTCCCAGGAGTCTACTTTTGGGTATAATGGCTACTGGTTCTGTTTCTTCATGTGCTTGATCTCCATTGCCCAGGCGTGACAAGGCGTCGGCTTTACCGTTACGCACTCCCGGGCGATACGTGATGACATAGTCATATTCTGTGAAAAATAAGGCCCATCGGAGTTGGCGCAATGATTGTGCCTTTGCTGACCTTAGGTATTGCAAGTTGCAATGGTCTGTGATGACTGTAATCGTGTGCCGAGCTCCCAAGAGATAGTGTCTCCTCTCCTTGAAGGCTGCTTTGATTGCAAGAAGTTCCTTGTCGTTGATGGCATAATTCTTTTCGGCCGGAGAAAACCTCTTAGACCAGAATGCGACCGGATGTAATTGACTGGTTTCCGGGTCCCTCTGTGAGAGAACTGCTCCCATGGCAGTGCTAGACGCATCGGTTTCTACTGTGTAAAGAAGACCGGGTTTTGGGTGTCGCAAAATTGGAGCTGAAGTGAACTTCAGTTTAAGGTCTTGAAAAGCTTCTTCTGCTTCAACGGGCCATTCAAACCGTTTGTTTTTACGCAACAGAGATATGATCGGATGGACTACTTGGGAAAAGTCTGGTATAAAACGGCAGTAAAAGTTTGCAAAGCCCAGAAAGCTCTGGATGCCTTTGATGGAGGTCAGTGATGGCCAATTCTGGAATGCATCCACTTTTCTGTTATCCATTCGTATACCTTGAGGAGTTAGAATAAACCTTAGAAATTCCACTTCGGATACATGAAAAGAAAACTTTTCCAACTTAGCATAAAGTTGATGTTGGCGGAGTCGATCCAGGATGGCTCGCACATGTTTGATGTGCTCTTGTTCTGTGGATGAGTATACCAAGATATCATCGATGTATACCATGGCGCAGACTTCTAATAAGTCCCTTAGTATGTTGTTTATAAAGTTTTGAAAGGCAGCCGGGGCATTGCATAGCCCGAAGAGCATCAATTGGTATTCGTATAGGCCATACTTCGTCCGGAAGGCCATCTTCCATTCATCTCCCTTTTTGATCCGTACCAAGTGGTATGCCACTCGTAGGTCTAATTTAGTGTAGCTCTTTAGGGTGTTACATTGGCTTATTCCCAAGCGCCCACAAATAACTGAAAAGGATGACAAATGACTCCCTTTACAGTGTTCAGAAACTCCACATCTTGTGGTTTATTATGAGATATTCTGGTGCCCTTTCTCATAAAAAACCACAAGATGTGGAGTTTCTGAACACTGTAAAGGGAGTCATTTGTCATCCTTTTCAGTTATTTGTGGGCGCTTGGGAATAAGCCAATGTAACACCCTAAAGAGTTTCATTTTTCAAAACGGAGGAGAGGAACCAAGGACTCCGTTGTTACTTTTACATGCGACCCTGAAAAGTCATACCAGCAATATAACCAAGGGCGCTGAGGTCCAGCAACAGGACAACCCCACCGAAAGAGTTCCTCAAAAGATATGCTAATTTAGTGTAAATCTGTGCATCTTTCACCTGATCTAGGAGTTCCAGAATGAGGGATAGAGGATAACGATTTTTTACTGTTATCTGGTTTAGGGATCGATAGTCTATGCAAGCCCTCAAATACCCCTCTTTCTTTGGGACAAAGAAGAGGGGCGAGGCTGCGGGGGATTCGGAAGGGCGGATAAAACCGTTTGCCAGGTATTGTTCTAGGTACTGTTTCAGATGGGCGTTCTCTTGCTCGGTTAACGCATAAATGCAACTACAAGGAACCTGGGCGCCCGAAACGAGGTCTATCTGGCAATCGTATACACAATATGGTGGCAGCGTGTTAGCTCGCTCCTTCTGGAAGACATCCTGATATTCTGCATATGCCGGAGGTAAAACGCCTAAGAGACCTAGCATAACTTCTTTCTTTGTGATTGGTGTTTGTTCTTCGTGGAGGTTTGCGGTGGTGTAGCAAGAACGAGTGCAGTCGTCGGAGAAGGTTAACGTTCTTGTGCGCCATATGATAAGCGGGGTATGAGCCTCTAACCATGGGACTCCCAATATCAGTCGAAACTAGGGGGCACTTATTAGGTCGTAGGCAATGTCTTCTCTATGTCCATCCTGGCAGAGGGTAGTTACGGTTTCGGTGACAGGCCCAGAAGTCAATTGAGTGCCATCTACAGCCGTGACGTTCTCCGACATTGCTTTTGGATGGGTGAGAAGACCAATGCAACCCACCAGACTCTGATCAATATAGTTGCCTATTGCACCACTGTCTATGTATGCTTCAAGCGCATGCATCCGAGATGGCTGCCGTTGGCTGATCAGGATCACTGAGACGACAAGATGAGAGGTCTGTAAAGCCTTCTCCTTGCTCGACAAGCGGACCTCTATGCCTGCCGGGCATTGGAGTTTTCCGAATCAGGTCTGGGTTCTTCTCGGTCTACTACCCCTACGGCTTTCTTAGGTGATTTCACTGGACAATCACGTAGAAAGTGCCCTGCTTTTCCGCAATACAAACACAGCTGCTGCTGACGTCTGTTTTCCCTTTCTGCTTTGGTTAATGGGCCACGTACCCCACCGATTTGCATAGGCTTTGGTTGGTTCTCTGGTTGGTGGGGTTGGTGTTCCTTAGCACGTACATACATTGTTCTTCCCTCCGACCGTGCTCGGTCGGTTTTTTCGGTCTTGCAGTCTATGGTCCAGTCATACCACGAGATCGATGAATTCCGCACAACCGTCTGGAGAGTTGACGACTTGGACAAGAACGTCCTTTAGTTCTCCTCATAATCCTCGATGAAAAAGGGTGGTTCTTTTTTCCTCAGGCCAATTGGTCTCAGCCACCAATCTGTTAAACGTGGCCATGTAAGTTAACAGATCTTGGTTTCCTTACCGCAACGACAGGAGCACGTTGTCCAGGGCCTGACCCATGGTATGGCGGGCAAATAATTTTTCCAGCTCTCACTGGAAACCCGCGAAATTCCGCAGCAATGGGTCGTCCTGATTAACAAGGGGAATGGACCAATCTGTTGCGCTCATCCCAGGTATGATAGCACAAAGGCTACCCTAGATTGCTCATTAAGGAATGCTCCGGAAAGGAAGCGCAGTCGGCACTGATTCATAAAAACAGCAAACTTGTTTGGATCCCCGGACGACTGTTTGGGCGGGGCTAATGGCATTGTCCCAGGAAGAAGTACTTGGACTGGAGTTGCTGGTGGCGTAGGAAAAGGCTGACTCCCTGGTAGGGGAGCCTGTCCGGCCTGATTCTGTAGCATCTGATGAGCGAACTCCTCTGTTCGATCCCTGTAAGCAACTAGCTCCCTGCGCAGTGCATTTGTTTCTTGCCGAGAGGCATGGACTTCTGCCCGCAATTCCCCTAATAACTGGGCCAATTGATCTGTGTCTGAGGTCTCCATGGTGCTCGGGCAGAGATTTCAAAGTTGGCTTTGCGTTCTGTTATGCACACCTTAACTATGCAGGAGCACCCAGAACCTCTGTGCTGTGATAAACCCCCGGCTGCCTCCTCAAGGACAACTGCATCTAAGAAAAGAATGCAAATAAGGTAAGGTGTGTTTTTTTCTGTGGGACTGGTAGTTGACCACACCCTGCCCCCTTCCACTCAGCACGTGGGCTCACCTTGTGTGATGAGACAGGGAGCTCTCCATCCTGCTCTCGTAAGCAGGGGCGCAATATCCGGTAGACATCAGTTACTTCACTGATGATAATATCTCTGTAGTGAGCCTTGTGCTGGTCCTCTTAGATCTCCTTGATTCTCACTTTATCTATGGAGTTTTCACTCTTGGTTATGTGCAATCCTGTTATTCTTGAGTTTCATTCACCCGAAGAGGTTTGCAGGATTGTTCTTAAAGTTTCTTGAGTTTCATTCTTTCATTCTTGAGTTTCATTCACCCAAGATGGTTTGCAAGATTGTTATTGGAGTTTATGCGCTCTAATAAGGATGATTCAATATCCCCCGTGTGTTCGCACACATGCACAGGAGCGCTATACTGTGCACTGCCTTGTATTCAGGTCCTATTGCATGCTTTCAGCTCAGGGCTTGTAGTTTATGCTAACTACTTCCTCTTTCCTTACAGATTCGCCGGATTGCTGTGCGCCGTGTCTTTCATGCACTGTCTTGTATTCAGGTCCTTTTGCATGCTTTCAGCACTTACTTGTAGTCTGTTGCTAATTGCTTTCTCTTTCCTTCCAGGTTCGCCGGATTGCTGTGCACCGTGCCTTTTCCAGCTGACCACAGGAGCAGAAGACCGGGAGCTGAGAGACCTGCGGTTCGCGAGGAGTCTGGGACCGCGCTGACCGAAGATCAGGAGCGGAGGAGTCCTCGAGCACGGAGCGAATACAGGAGCCGTCGCGGGACACTTACTGGATCAAGTGAGCTTTTGCTGCTAGCGCTGAGGCTGAGGGAATATGTCCGGAGCAAGAGAGGATTTGAAAACCCACTAGCAGGATCACGGAGCAGCGGTGAGTGTTCAGCTGCCTTGGGCAGAGAAACACGAAGCAGAGGGGCACGCCTGGGTGTGGCTTAAATAGCTGGCCATACCCAGAGACTAGACTGCAGCTTCAGTAGGAGCAGAACAGATATCCTCCATGTTGGGTGTGATCAGCCTAGAACTGAATTCAGTGAGTGGAAACGTGTGAGTGCGCTACAGGAGTTGCAGGCGTGACATTACTTTCCTTTCACGGACAACCCCCAACTCGTCCGTTTGGATACCCATTATGAGTGGGAACCGCATTGCTATGTGTCCTTATTACCCTTCCCGTTAACAGTTAATGAATGTAAACTTTTTTTGCTGTGCACAGGGCACCGGGGGCCCCACAAGCTGCGCCGCCCTGGAGTCCTTAGCTCCAAAGTTTGTTTCGATTGAATAGCCATTTTGGGATATTTCATTTTGCCGTTGGCCTTGGTTGGTTATGTCGGGTTTCTTTGGTTCCGTTCTCTCTGTGCGCGTGCCTGGCCGGAGTTTAACGCACTACATCCTACCTGATCTAGCTACGCACTGGTTTCTTCGGGTGACTGAAAGAATTGAACTCTCCCGTGATGTTGTATTCTGAGCTGGGCCGGAAAGAGCATTGAGTAGGAGATTTGGTTATCTCTGAGCCTTTGTCTGATGCTTACGAAGGATCTCCTCTGAGCCTGCACCGCCGGTGAGAAGTCTGGATAAAAGTGAAATTTGTCACCTTCGTGGTGTAGCTCTCCCTCTTCCCTGGCGAGTCAGAGAATTGTATCTCAGTCTTTGTAGTAGAGCACTCCTGCGATAATTGGACGGGAGGGAGCACCTGGAATGGGTTTGGTTGATGGGCTTCTGTGAGCTCTCTTGATGACGAAGAGGTGAGAGAGGGCCCCACGTCCAAAAAGAGTGGTACACAACGTTTCCACATAATCTTCCATTTTCATTTGTAGCTGGTGTTCTCTCACCTCGACAATCCTGATGTTATTTCTTCTTGAGCGGCCTTCTAAGTCTTCACTCTGGGCGTTAGCCACCTTCATTTAGGCTTCGAGTTGTGTCACCCTGGTCTCAAGGGCTGTTGCACCGTCATTGAGGTTGGACATGCAGTGTTCCACCCCGTTTAGGCGTTCCGTGTGGGTGTCTAGCCGATGTTGCAAGAGGTCTACTTTAGAGTATAAGCCATCCATCTTGTTGTTAACACTCCCTATGCCAGCCTTCAGGTCTAAGAGGAGCACCCTAATGCCTGTTGAGCAAGCTCACTCATCCTCCTGGTGTGCGCTATCTGCCAAGGGCTCCGGTTCCTCCAGAAGTCTAGGTGTTTTGGGAGCTGAACCAGCCTCAAAGTTTAATTTCCTCTGCGATATGTCAGTTTTTCCCATTTTGTTTGCACCGGGGAGGGTATTTGCACACAGAGTTTGGCGTCTATACACAGTCTTCAGGGCCTCTGCTGTAATGTGGGGGACAGGCGTTGTTTGCGTCCTGTGGCAGCTGTTCTGAGTTGTAGGACTACACTCTGTCAGGGTGGATTCTGTTGAGGTGACTGATAGTGGCTTGATTCGCCGCCGTTCTCCCCCAGTTGTATGCTGGTAGCCTTCGGGAGGGTGCAGGTATGATTACAGCCGCCTTGTTGCTCTTGACGGCTGGCCCGTTTACTGCGCATTGTTCAAGTGTCCCTTAGGCTGTGTTTTCCCTCTCTCCCTCCCTCTGTCTATGTTGTGGGATAGTGACTGAACTTGAGGATTCCTTACCGGTAGGGATTGATCTTCCAGTTATGTTTTAAGCCATGGGGGTCTAGGGGCCCTGGTTTTGCGACCCCCCCAGCAGAAGTGCAGTGACTCAGCTTAGTGAGCTTGCTATTGCTCTCACTTGTTGCGATTGCGGCTTATTGCACCAATCAGCCAGATGCCGCCCTGAGCGCACGCTGTACCTGCCCAGTCCTGTGCGTTTTCTGTCCCAGTTATGGAGTGTCGGCGTAGTCCTTGCTGGTGTGCTGCAAGGGATGTCCCACCTCAAGACCCCAGATCCCGATGTTATGTCAGGACCTCTTCGTTGTGTTCTGAGGGGGGGGGGGCCCTTCTCGCCTCAAGCGCCTTGGCTGGTCCGACGATGCCTCCCTACGTCCAGGTTCGGGAGGCCCAGGACATAGAGGCCGCTTGTGGCACAGATGGCACACTCTCTCTGCCACTCTTCCAGTGTATGATCTGGGCGCCTTTGCACTCGTCTCACGCCAACCTCAGTCTCCGGACGTCCTCGTCCACTGCAGTCGCTGGTTTGTGGGGCGGCTCAGCTACAATGTGCTGGAGGGCTCAACTGAGAGTGGGTCCTCCGCTCTCTGCTGTGTGCTCGTCTGCGTGAGGATGGGTTTGGGAGGTCATCTTCCTGCTGGCGCCCAGGGAGGGCACAGCCAGCATAACACCACTCCGCCTCCACCGTTCACAGCGGGTCGGGGCGCTTTTCCCTGCTCGGTCGCTGCACAGCCTCGGGAGACCCCACAGACCCTCCGCCATCAGCCAGTCCCCGCTGACTGTACTGGCTTGCAGGAGTACATGGTGGAAAATGAGGGGTCCTGGCTTCCGATTTTGCTCCAGGTTACACCATCTTGCCAGCTTAAGCTATACCAACGGAGATTCTCGCAAGATAGAGGCGGCAATCAGCCGAAACTTGCAGGATTATTCAGGATTTATATTGGGCCGCGCGGAAGATCACAGAGATGCGGCCATCTTGATAGGCTCTCTGGCGCCCTCTATGTACCTGGTTCACATTGAGAGAATCCTTGTTCTTCTTAATGTAATGTGCCAAATCCTCGTACTCATGGGCCAATCGAATGAGAATATAGGTTACAATGGTGGGTGAAATTCTTCATTCAGCTCTCGTAAGTGGGTTTCCAATCTATGGATCGAGTGGGCTTCTTTGTGTAGAAGGCTTCTCATAACATTGGGGGATTCTTTGACTACATCTAGTATCCATCAGAAAATATTGTTTGCTGTTTGTTGGTACTCAATGTAGTGGTTGACCATGTGGGCTAGGAGGGTTTTGCACCATATTTTGGGCTTGTGCTCAGAGGTCGTTATACGTATTGGCCCTGTGGTCTGGCCTTCATATCTCAGGCCACAGGGAAGTATATCACTTGCTTCGTTTCACAATTAGTAAGATTGGGTAATGCCCAACAGTAGCTCTCAGATCCCATATTCCAGTGCGTGGTGTAGGTTCAAGAAATGTTAGTGAACCAGTTTGTCACATAGGTTTTTAGCACGTTTAAAGGCAAACCTTGGTATTAGTTTATGTGGTAGACTCAGTCTTGTTACCAATATTTGGAGATACGTTTCTTGAGCTGGAAAGTGTGTCGGCTGTGCGTGATAAGGCATGTGATCCTCTGCTCATCCATTGTTTTTTTGACGATTGCTTCCTGGGCTAGTAGAGTATCTCTATCAGTGAAACAAGCTTGTTTTTCTGATCTGCTTATGATTTATTTTGCGTAACCTCTTTGTATTAACCGTAGATCCAGGTCCCTGGCATGGTCGTAAACATCAGCCAGGTCTGTACAGTTCCTACAGATCCTGAGGTAATGGCCATACGGTAAGTTCTCTCGGAGGTGCCATGGGTGGTCAATGGAGAAATGTAATGAAGTATTTCGATCACTTGCTTTCTTGTAGAGGCTGCATTTGTGTATCCCAGATTCATGCTGGATTTTAAGGTCCAAGAAATGGACCTCCACATTGCTAAACTCCATTGTAAATTGGATGTTGGTATCTACATTGTTTAGCCATGTTAAAAAAGACTTGAGGCCCATCTCAGGGCCATCCCAGGTAAACAGGATATCATTGATGTATCTTTTCCAATTTAAGATATGTTTTTTAACGGGGTTCTTATCAGATAGAATGTTAATGGTTTCAAAATTGGACATGAATAGAATAGCTAAACTGGGGGCAAACACCATTCCCATTGCAGTTCCCTTGGTTTGGAGATAGAACTGCCTGTCAAATTCGAAGTATTTCTTAGAGCCAAGCTCATCAGCTCGATAATGAAGTTATCCGGCAGAAGATCCTGTAGGCCAAAGTGAGTCAGGTGGTCTCTGATGCAATCAATCGCCTGTTCCTGTGGCATGCTTGTGTAGTGCGATTTAATGTCCATTGTGACTAACCACTGGTTAGATTGATTGAAAGCCTGATTTTCAAAAATGTGAAAAGTGTGAGTGGTGTCTCTCAGGTAGGCTGGTGTGAGTGTGCTCATGATTTTGCGAAAAGTGTCAACAAACGTACACAATGGTTCCAATATGGAACCACAACCTGAAACAATGGGTCTTCCTGTTGGGTTTTCCAAGCTCTTATGAATTTTGGGTAAGGCATATATAGTAGGTATGCGGCCTTGGCCGGTGGTGAGGAACTCAAACTCCTTCTCCATTATCCATCCCCAGTGATACCCATATTTAACAGTTGCTTCAATTGTCATTTTATTTCTTTTGTGGGATCCCGTTTCAATTTCTCATAACTCTCCCCACCTAGCAATAATATGTTCACCATTTCTAGGTATTGGCCATTTGTTATGATTACAATACCCCGGCCTTATTACAATATCCCCACCGTTGTCTGCCGGTTTGATCACAATAGCTGTTAAGAGCTGCATTCTCATCTCTTGTGAGGTTGTATTTCAAGTGTCCACTTTGAGTTTTCTAGACGTTCAGATCCTTTGGGTTGCACTTTTCAAACGTAATGATGTCACATGGGATTTGATTATCTTGAAGTATCCTCTTGAACTCTTGTACTGATGAACTACATCTTTCTCCCAAATGCTTTGATGTATTTGTTTATTATTTTGGAGCCTTTTGAGTATTTTTCAATATCTGTTTTTCTTAACTTGTTTGAATAAAATACTCCAGTTTGAGAATGTATGTGATTGCATTCAATTTAGGTTTGGGATAATATTACATGATATCATGGTTGATACATGCTTTTTATGAAAATTATTTCTTCTGGCTATAAGCCATTGCCACTGTAAACCCTCAATGCTGTGTTGAAGCTAGGATGAACCCGCTCGACAGCAAAGTCGAATCTTCACTTTCTCTGCACATGAGACCCACTGAGTATTTCAGCTACACTGACTCAACTTCCCCTGCTTGCTTCTGAGCTCCTTCGAGCCTCACACTGTTGCACACACAATCCCGGTTTGATGCTGCTAAGGCTATAGGTAGAGGAAAGAATAAAAGGTATACCTCATTTGTTCTGTCCCCTTGGCATGGTCTTAAAGACTCCAGTTACATTTAAGAACCAACTCTCTATCTTTTAAAGACAAATCTTTCAAATGTGAACATAGCTGCATGGCCAATTGCCTGCAGATCCCTGTCTTCATACCCAGAGTGCCTCCTTTAGCCTGCAATTCTGTGAATTCGTTTTCAGTGGACGGCTCCTATGTATTTTTAGTTTAATTGAAGACTCTTATTTTTTTTAATAAAAACTTGATTGGACAATTACTTTATTTTGGTGAACAGTGACATTTATTTTAACCCTGGAGATCTCCTGACCTCGTTCTCTGAAGAAAGGGAATTACTTCAGACTGAAGATTTCAAAATAAAATCCTTTACCATGGACTTTTCCATTTGATATTTCACCCTACCTGACCCCTCTGAAAGCTTCAGTCTTGAGAAAGGTCTTCTCAAGGGTTATATGTAAAATGTTGCTAATCCGTTTGTCAAAACATAGAAAAATTAATTAGTGATCAATTGATCTCTCTATTTTCTTCAAACAATTGTTCCATTCCTCTATAGTCACTTCCTTCTTGGTGCATGGGAAGTGTGTTTAAAGCAATCTGTTTATAAATACACTTTCAATTGCATGTTTATTCATAAGAAAAAGAAGTGTTAATTTTCTCTTGCTGAATGAGCCACTGAATTGGACTTTTGACAGGTTCAATCAAAACAAATTGGTATATGTTATATGAAAGTGTTTATTAAACACATTTGCATGTGTGTTGTACAATTATCACAATAAAAAAACAGTGTCCAGAATCATGTGTCTTCTCCAATAGCGATCTCAACATTTTCGTCCATTCTTTACAAATCATGCATCATGCATTGGCTTTCTGAAATTCGTACCTCTAATTATTGTAGTTCATTTTAAACATTTCTGCTTGTTCTATTGGGTACAAGAATTATCAAATCAATCTGAATTTTTTAAGCCACTTTTAGTGGATACAAATAATTGATTCTAAAAACAACGACATATTGCATAATTTGATTGTGTGCAGTATAGCCTGTGCTATGTTGGGATTTGAAATGATTGCTCCTTTAGATTACCTGTGGCCTAAATAGAAAACCACTGCTTAAAGCAACTATTCCTAACACAACATGAGTCCAACTTCCTGAAATCTTTCAATCTATCCAGTGTTGTAAAACTATCCAAGTGCTTTACAAAAAGCCTCTAATTCATCTTCAGGGTAAAACTCGAATCGAAAGCCACCGTGGTGCAAGGGTGGGTGTTAGCTGCTGCAGGGCAGTGGTCGAAGTGAGCGGGAGCGGTTGGGAGCGGTGCTCCTCTACTTTTTTCAATTAAGTTTTACTGTCCCGATACTTTTATTTTAAAAATAAACCATCCTGCAATGGTTGAGAAGAGTAGGAAGAAGTTGAAACGTGCACTTTCAGTGCACTGCACTGTACGTTCCCTTAAACAGCAGGTGCATGTGTTTGGGGGCTTGTATTGTGTGTGGGAGGGAGTGTCATGATGGGGTTTGTGGGGAGTGGGTGCAGGCCAGCTGCAGGGAACATAGTTCCACTACTTCTTTTCGTACACTTCGACCACTGCCGTAGGGTGTTTGTTTCCTGTATGTATCTCCTACGACGTGCCACCTTTCTGCCTCCATCAGCACCGGGCTATAAAACCCTGGAGGCCAGGCCGCAGTGGTGAAACCCTGTGTGGTGCTAGCTACCACATGGAGTTTGCAGCAGCAGGCCTCCTGGAAATTACAAAGCTGTTGCTGCTACCAACGCTGCGGTGTTCATTTTTCTTCCTTTGACTTTGAAGTTGTTAGGACATTCTGTTGCTGACATCGCTGACAACGGGTCAAATGGTGAGATGTTTCCTGCCCCGTGTGTTTGGAAGCTTCTAAGTCATTAGCTAAAAGCCTCGCCCCATCGGCCTCACATAACACCCATCCTGCATTTGCGCTTTTTTACGCTTGGTGGAACTCGATGTCCAGCTGACTAAATTCCACTGGAATCTGCAATCTTGTTTATTTTTGCTACGGCCCAATAATCTGATTAACATTGGGACTACTTGCATTGATTAAAAAGTGAGCCGCAATATGTTTAAATAATAATATGTAGTTTTAAAACACTGCTGGGATTCAGCCTGTTTTTGCTTTGGCGTAACTAACGGATAATATTAATTGTTACCCGGGGCTCAAGGGGTTAACACTCATGAGCCCCCTCCGTTGGAAAGGCGGAGTTTGACTGGGCAAGGGGGTTATGGGGCACGTGCGCAGCAAGTGCCCAGTTCCTGTTTGGTTGTAAAAGAATAAAGAAGTTCCTCCTATCTCTCCGTGTGTGCGTCCTTCATTGGGCCTAGATCCCTAGGCAACATTTGGCGACGAGGATTTCTCCCGCACACTGGAGTCCTCCTCCTGCAGCAGTCCGCTTGTGGTGGGCAACCCAGCGGACCTCCTCCTCCTGCTCCACCTCCGCGCAACGCGGCACTCCGCCGGATCCACCTCGCCGGACCTCCTCCACCAAAGCTCTGCGGAAGCGATCCCGCCCGCGCCTCCATCCTGTACCCTGCCCATCGACGCCTGACCGTAGAAGAGGCCTGAATCGGCAAAAGCGGCGGACCCCCTTTGCCGGGCGCCGGGTGCACGTAGGCTCGTCCTAGGCCCGACTACCTCGCCCCACGCGTCGCCTACGCACGTGCGGGCCTCGACTCCCAGGCGGGAGGGGACGGACTTTGGCAGCCCCTCAAACAAATTGTGTGTGCCTCGCGTCCTGGCATTCATTTATTTTTTTTTAAGCAGTGTTGGTGCCACTTTTGGACGCTCTCCTCTCTATTATCGGCCCGTCACCAGGGTGGGCCGCACCATACGCCAGATCATCCGGCTTACCAGTTCGTCCTACGAGCTCGCAGTAACCGTAGGGCAGGGGGCACCCTGCAGGATCCGAATCACTGGGTATTAATACCGTGGCTGGGAGCACCCAGCAGATGGCAGCCTCTGCTCGGGTGCACCCTGGCCAGGCCTGCAACAGTAGGCCATGATCACACGGCAGACAAAGACCCAAGAACGACACAGACACGAGTTACCACTTTCTGGGGCTCTGCTGCACTGCCCTTCACGTGCCAGCAGAGTCCCTTTTAATGAGGAGTGTCATGACGTGGCACTCGTTCCTAAAGGGGCAACAGGCCCACATTTAAATGGGCCACACACCACATCCTTCCTTTATTATATTTGTGATGTCATCTTTGATGTCCTGGGTGTTAGTCTTAGCAGTGCAAGGTGGTGGCGCGAGTTATGGTTGCTTAGCTTACCATAACTGGTGAATTTCAGGGTTTTTTGGTTTTACTTGGAACCATAACGTCCGTTTAACAACGTTTTTTCTTTGAATTTCATAGGTTTTTATTAGTCCAACTTAACCATAACGTCACTTTAACAAAGTTTTTTCAGTGAATTTCAAAGGTTTTTATTAGTGCAACTTAACCATAACGTCCCTTTAACAAAGTTTTTTCATTGAATTTCATAGGTTTTTACCAGTGCATGCTATTTTCCTACAACTTACTAATATCATACTTACCCAATATAGCAATATTTATGTCCAATTTCCAAATTTTCACCTTAAAACTCTGCCATTTCACAACATCTGGACTAATTTTTAACACTTCTATACACTTCTTGCAACTATTCCAATTAGTTTTGCATCCGTAGACGTCTACGAACATCTGACTTCATAGCGGACCTTCCGGACAGTGCCACATGACCATAAACTGGCGCGCGGCATGATGACGTGTCTGACAACCCGTCCGCACTTCACGATAAGATCTCTGCTTGGCGGACAGTTCGGAACTGCATTTTCTACTAATCTAGGAACTTCCAACTTCAAAATTTCCCTTGCACAGCTCCAACACCTATTCCTACTCATTATCCAGTAACAATCTAGTACACAGTACATACGTTTAGCAAAACTGCTATTTATCTTAAAATGGCATCAGCTAATGCCATCCCTCCTCCCCAAGAGCCACCACCACTCCTGTAATCAAGGAGCATGAGAAACAGTGTCCCCTAACTTAGAAATAACACACGCGCAACATTTTCCCTTGTCCACCTAACCCTCCATATTAGTGTTTTGTTGCTCTTCCCTCATTTCCCTCCCCCCCTTTCGTTCTCAGCTCTCCTGCCAAAGAAAATACATCCAAAAACAACAAACGACAAATTCCTTTAGGAACCACCTTTCAAAGTTAAAAAATAGAACTAAAAAAAAATATATATAGGCTCCATCTACTTTATATTTCTCAGTAAAGTACATAGACTAAATAACATTTTCCAACATTTCCATTTGCATTTTGTGTTATGCTAATGGGAATATTGTGGCGTTCATCCTCTGTTCCAGGGACTGGAACGCTGGATACCGTGCCCAGCAGCCCAAGTTAGCAGCCCAAACGAAGCGAGGGTGGATAACAAGGTCTCTGGACCATTATCCCCCCATTCCAGCCCCTGAAATGGGGGATGAAGGCCATTAGCACCCTAGGTTCCCAAAGCGGGAACCCGGGGTGCTAAAAAATAGGATTTTTCTTCCAACACCGGGACGACTGCGGCGTCCCGGTGTAGGAAGGAAAATCCTTTTCCAGGATGGCCACCATGGAAAGGGAAGGTGAGGGTTCCATACAGGGCCCCTCTTCGCTTTCCATAGCAGCCTGCAGAAGGCAAAAAGAGAACCCTATGACCATATTACCACGAGCACATTTTTCTTCCCTTTCAAATCTATCCTAATTTCGAATAACTTTACCACAAAGCCACACCCAGGTGGACATGGCCACTTTAATCCTATGTTTTGTCCCTTGTGATCATGGCCAGTAGCCAGATTGTCCGGATCATGACCTTATTCCATTACCCGGACCATCTGGCCACTGCCCATGGCCACAAGCTACCCCTCAGTCACTAGAGGTATACCGCTATTTTTTGTAGCTACATTATGACACTTGTCAAATAATAAAACACTGGTACATTTGCAAAACCATGCTTGTAGGTCTTTGCCAATGCTCCTTATGCAAGTTTGCTGGAAATTCATCCATGTTTTATTTTTCCAAAAGTGTCAAATGTATGCACATACAATCGTCATATAACCTAGTCCCCACTTGACAAAATCCATTCAGACTTTACGAAAACATCTAAATCTAGATCTATAATCTTTTTGCAAACCTTTGTGTAGATCCCAAAACCAAGTTTGTATTTAGTGAAATTACAAGGTAGAATGGTTCCGATATGCTGTGGTGTTTCTGCCCAGAACCCAGAGTCTTGCCTGCATGCCCAAAGGAAATGCACCCTAGACTGAAGTCATAAGCAGTGGGGTTATAAGTGAATATGGGTGTGGTGTAATGCGGTAGTTGTGTGCACGTCCTAGCGTCTTGGCTGCATGGCTGCAGACGATGGTCCCAAAAGTAAACTTATAAGTAGTTAATTTACAAGGACCAGGGTTTTGATATGCACTGATGGTTGTGGGTAGGAACTATACTCTTTGTACCTTGGTCGTAAGGCGTAGGTGGTAGGGTACACAACCAAGATGAAAGGACCAGCCTACAGCCACTGCAGCATATTAGTACCATAGATTAGATGTGTAGGTTCACATGTGTACAAAATGACTGCTAAAATACTTGCTCCTTACTTTGTTCAGAATCCATATATGTGTTAAATGACTTTAGTACTTGGCGGAAGTATCCTTTTTTAATTTCTGTGATAAAAGGAAAAAGTATGTTAGTCTTTGCATTTTATGAAAACGTACTACTTTGCATAATAGACAGTTTATCTTTTTTTTACCCTCATGTTTAGTTTACAAACCAGTGTACTCTACATTCTGCTCAGTTTCTGTGTTTGCTTTTCTAATCCTTCGGTCTGGGGAAAGAAATCCATGTCGGATAAAAAAAAACCTTCATTTGCTATGATACCAACTACCTCCTTGTTTCCTTTAAGTGTTTCCTTCATCTTCCTGAATAATGTTATGTTTGTTGCCTTGCTGGCAATTTGTAACAACAGTTAGATACCTGTGGGCGTATTCTAACTGTGCATTTGTTCTTACGGTTCTGTGATATTCATTTATTTGTGTCATTGTTATATCCTCTTGGGCCGTTAGATACCTGTTGGAGTATTCTAACTGTTTGTAGTCTTTTCCATAATTATTTGGTAGTCTCGAAGTACACATTATTTATTCAATTTTGGCTTTAAGAAGATTAAATACGCATTTGTAAGATTAGCTGGAAATCTCTGCTTTAGAGTAATGGTGCTATCATTACATTCGAACCATCCACATTTCTTGTTAATGTATGCAGTGTAGTGACCTGCATTGGTTGTAGCTCCTGCATGGTAGATTATACCTACTGTTGTAAAGGTTTTCTTTCCCAGTGACACTTGGCTGTGTGTGAATCCAGTCAGTTTGCAGTTGTTTTTGGTACCATCTGCATTATAACATAGAAGCATAAGTATTATGTAGGCACTATGCGATTGTATCAGTAAGGTGGAGCGATTGTCTGAATGGCAAATAGTACATAATGTGCCATGGTTTGCTTCTGTACAAGTTGCTGAAATGGAATGGATTCACAATTAGGTATGGAAACATACACAAATTGCTCATTTGGGATTTGTTCCTGAATCACATTGTTACAGAGAGTGCATGTATATTTCCACATGTACGATATCTGGAAGATTTCATTTACAGGTATGCTTATGTTTTCCATTACTAGTAATAAGTACATTAGAAATTCTTGTGGATCTTCTTGTGAGTTCATAGTGAATCTCACCATTCCAGCAGAGTAGTCCAATTCTTGCCTTATTCCATGAACACTGTATGTGTTATCAGGATTGTTTGTTGCATTTCTATGAAGCACTAACATTTGCAAATACAATTGGTCTGTACTGTGTAAGTAAATATTGTTAACAATTGGTGGCAATTGAAATAGAATATTCATTGCTACATTTGCATAGCAATTTACCCCAGTTTCATTTGCAAATTTGAATGGACCAGCTAGTTCTGTATCTGAGTGCATTTTTTGGAGTTTCTGTTCCTTCTTTGAAGACGTACCTGGTTTACATTCCCTAATAGGTTCTTCTTTGTTTGTGGTAATTGATGAAGCTTTAGCTTCTTTTGTTTTCTTTGAGGGATTTGCTGTTGGATTCTGTTGCATTTCTGTTTGATTTAGTTTTCTTTTACCACGTTTCACTTTATCTGGAACAGAATATTGTTTCAGATGGGGGGTGTACAATGACCGCAGTCTATTGTATTCTAGAATGCAATGAATATCAGCTTTGACTTTACTTGCATCAAAGTTCATTAGCAATAGACCGTCAAGTGTACGTAAGCGTGATAATGCTACGTAGCTCATGCCTTCTTTAAAGACTGTGTTTCCTATATCTATCAATGCTTTGTCTAGGGTAAGACCTTGGGATTTATGAATGGTAACTGCATATGCAAGAGTTAGAGAAAATTGCTCTCTACGTACATACATGTCTTTGAAGAGAAGGAATCGAGAAATTGAGCATCCTATCCTTTTCACTTCTGAAAGTTTATCAAAGCTAATATTGACAAACTGAATGTTGCTGTCACGTGGGTATGATTGAAAGCCAACAACTGTACCCAGTGCTCCATTAAGTAGTCCTTGCTCGACGTCAAGGTTACGTTTAAGCATTACTCTACAATTTAAGGCTAATTTTAATATTTTCTCCAACCCAGCTGAGTTGGAGATTGAATTTTCTAAATTATTTAGTCTTGTTGTGGCTTGCTCAGACATGGGTACTGTCATACCATGTACGTCTAGTTTGTCTGTGGTGCTAATTTCAATTATTGGTTGCATTTCTTTATTTAACATTGTTTCATTAAATTTGAAACAGCTTGCAAGAGTTGGCATTAAGGCCATACAATTGACATTTTTGTGCGCAATTTGTTCCATAACATCAGTTGCACATGCATTATCGCCATAAAGTTCATGAATGTGCCGGTTTTTCAATACTGCTTGTGCTTCTTGCGATAGTACACCAACTCTAATACTTTTTAAGATGTTGGCATAAGTGAGATTTGCAGATTGCCACATGTTCTCTGTTAATTCTCTGTATTGGAAATGTTGCCAAAGGTTGACATTTCCTATGCTGCCAACAGTTTTACGGCAGAGTTTGTGGCCTAAGGTTTTAAAAATAGGTTCACTTTTCACTGGTGTCAATTGTAGAAGATCTCCAAAAACGATAATGTGTTTCCCTGCAAAGAGTTCTTCGTTGTCACTTTTAAGTACTTCTTGCAATATGAGATGAATCAAAGCTAACATTAGGTTGGAGGCCATGCTCACTTCATCTATTAGTAGCATTTTCATTTGTTTTAATACTTTGCACACTTCCATTGCAGCTTCTGCAGAAAGTCTGCAATAGTCTCATTTATTTTGATGCTCTACTGGAAGCAGTAATAATTGGTGTAAAGTAACACCGCCTATGTTGTAGGAAGCTACACCTCTGGGGTCTGTTACAACAGCTGACAGTTTGTTGTTTGTCAATTGTTGAAGGAACTTGCTGATGATTTTGATTAAGAATGTTTTTCCTGATCCCGCTTCACCATTCAAGTACAGCAGTATAGGTTTGTAATTGTGGCAGTTACATACTTTATTTTCGTGTTGAACACCATGTACAATTTCTTTTGTTACGTCTTCAAAAATGGTGCGCTGATCTTTGTTAAGTTTTGATTGTTGTACAGTTAAGTCTTCTGTATCTTCTTGATACTGATACATGGTGTTTTCTACTTCTGCCATAGCTACTTCTGCCTCATCTGCTATTAGTGGTTGTCTTAGTGGTTCTTGACTTCCTGTTACAGAAGGTTGACTACTGTCGGAAGAGTCCTTATCTAGTTGGGCCTGAAGTTCCTCTTCCTGTTGCTGCTCATTGTGTAACGTTGTTTTGTACTGCGTAATGTTCACATCGGTGATAGCGCTTTCATTTGCTTTAAACGCATCTTCATAACAGTCATAGTTATCTAGTATGTCTTCCTCTTTTCTCCATGGTTTAAGAAGTTGTAACAGAGACATGTAATATAGTTCTTTCTGTTGAGGAGTTTTTAATGATAATCTTACATGATTAATTAAGCTTCGTTTGGTAAGTTTCACTAAACTCCCTTCACAATCGGTCACTCTATATCTACCTTTGCTTTCATCGGGTTTTATATTATTTTTGTATGCAAAGTTTTGAGCTATGTGGTATAGGCATATGCTTTCCAAAGTGCTACTCCTGTTCGGATAGTATGTGTCCAGTAAATAGTTTTTTAGAATATCTTGGCTGTTGGGATCATTTCTGGCAATTGTTTCTATGTCCTCATATGATTTCAGAACTCTTTTTCTAGATTTAGCAGGACCAAGACTTAGCCATACTATGTTGTCTGATTTTCCATAAAAAGCAGTACCGATTAAACGGTCTTCTGCTTCATAGGTGCCACATTCTCTATGAGAGAGCATTTGTATGCCTAGGCTGTATAATTTCTGTGATAGTGTTTTGTCTGATGCCAGGTCATCCCAGAGGTCTTGAAGCTCTGTTTTTTCTGCTTTTGTTAAGTTGGCTGTAACATATCGTGCGACAGCAGTAGAATTGTCTGCAATGTACTGCACATCTATGTTTGCATTCCATAAGAGGGCAATGATTGCATTGTAATCATTGATATATTTTGATTCTTCTGTTCTTTTTATGTAATACGTGTTCTTAGGTGATTTACCTTTAACACTATGTCGAACTGAACACATGAAGTTGTTTACTTCACCTGTTTCTGTAACTGGTCTAGGGAAACCAAAGCGGCATTTGATGTAGTATTTACCTTTGTTTTTGTATTTGCTACATTTGTGTCTTTAACATTGTCAAATCTGCCCATGCAGCTGACTATGTGTCTGTTGTGAAAGGATTTCACAAGTGACATATTTTTGGATAAACTGCAAAACAATGCTATCACTGTCGTGACCAAATTTAGGTGCACCTTTGACCCATAACAGCATGTGAATATGTGGTGCACCTCTCGCTTGATATTCTTTTCTCCAAAAGAAGTGTTGCACTTCTCCAAGGGTGGAACAGTTTTATTGCAAATAAAGTGTAGCATGGCAATGAAACGATGATGGAAATATCTTAACACACTAACTGGATCTAGAGATCAAAGTTCTCCAGGTGTTAATATATCTATATTGCTTTTGTTGCTGTTTGCTATGCGTAGGAACTCATGTAAATCTTCACATGCATATTCTGCACAACCTAGTGTAACAGACGAAGTCGGTGGTCCACGGTTTCTGATCATACAACGCACATCTTCGTGCCATCGGAACCAGTATTCCTTTGTACCACGCATGTTTGCAAACAAATTTGTTATACTTGATTGTAAAACCTCATCTTTTTCCTGTAACTTTTGTATTAACTGCATAGCTGACATATTTTGAAAGTGGGTTCCAGATTTCAAAATGTGTGCAACTCCGTAACATAGCATTGCTAATTCACTTTAACAGAGTAGGTGGAATATGTATTCCACATTTTGTCTAAATCTGGGACCTTGTGAATACATTTGTAATGAGCAGTATTCTGATGCCCCAATCTGAGTGGGTCTATCATCGTATCTTCCACCTTTGCCAGTAGGAAATAGCAGTGGAAAAGCACGTGCTTCTATACTTTTTTCCCATATACTCATTGGTGAACATTTTGTTTGCCGCATTTGGTACGTTTCTAGTGCATCATCTATGCTTTCATTGGAATGCAATGGATGAATTGTGTACTGGTCCAAAAGAGTGGATACTGTAGCAGGATCCAGAAATTCGAATTGTCCAGTTTCTGATGGCTCTTGAATTATTTCCGTTGTTTCCCTTAAGCTTTCTTCAATATTTATTTCCTTGTAGTACTCATTATTGTCTTTTAGATATTGCAATGCTTGTCTAACTTTATGTAAGTCCACCAGTTGTTGCCACATTTTTTTGTCTTTTGTTGGTACACCATTTACCAAGACTATTAAAGCATGCTCTATTGAAAGTTCCACTCCTAGAGTGTGTACACTTTCAGTTAGATCTAATGGCAAATAAACTACTTTGCCATGAATGCCTTTCACCAATTCAGAGGGAGGTAATTTTGCTGTTTTTGGATGAAGGCGTATAATTGCTTGAAACGGGTGAACTGTTTGAATTATGATGCTTTCAAACAAATTGAGTTGTTGCAGGATTTTTGGTAGTGGGATCAATTCCAAATTATTGGTAATAGCACGTGAAGGAGTGTGGTTGTTGTCTAATTTTGTAGTACAGTAACTGCAACATATTAGGCGTTCAGTTAGTTCATATTTGTTTTCTGCTAAAAGGTAGAGAGCTAATTCAAACCATTTGGAATCTTCATTGTCTTCTGTTTTGTATGCTATGTCCACATTTTTTGTGTTCCTTTTGTAAAATGTTCTGTGGCAACACACACATACATGGTTTGGTGCTTCACCCTATGCCCTTTTAAATTTAGTATTTCTTTTCTGTATGTGTGTAATAGAAGGTTGCTATGTGCAGATTTGTTGCTACTATGCTCTAAAACTATTGCATTTTGTAAGTGGCTTTCACTTCCAAAATACTTTCTCTGAATACGGTCAATTTCTTTTTGTAAGTATTTGGGTGTACCATGCAGAAGAGTAATATTTAAATTGCCTAATTCTGAAGCTGGACTTTTTGCATAGCATATTTTATACACTAGAATTCTAACATTTGAATGATGTACAGATATCTTTTGATATCATGGAAGGTGCTTTTGCAAATAGGCCCAGAAATGCAGGCTAATGAATGTCCTTGTAGTCCTGTGTATTTGCGCACTGGACAAATATCCATATTTTGCAGCACTTTCATTTTACTTTTGTCTTTCCCTTTTGCATACAGATTGAGGAACTGACGTAAGGATTTGAAAGCTTTTTTTGGAATGGCACAAATTGATGTGCACAGCCATTTGTATACTGGACGGTGTGGTTCTGTCGAATCGAGATGTCATTCTGAGTTTTCAGGGGATACTTTTGTAAGCAGTGTTTCTTGTTCCATGATGGTACTATTGATTTTCTCATACCCTTGTCCACTGCTATGGAAGGCAATTGAGTTTGTTTGATTTTGTTTGTATGCTTTCTCATTAACGTATGGTTCTGTGGTTGTCGTGTGACTCCATTCACCTCCACAAACATTTAAGAAATTATTTTTATTCACATTCCATTTATTGCTGAGTTTCTTTTGTAGTTTGGTACTTAGTTTTGTTAGTGCTTTCATCCTACTTAGCACTAATATAAACAACTTCCTTTTGAGAAGGATTGCACTGTCCGCGAGAGGTTGTAGGATTAACTTTCTACAGTAGGTTTTAAGGGGTGAGGATGATTTTGTTCCTCTTCTTAGTAGATTCTGAAGCACTCTGTGATGAAACATTTTTGCTAAAATACTTTTTTATACTATGGGTTCTTGTTACTATATCAGGATTATTAGGAGCATTGTTAGCTGTACTGGTAGCCGATTTTTTGCCACACTTTTTGTGTTTTGTGACACATTTTGATGGAGGAGGTAAGGTTTCGGTAGTTGAAGCTTCCTTTGTTTTGCTAAAGGACTGCATTGGCTGGTTTGTTCTAACGTTCTCTACAAGCTCTACTACAGATGGATGCTTACATTGAATACTTTTATTTATATTTGCTCTAGTTCTGCATTCCTTTCTACGAAGTTGCTTTTTGGTAGGCATTCTTTGGTGTCTGTTGAAAAAAAGAAGGCATGCTTTGGTCTGTTGTTCAATGTATGTGTGCTGTGTGCATGCGTGAATGAGTCTCATGGGGAAGCTCTTTGTCATGGTGTGTGAATGTGCATTGGCCTCTTACAATGATTTGGGAAGGCTATTTTACTGTTTGTATACTATTACAATGTGCTTCAGATGAGAGTACAAAGTGGCCTAGTGGTGACGAGAAGCATTATTAGTAAACGAAATGCCATAAACTTGAAACAGCAACTTTTCTAGAACTAACATTCTAATGATTCTGTATGTTATTTGAGTTCAAAACACACAGGGATTTGTGAGCCATTCTGCCTGTTATTCTCTGTTTGATAAATGGGTATTTGTAGGTAGAATGGTTCAGAAATCAATGTTTGCTTTGGTGTACAAATTAAATAAATAACCCACGCAGCCTCTTTGAGGAATCGTTACAATATAAAGTTAGTACTGTGCTTACTTTTTTTTGGGAAATGGCCAGGTTTCTTTGGATATGTCGTTTGCAGTGTACATGCTGTTGATTCTCAGGAGAGTAGTCTTCACTGCGATTGAAAAAAAAACAATTACTTTGTGTGTTTACAGCAGTGATGATACTACACACATTAATTGTGCATCTTTCGTCAGAGCATTCTCCTTTCATATTTCAACCCAGTGCACGTGTTAACTTCACTTCACTCTGTGCAGCTTTTGTATGTTACTTGCAATATGTTACTTGCAAGTCCTTCTGAATTGAGAACAATTTTAAGGTTATGGTAATGCCTTGTTTTTTAAAAGGTATACTATCTATAGGAGAGAGGTCAGTATGCAATAGGGCATAATAGCAGATGTGAAAAATGTCTCTACTTCCAAATTATAAGCACGATGCCGACACATCGGAAGACCCTCAGAGGGAGATGTCACCACAGCAATCGAGAGAGCTTATTTTTCTCATACCACCACATTGCAAGTACCATTACTGTAAGCCGTACACAGTACACAACTCTGACATTTTCGAATGCAAAATCCAGTTTCGCCCTAAATAGGTATGCTTGTAACGTATGTATAGGTTATGCGGAAGACAGTAAGAAGTCGTGCGGTTTGTCAATGATAAATCGGACATCTTGCACTTAAAAGGGGGAACGTTGGTATGTATTGCGTATGCACATTTAGCGGCATTAATTTATTTAAATTACAACCATAAGGGTTGCACATGTTCTCTGATTAAAATATGCGTACCTGTACTCTATACTCATGCATGTGGGCATGCATGGAGCTGCTCGTAGAAATCGGCAACACTTGTACAGTAGTTTGTGAGGTAGGTGCTTTGCAATGATATACGACTTCCAGTCAGAGTCATCGACAGTACATTTGAAGTGCGCAATGTTGATGACAGAGTTAGATTTAGCGATGTTGAATGTGATTGGTGGGTGGTTGTGTGACTGCTTAGTTGTGTCCAAGAAGGGACTCGATTTGCTACCGATGTGGAAAGGGTAGAAGGACTGGGTAAGAGCTACGTGCCGCTTGTCCGCGTCTATGGCGTGCTACATACGGGTTTCTACAGCAAATCCTGCATTGAAAGGGGACTGTAGGCATCAGCCAATCAGATGTTCACATTATTCTTTTGTGTCGAAAGACGGCGCGTATATTGAAGATGGCAGAGGTGGAGAGGGTCAGGGTTTTGATGCTTGGAGTGATGGCTTACAACACTATGCCGAGAGTAGGCATGTGGCACACCATTTCGATATGAGAGGAGTGGAGGTAGTGTGGAGTGCTGACACTGATGCCAATGCTGCAGCAATTCTGCAAGTTTGCAGAGACATGCGTACGATGACTACTCCTCATGTGGTAATTTTGCACTACGGTGCTTGCCATTTGGGCTACGTGAGTTTACGTACTTTGTTGGCAGATTTGGGACAGTTGGTTGAAGCACTCATGAACATCTTCCCAACAACAAAAGTAATTTTTCTGGTTTACTCCCTAGAGTAAAATGGGACAACAATTCTGTTTTCTTTTTTCTTTCCAGATCAAAGTATTGGGAGGTGTATCATCAATCGCGGCATGCATGCTTTCATGTTACGAGCTGTTATGTTTTTCTGCAGCCACGATAACATTGTTCCAAGTAATGCAGATTATTTTGAGGCAGATGGTGTTGCGCGATCTTCTTTGGGAAATGCCATATTCTTTTGGAATGTAAGGCTTGCTTTAGAGAAGGTTCTGTAATGGTTGTCGGAGTACAGTAAGCACAAAAATACAAAAAAATAAACAAAATAACAGATTTCTGTAAGGCATATGCCCAAAAACAAAAGAAAAACAGCTCTTTTCAGAGCCCGCCTTAAAGGGGAAAAAGGGGAATAATACTTTCATGTACCGTCGTCACGCTCTGATTCCATACATGGCCGCGGATATGGCGGTAGTTTGCAGGCTGCGCATATCACCAACGGGGATTCTGGGGTGGAGATGCATGCAAATGAGAATGAGTGGAGCTAGGGATTGGTCAATAAAGTTCAGTAGGTGAGTTCTGAATGGCGAGATTCAGTAAGACTGTCTTCTCCCTGACAGGAGACCACACAGCCATGGCTCTGCGTACTCGAAAACAGATTATCTGGATTTTGGGAGACTCATGGATACATTGGTTGAAGGTGCATGCAGAAAGCTGCCGTCTATCTGCAGATCTCGGATTTCCTCATGTAGAAGTGCACTGGCATGGCGTGCGTGGAATCAGGTGACTGGACTTGGTACCTCTCTGTGTTACTTTACTGACAGAGCGTCCACCAAATATACTTATCATTCATTGCGGAGGCAACAGTTTAGGCCATGCCTCTGGAATTTCTTTGCAATTTGCAATGAAGGAAGGACTTACGAAGGTCATGGACATGTTTCCTAATTGTCAAATACTTTTCCCCATATTGCACAAAGACAAATATGGCTGCGTTCTTCTGCATTTGGTACACACATGGAGAAAGCGAGATGCAATATGAATAAGGCTGTTTGTGCCTTTCTAAGAGATGTTGGCATGTCCTCATTCCACAATGAAGACATTTTGTTTCGCAGCTCTTTCATTTTCCGCAGAGATGGAGTCCATCTCATATATTCTCGCAATAAGATTTTTCTTCGCAATGTACAAAATGTATCGCGACCTCTTTTGCATTCACAATAACCTATGTGACAATCCGTTTTCTCCAATCCACAGTTTTTGACCCACACAACACACTACCGAAAGGCTCTTTTCAGAGCCACCACTTACTCCCAGCGTCCACTTCATTGGGTTTGCTCTGCTTGCACCCTCCTTTTTTGTGTGTCCTACGACTGTCCGCAAACTTTTTCACGAATGCGCGGAGGCCTACATCGGTCACTTGACAGTTCTATTGTTAAACTGAGAAAGGCGGCTCTGAAAAGAGCCATTTTTTTATTTTTGTTGTTTTCCACTTTCCTGCTTTTGGGCACACGACACACTAGGAGAGGAGGACAAAGGAGGGTAAGGAAGGGACACCAACCACGGGGATAAGAAATTGCAAGTGCACAGAGAAAGATATAGGGTGAGCTTCACTTAGGTAAGGAGCAGATCTTCTGGTGCTCTGTGACCATAGCCTAAAAAGCACTTTGAAAACTCTCCCCCCTGCAGAGTACTGCGTCACAAAACATACACACTATTGTCACCTTTGAAAGGTAAGGGCCAACATCATTGCAAATGGCTTGTGAGGCAGCTGGAGGGAGCCGCTCCCCCACAGGAGTGTCTCTTGTGGTGAGAGGATCGGACACGAAGGATGCTGTGGGGGAACTCAATCAACTACGCTCTTCACATGGCACCACCTTGCGAATATCCGCACTGTGGAACGAAGTGAAGTGTCGCTTCATGGTTGTCGTACCAAAGCTGTACACACCAGGTCTCCCGTGACTCAGCACCACCTGGCACTGGTTACAGCTCACCCAGTTCGCACATGCTTTTGGTACGTTCCCATAAACGGAAAACAACCGCCACACCCACGACTCACGGCGAGTGCTTGTAGTGCAGAGTTCCTCCACCTCATTCTCTTCCTCTTCTTCTTCCTCGATCTCTACATCCTCACCCGTATATCTCTCTGCAGGCCCTTGGGGAGGTGGTGGTGGTGGCGGGTTTGGGGGTGGTGCAGAGGCTAATGAAGCAACAGCAGCCATGGATGCCATACCGATTACTTTCCTTTTGGTCCCTACAGCAGTAAAGGCAGTACACCTCAATCTGCTATAGCTAGAAGGACAATAAAGATGCGCTCGGGGGTGTGGCCACTTATAGGGGTGGAGGGGTGCGCCTCGTGACCTTCTTAATCATTGAAAAGCGTTCCGAAAATTTTACATAACATGTCCACAGGTAAGCTATTGTCTCGGATATGTGAAATGATATTTTGAGACTGTACAATAATTTGCCTTGTGTGCATAAGTTCCTTTTGTACTGTTGCGGAATCACACAAACTGTGCAAATTAGTCCTCACGCTCAGCGTGGGTGCGGTCACACGATGACGTCCTGAACACATCCACGCCACAAATGGGTGTCCGCTGCACAGCAAATGCAGACTAACAAACTTGCGCATGCGCGGAAGTGTCCTAAGGACAGTGTTCGGGTTCTCAAACTAATACAAAGTGCGACACAAGTGAGACGGGCAGTTAAGGTCAGACGTGATGTTCGCTGTACTTATGGTTGCACTGCGCATGTGCGTACATGATATGCTCACTGCACAGACAGGTCCATTGTCCTTAGGACACCTCCATTTTGTTTGACTACGAACTTGCCGGCCACCGCGCCTGTCCTACGACGCCACCATCTTGCCTGCAGAGCATACGGACAGGTATACTGTCATTAACAAATTCCCATTTTGGTCATTCACTTCCATCCCGGACACCTGGTGTGTTCTACGAACATGTTTTATCTCGTTTGTCAGTGATACGGCGAGGTATAACGTCCTTAGGATTCCCATTTCTGTTTATGTACGCACAACTTGCACAGATGGTGCCGTCAAACATCAACTCCATCGCACTTGACATTAGTAAGGGTAGGTGTACTGCCTTCACAACATCCACATTCCATTCCTTACGGATAGGTCGAACAGGCGCGCTGTTCGCGAACATTTTAAGTATTTAAAAAAAAAATATTCCTCACCCTCTTTAACTACAACTACTATACACAAACATTCCAAACACACACACACCTTTCATGCCAAAGAAATACCAAAGGAAGCAGATACTGACACAAATATAGGGGAATTAGGATTCAACACGGGCTGGTTATGAGGGGGAGATTTGTGAGGGGAAGAAGGGATGAATGTTTCATCAAAACGTCTATTTTCTTCTTGAAGGTTTGGGGATGGTTCATTAGGGAATGGAGAAGGGGGGCAGGTACAGGTGGGACAGTGGTAACATACTTTCCCTCTCACACAGTCCTCCACAAACTCCCTTAAACTTTTTAAATTCTCATTCAAAGTGTCCATTTTCCGCTCAATCCTTTTCATCCTGTCTTCTCCTGTCTCGTTTGTTGGCCTTTCTTCTTTTCTTTCCTGGTCTGTAAAGAATAAATATACATCTATTAAAAGCCCATAAAATACTGCCCATTACTTTGCCTACGCAGAGTGCTGTGTACCATTGCTAACGCTCTCTTACGACATTTCCCCATGCGGAAAGTACTGTTCCAACCACTCCAAAGTACTCGTCATTTCTGTGTCAAAACAACAGAAAGGCATTATTATTTCTGCACGTTATTTCCCTTTGTCCTACTGCGTCCGTCCACTGTCGGTCCAGGCTGCAGAGTTTCTGTGAAGTAATTACGATGGAGGCATCCTTTTTTTATGGTACCATCCATTTCTTTGTACATGGCTATTAAATGCATCTTTTTCATTTCACACGTTCCGGTTTCCGTATTTATTTACTTTTACTTATAATGTCTTCCAGTCCTTTTTCTAAGTTCAACATTTTTTGAGTAAGAAAACAGTACATTTCAGATACTCCCTGCCTGTTTGGGTACTGTTGACCTCGTCCGCCCCCGTCCGCAAACAGGCGCTCAGTCCGTCCCTTTCTAATATCAATAGGGAGGGGGTTCTATATGTTCTATGATATGTACATCAAGTACGTGCATTATACTACATTTCGCCCAAAATCACATGACAACAGTGCATATTCAGCACACCAACTTCATTATCACAATCTTACCATTAAGTTCCCCTTCCAAAAACCTGTGAAATTCACTACAAAAAAAACTTTGTTAAGGGAACGTTATGGTTAAGTTGCCCTAACAAAAACCTGTAAAATTCACTACAAAAAAAACTTTGTTAAGGGGATGTTATGGTTAAGTTGCCCTACCAAAAACCTGTGCACTTCATTCCAAAACACTTTTCAACCTCCCCACTATGCTCCAAGGTAAAACCGAAAAACCCCTGAAATTCGCCAGTTATGGTAGAGTAAGCCACCATACCTGCCATCACCACTATGCACTGCTAACACTAACACCCAGAACATGAAAGATGGCATCTCAAATGTCATTGCTGACATCACTGACGACATCCCATGTTTAGGCCCTTTGTTTACATTCACTGCCATTTAGATATATGTACATATATCTACATTCAGTAAAAAACTTTGTTAAAGGGATGTTACACATCACAGTGAAACCAAAAAACACTGCACATTCCTTAATTATGGTAAGCTAAGCAACCATAACTCACACCACCTATGTGCATTGCTAACACTAACAGCCAGGACATCAAAGATGACATCACAAATGTCATTGATGACTTTCCCGAGCAAGCAGAGCTCCACGATCAGGCGACTAATGATGATGCAAGAGGAAACCAAAAACAGGCAAAATCCACAAAAAGGGACGTGACGAGCGACAAAGAAGTGGAAAGATTCAAAGGTTTACCCGCTCGTAATTCGACAGTGATCTCAAAAATGAACTCAAAACAAATCACTGTTCAAAAAACAAAAAATACACTATACATCTCGTGTCAATCGAGCTGAAAGTTCAAGCTCTGCGAATTGTAAATTGCGATTACAAAATCTCCATTCAGATGATGGAGAACTAAACCTGAACCGTCGCAACGTGATGAAACTTTTCAACTGTATTCCTCTACTTCGTACCATCACGTCCGATGATATAAAAATAGTCGAGTATGCAACTGTGAAATGCTGTGACCAGGTTCTTCTTCACATTGTTTCTGCCTCGGTCCGTAACACAATTTTGAAGGCCTCCAAAGAACTGCTCGTATTTGGCTTTGACATAACCCTTGAACCATCTTCTACTCATTCAAGCCCAGAAAAGACAAGATCGAGATCTGAGGACCATGAGTATCAGAACGATAGACGTGCTGAGATACGCAAAGCTATGAAATCGCCTGCTAACATTAATTCTCAAAGGCGATTCACTCATGCCTACGACAACCCATCGAATTCAGTGAAAAATAATTAGCCACGACCGGTTGTAAGTGCCCAACTGTGTGAATTTCTATCCTGGAATACCAGAGGATACTCTCATTTATTTAACAGCTTTGATGTTTCTTTGGAAAAAGTCTTTGTAATCTGTCTCCAGGAAACCTGCCTAAGTGAAGCTCCATCAAGGGATGGCTACGTCTCCCTATTAAACCCAGCCATTAAAAGTTCAAAAGGGAGACCTTGCTCAGGTCTCCTGACACTTATAAAAATAAATCCCTGGTGGTCAATTGTGACTACTTGCTGTCCTAACCCCTTTGTTCAAGGTGGTCTGTTGCGGACCGGAGACGATAATACAGCTTCAAGAAATCATCTGCTAATCTTAAACGGATATTGGAATCCTGACAAAATTAGTACAAAGACTTTCATAATCTCTATCACACAGTTGATCGATGAAGCTTTGACGACCTACACGAATATCTCTATAACTTTGTGTGGCAATCTGAACTGTACATGGTTCAAAATTGATCCTTCAAATCAGTGCTTTATGCCACTACAAACCGAAGAGGTAACTGCAAGAGGTCAATCATGGAGTCTTGCACTGCATAATCGAAACTGCAAAATGGTCAACGGCAACGTGAATGGAGATCAACCTCCCTGCGCAACTTGGTCAAACTTAAAATCACAGTCGATAATTGACTATTTTTGGGTATCCGAAAACCTTTTCTGCCAGGACTTGAATCTGGTAGTATATAAGATGACAAATAGTGACCATGACCTCTTGCGTTTCTCCTGTATGCTCGAATGGACACGATATACAACGACTTACGTAACCCCACTACTGGTCAACGCAGGGGGCTATCGACTGCGGATCAATGGCTCTCAAATCCACACTATGAGCCAACAATTATTCAATCAAAACGCAGTACTGTCCGTTGATTACGCTCCACTTCTTGTCGACTTTATCACCATCAAAGTGTCCGACAGGGTGATGGGCATCTCACACAGGCATCTTTCGTCAACATTGATAACAACTGTAACAACTGAAAAGAGATTAATGTGACGAGACATAAGAGGCTTAAAAAAGTCTTCATTTATAAAGATGAGTGGCTCCGATCTCAATGCTGCAATTCGATTACGACGACAAAACTACAGGAATTGGTTGAAATCCCAAAAAATGATAATTGAACAGGACAAAGCTGAATAAATAATGAAACAACTGATTCAAAAGAATACACGTGAAATATGGGAATTCTTGAATGCAGGAAACTCACGACACGCTGCGTCTTTGTAAAATGAAATTGAAGCAGTCAAATGGGAGGTGCACTTTAGGAACATCTTTAGCGCTCCCTGGAACAAACCAACCTCTGATCCACAAAGCAATCAAATTTCGTGGGACATGCAAATCCCTGTGGATGACATCATGATTGTAATACAAGCAATGAAAAGCTCCCACGGTGCAGGCCGTGATATGATCTCAAACATGATGTTAAAACAAAACATCGGTCAACGGTCAGTTTTCATCGAAGCTCTGTTCTCTTTATTGTCTTCTTCAATGTTGGTTCCCGAGTCCTGGCGAGAAGCAATCATCGTTCCTATATACAAGAAGGGCATTCGGGCTGATCCTAACAACTATCGCCCGATTGCCCTCATGGATACCATCGGAAAGATCTTTGCTTCTTTCCCACGCGAAAGATTGGTCCGATGGTCTATGCAAGAACAGGTCTATGACGTCCGACAAACTGGATTCACCAAGGGAGTCGGAGTAGAAGTTAATTTACTGATACTAAACTCATTGAAACTTGAAACCTTGAAGGCAAAAAGAAAACTATACTTGGCATTCATCGACCTATGGGGGGCCTTTGACAGCGTCAACCGAGGTAAGCTATGGCAGAAAATGTCAAACTGGAACTGCCCTCAAAATCTGTTGCAACCAATAAAAGCCCTAACCTCCAACACCGTTATACGGATACGCCTAAACAATCAGGGTGACCTATCAGAAAAAATACCCACAGAAAAAGGAGTGAAGCAGGGCTGCCCCTTGGCTGCTGAACTTTTCAAACTGTTCATTTCTGTTTTCCCGATACAATTACAATCTGTTTGTTGCTTTCTGCCAAAAATCAACAACACGGAAATTCATTGTATAACCTACGCCGACGATCTCGTCTTAATGGACCTTACGCAGATTGGCCTTCAACGGCTCTTAACCAAGCTACATGAGTACCTTAGCATGAATGATCTTGAATTAAGTATAGAAAAGACTAAGATCATGACCATTGGGGCTGCGGGAATCAAAAAGTCTAACATCTTCCAGTGGAAAATTAATGGTACTCCTCTAAGTTTGGTTAATTCCATCAGATATCTAGGGATTAAGTTCAACACATCTCTCAGAGAACACCATTGGAAGCTTGACCTTGTCAATCGAATGACGCAATTCAGTATCCAAGGCCTGAAAATAAACAAGTCTTATGGAAAATTCACGCTCACACCAGTTCTAATTTTTTATGCCCAAAAGGTTCTCCCGGCCATCACCTTTGGGTCTGAATCGGGTTGGAACATCGAACCCCAGTTTTGGCATAAGTTAGAAGGCATATTCTGGCGCCGGGTACTGAGGCTGCCACTTTAAATCTCAATGAGCTTACTCCGCTATGAACTTTCATTAAACTCCATCCATACCTGTGTTATGTGGTAATCACTGATGGTGATGCGAAAGATGAAATTGAATCCCTTGACTCCGTCTATCAAATCTTTGAACAAATTCCAGGTTGTGGGAGTCCAAGTCTCCTAGACGACTGGCGATCGTCGTTAGAGCCAGTCCTAGCCAACGCTAATTTAAATCTAGCCAATCTGATTTCACAACCCCAATATGTTAAAAAGAAGTTTGAGTCCTGAGGCTGGATTCAGAATTGCGACTTGCGACAGATGATGCCATCTACATTGAAATCGGGCATAAGTGAACACAAGCTCAATGTCCAGTGTCGCTATTTAACAAATTGTCCATCGCGACATCATCGCAACCAATTTTTGAGGCTACGCCTAAATGTTTTGAAGACCAGGGAGATGCAATTTCGCCGGCATTTCAAGGAAGTAAACGATGATCTCTGTTACTTTTGCAACGTCGAAATTGTAACCTTAGAACACTTAATAACTGGATGTCCTGCGATAACCTCACTGCGAATGCGCCATCTAGGAGGCTTCTGACCCATGGAATCTGACGATCAGAGTTGGTGGTCATATGCCATTGCGGGCCACAATGTCAAACTAACCTGTACAATAGTGGACTTCCTGGACTCTTTACATATAAATGGGAATGCTGTCTCAAAACAAATGCTAACATGAACCTTTGCGGATTCTCTAGAACCAGAACGAGATTGTTGGTTGTAACGAATTTTCTTACTTAGCTTTTTGCAATGGTTATGGAGTGTTTTTTTATTCTATCCTCATAAATGAGGCCGATGATTTTTCATGACTTGCTGACCAACCTGTTTGCAAAAGAGGAATAAGGTCGGGAGAATCTGTCATAACAAAAGTTTGGCGTCCTGTAAGCTTGCTTTCAGGGTTCGCTGAGCTGGTGTTTTAATAAAAACAAAATAATAATAATGTACACTTTTGGGCACAAGGTCCCGGATTTTGCCCCTGGCCCATGCCGTCTTCCTCTTCCCACAGTGACGTGGGCCCCGTTTGTTGCCTTGTAATCCTTTCCTCTACCTTCTTCTTTTCTTGGGTGGGTAGGTTTTGGGCAAACAAAAAGTGTCTATGTGTGCAGAATTCTTGTGGTGCTCCGTTGGAGTACCAGATAACTGATTTTCTCTCTTCCAGTGGCTTCTTATATTCCTCTCGGTTTTCCCTTGGGCTACGTCTGTGTTGTGGGAGCTTTGTCGCGCACCCAACCGGCTGTTTTTCCTACCAGGGCCTCTGGGCAAGGAGGGAGGCGGTGGGGACAATAGCTCCTGTGCGCCAGTAAGTGGTTTAGTGGGTTCTAGACAGCTTCCCTGGATACAGGGGCCTGTGGGTGACATACAAACAACCCAGCCACCCAGATAGAGCCCACCTGAAGCAGCTAGGGCGCATGACCCGGGTAACAATTGTGTGCAATACCCTAAGAATGGTCCATTTAGTTTGCAGTGCAGGTTGATGGCAATTAGCCAGGGGACTCCAGGGGTTGCAAATCACTGACGGGCCGGGCATCCCAGGCAAGAGCAGGCAGCAGCTACGAATATGGAGGAGCTAGAGCCTGCAGAAGTGAGGGATGAGAGACCCCAGACCCTCTTGAAACTCTAGACCAACAGAGGTCCGGGGTGCACGTCTTATTGTGGAACATAGCTTGGGTAAATAAATGCCTTGTGGACAATGATTGGCATAACTTTGTGTGGGCCCATGGGATAGTAAGTCTACAGGAAACCTGGGCTCTTGACGCCCATCATATTCAGGGGTATGATACCTTCGCCATCCCTGTCATAAAGGGAAAGATGGGGTGCCCAAGTGGGGGGTGGCTGACGTGGGTGGATGCCTCCCTGTTTGAATCCATACAGGTCCAGGACTGTGGGACTCCAGATCTGCTTGAACTGCACCTGAAACTTCTAGATGGATCCGAGAACCAGTGCATACATTTTTATAACAGGGGCTTACCAGGGGAGGGTGCTCACATTATACAGAATGGGACCGAAGGAATTAACAAATGGAGATCAAACCGGTCCAAATGCTTGAGAATGGTTGTTATGGGGGACCTTAATCTCCAATTTGAGCCTTTCTGTAGTTTGGTAGAAATAATGGATGAGGAAGACAGCCACTGGGGCATAGGCACCCTACACTTGGTTAAGCCAAGAACACAATAGAGGTATGCCGAAGGCACAGCAATAGTATTGCTTTCAGCTAACCTCAGGGCTTGTAATGGCCGATTCCCAATGGATGCACCGACAAGGTCAACCGATGATAATGAGGTGGAACAAAGCAAAATAGATTATATTCTTGTCAATGTGGAGCCTAGTGGTACATAAACAGCCTTGGCATCGAGTGCAGGCCCGAAAGCGAGCACGACTCATTAGTGTTAGCTATGAAAGAGTAATTCCTGAACCTGACAGATACTACTACCGACAAGGCACCCATGGCCAATGTTCCATTGAATATCACTGGCCATGCCAGACCTAATATTAGGTAGGCAAACTTAGATCGGAACAGCATCTTGCCAAGGCATATCATGACATAGTTCCACTTTTGGAAGGATTTTCTGCAGTGGACCCCAAGGAACACACTGTTACAATTGAGCTCCACGAGGAACTGACAGGGAAGTTGGGAGCAATATTCTATAAACCATGGAATGCTGTGCATAACCTGGTGGAGTCTAGGACCCCCTGGTACAACACAGAATGTAGACAAGCCAAAGGCTTGCTGATCAGCAAAGCTAGACTGCAACGGGCAACTGGCCACCTCAACCATGCGGGAACTTAGAAACCAGTACTGTAAGCTCTTGAAAAATAAGAAAAATGTATGGGTCAAAGAGATTTGGGCGGCACCACTGACAGCTATAGATAATGGATACTCAAGGGGGTTCTGGAGAATCATGGAGGCTGGGTGACAAGTGGGCAGCAATATCCAGCAGGGCTATACTACTGAATCCACCTGGGTTGACCATTTTACAGGACTCTACAAGGAGAAAAGAGTTTTCATGCTGGGAAATGAGGGGGGGGATGTTTTTGTACCGAGTGATGCCGACTGCGATCAAATCCATCTTGCCCTCACCTGTGAGGAAGTTGGAAGAGCCCTACATAGCCAAAAGCTGTTGAAGGCCTCTGGCCTGGCCAGGGTTCCAACAGATCTGTATGCCACAGAACCAGGTATCTGCATTGCTTATCTCACTAAGCTATTTAATGTAGTCCTCAAGCACAATGTTGTTCCGACCTGATGGACTCAGGCCAGGATAGTCCCAATTCACAAAAAGGGCTCTAGGGAATCCCCAACCAATTATCATCCCATTTCTTCATTAGACGCAGGGTGCAAAATATATGCTAGAGCGATCCTAACTCGTCTGGAAAGGTGGATCTCTGAAAACCACATTATGATCCATTGACAAGCAGGGTTCTGTGGTGGTCTGGGTACGGCTGATCAGAGCCTTCACCTGGGATTGGTATGTGATAAGTATGCTGCACTTAGAAAGATGAGTGTATATGCATTTTTTGCTGATCTTCACACAGCATTCAATACTATACCAAGGAGCCGATTGCTGGATGTTCTGTATGCTCTAATCATTCCTCCTAACCTGATGGTAGCAATCCAGAATCTGTATTGGGCCAACGCAGCTATTGTCCGCTCTGGCACTGACGGAGGCACTTCACAGCCCTTTAAGATTGCGAAGGGAGTCCGCCAGGGGTGTGTCCTGGCCTCCAAATTGTTTTGTATTTTTATTAATGGAATAATCACTGAGTTGCTAGCTTTTCAGCCTGATGCTCCCACACTGGTAGGAGATCAAATTTCGGTTTTAGGTTCGCCGACGATGCAGTTTTACTGTCACTAAAACCTGCGGCCATTGGCAAGCAGCGTGGGACATTTGTGGATTTCTGCAAGAGAAATAGGTTCGCTCTTAACATTTCCAAGACAAAATCAATTATCTTCAATGCCACAAGAAGGAGGAAACCAAGAGTATTAAGGCTAGAGTTAGATGAGGCCCTCATTCAGCAGGTTTACTATTACGACTATTTGGGGGTGAGGGTAATGTCCTCCTGCAGATGGAACATACATTTGGAAAAGACAAAGGTCACACTGGCAAGATACAGCGGTGCTCTGTCATGGATCTCCATGGAGCAAGGAAACGGTGCACTCAGTGTTTCCTTGGAGTCCTATAAAGCCTAAGCAAGGCAGGCGGCAATCTATGGGGCGGAGTTATGGGGCAATCTAGTACTACTTCCTTATCCATGGAAAATAAATACCTGAAGCCATACTGTGATTATCCAACACAGCGCCTGATCTACCAGTATTTTTAGAAACAGGGATGCAATGCATCAAATCAATCTGCCGTTTGCGACCTGTCTATTACTGGATCCTTTTATGGTCAATTGACTCTGATTAAATTCAAAGAAGCAGTGTCGAACGTTATCTCACAGGAGGGGCGGTGCAATCCCCTGGTTTGCCCACATTAAGAAAGGATTGCTTATCTTGGGCCTGTGAGAGTGCTGGACCAACCCAAGCAACATAACTAGCTCAGCCAAGGTAGAGATTAAGTCAGCATTCCTGCTCAAGGAGGATTGTGACATTCGCTCCATGGTAGAAGGATCAACGGTCCTGACTCGCTATTGGAGTGTGAAGATGAAACGGGGCTATGAGGAGTACGTGGACTATGCAAATCCCAAATACGAGAGAGGACTGTATATTAAACTCCGTTTTGGGATCCTCCCGATAGGCAGCTTGCGTAAAAAAATGGAACAATGCCGTACCTCCAACATGTCCATTATGTGGTGACTTTCGTGACACACTGGCTCATTTTCTATTGACATGTCCAGTGAATCTGCCAACAAGGAAATGCTATTTCAGGCTGTTTTCTCTGGCTCGAGAGAGAGAGAGGGCTGTACGATCCTAGAGGCAATTGCTGTTTGTACCAACTCCACTGATGTTCTAGCAATTTACGCAACCTGTAAATAGCTGGTGTGGGCTTGGAGGACAAGACAGAATAATGTACCAAAGGTTTGTTAATGTAATTATGGATTTGATCTCCTACAGCATTTATGCTTTGACATGCTTTAAGATGATAATTAATTGATTGTGATGTTGTTTGCCTGCTTTTATGGCATTATATTTGTTGAAATAAATCATTGAATTTAATCTATAATGCGAAAACTCCTCAACCTAATTCTTCTAATTAGGTTTCCAGGACAATCAATAAAAAAGTCAGGCCATTTTGTCTCTTTGCAAAACGGAAAAAGATATTACTTAGCACTCACGTGCTTTCAAATTTGCTTTGCATACCCATTGCATTTTGATGTCTGGTATTAAACTTGAATCCCATCTCTGACTGGCTGATATTCACCTCTAGCTTCCATTCTCCACACACCCTGTCTTGTCTGCCAAAATGTCACAGGATCAATATCTTCCTCCTGACATTTATTATCACTGTCTACACTTTTTAAATATTTCCTCTGTGAAGAATAGTTTTCCAATGCTCTCTCCGATGTGTAACATCACTACATCACCATTACTGACAAGAGCTCTTGTACATATTGCTGTCGTCAGTGTCTGTAGTCTGGAGACACTCAAGGCTGATGTGTGCTACCTATACATATTCTTAAAAACCGCTCCCTTTTTCCATATTTATGATGTATTACCCATATTTACGATATATTTCATTACAACATTATCTTTTTTATAGCACCAGCTTTGTCGTCCCTGCCTCTAGCATATTTTCTAGCGTATTGTGGGTTAATCCTAATACTTTTAAAATCTTTAAACATCTCATCTCTTTGATATTTGTACTTGTCAAACCTCCTTATAAAATGATGAACAATTTCAATCTCTCTACAAAAGTCAAATTTCCCATTTAAGTGTCTACCAATCCTGACCAAATGTTTATTTGACCTAGAAAGCCCTGATCATAATATATTTACAACAATGTATTTTCTGATTTCCCATTTCCGACCATATGCCACTTTATCCCCTTCCCTGATTGGATTTTTGAGGTAGCCCCTACTTGTTGTACTCTTAGATAATTTTTCTTGCCAAATCTCCATCATTTTATATTTTATTATTCGCTTCATCTTGCCCTCAAAGGAATTTTTAAATCAATCAAAATGTTTCTATTTATTCCTATCTTTGCCACTAAATCCACAGAACATTTCCTAATAGTCCTGCGTGTCCAGAAACCATGCTATTGCTATAATAATTACTAACTTCAGACCGTTATTGTACTTCAGTACTACATCTAATAAAATAAAATTGATTCAAAGAAATATAATACAAGGTGGTGCACACACAACTGCTTTTCAAAGGAACCAGATATTTCATGACAGTCCACGATAAAAAAGTTTATGCAAGAAACCTAAACAAATTCCCATTTTCCACACTTCCTTGCACCATCTGTGCCTAAATTCACACCACATTGTCCTTATCATTATTCCTGCCCCTCATGTCCCCAGCCCTCCAAGATGTCAGGCTGGAGCCAGGCCACGATCACCTACATGGCCCTCAAGGGCCTCTCCATCCCTCCAAAGACCAACTTGGCGCTTGTGTCACCAGATTCACTCACTCCCATAGGATAACATTGGGTATTGGACTTGTAGTGCATTGATGGGGACAAGATGGATGCCCCCACATATTCCGGTTCCCTGAACTGCATGTGCAGTAGTCTTTTGGGTGTGGTTCAGCCCAGGGCACCTGCAGCGTGACACTCACCGTGTTCGGATCGGTCTCCAATAGGCCTGCATCTTTCTTCTGCGCTCAGCTCCTGCAAGAACAAGAACACCGTTAGGAACAGCCTTACCTTGCGGCGCTTCTGCCCATCATTCATCGCTCCTTCTGTTCTGCGGGCCTCTTCGGCAGTGTCAATCCCATCCCAGCACGCTGCTTCCTAAGGAAAAGGGAAAAGAACAGAAAAAAGGCATTAGTAAGCATTCAGCAAATCTTCGCTTATTTTTAAAGACTGTACGAGCTTCAAACGCTTAGCTGAATCCCAGCCGCTCTGGGGGAACTCTGTCTCTGGAACTTCTCATCCATCTGTAAGAGGGAAAAGACACTCCAGGTTAGCGTGGAAACATCTAGAGGCGCTGCATACCGCGCATACTCACCGCATTTCTTCTTCATAACCGGCATCCGCGCTGAAAACGTCGCGGCACATAAAAGACACAGAAAAAGAATTCAGTGCAATACAAATACGAAAGGTTGCATCGCGCATCGCACTCTCACTCACCTTCGACGCTACTCATCTCAGCAGCACGTCGCCATCCCCGGACGCCGGCCATCATCTAAGTAAGGAAAGGAACGAAGTTGGAGAACTTTTCAAAAGACTCATTATACTTACCTGTCGGACTCTTGCCAGTGAAGTAACTAGACAGCAACGAGCCTGCATCAATCAACGCGCCCCTGCGCTGAAAGCAGAATGGAGAGCACACTTTCCAACAAAACAAGGCCCATTCTTCAGTCGAGTAGACTCCAGGGAAGGGTTCGAGGTCATAAGAGGTCAGAACAGGCTGAGTGACGTCCCCGTGGATACCAGGTGAGCGTTACAGAACACAAAGCCTCACATCAAAATCCACCTGGCCATCATGGAAACATCAGAAACCGACCAGTTAGCCCACATGTTGGGCAGCTACGTTCCGAAGTACATGCAGCCAGGCAGGAGAACAACACCCTCAGGAGAGAGCTGATAGTAGCCAAAGAACGCACTGATGATTTAAGCCGGCAACTTCTCCAGTCACAAGCAGGGCAGCACCATTACCGGGAAGCGTGCACTCGATGCCAGCACCATCAGCCAATCCCGTTCAGATAACCCTTCCTGGGACAGTTCCCTTGGCCCTGCCCAAACGATTTACGGGGGATCCCACGAGGTTTGCAACGTTCATGAACCAGTGCCGCCTGCACTTCCTTTGTAGACCAGGGGCCTTTCCGAATGACCAATCACGGGTCGCTTTTGTGCTATCCTGAGTGGTAGTGCCGCGGACTGGTCTGTACCGTTTGTGGCCCAAGACGATCCTTTGCTGCATGACGTCAGGGGCTTTCAGCAGGAGATGGAAAAGCTGTTTGCCCGTCGTACTCATGGGCAGGTATTAGACCAGGAACTTCTGTCCCTACGCCAGGGGAATCAAGACCTACTAACATACATAGCCACGTTCAATAGACTTGTAGTTGAAGCAGAATGGCAAGTGGAGAAGAGAACCATGTTATTTCATCAGGGGTTGCGGGGGGAGCTCAAGGATGCTCTCGCACAAGTAGTGAACCCCCCGAAAGACTGCTCAGAATTCATTGACCTTGTTGTTCAACTGGATCATAGTTTGCAGGACCGAAGAGCAGATCGAACCAGACCGGACTCTCACCCTATGTATGTGCATTCAAAGGACAATATTGCCCGCACAACGGAAGGTTCAGGAGAACCAATGCAAATCGGGGGGGTTAGACCCCCTTGACTAAAGCGGAAAGGGATAAAAGGAGACAGCAGCAGTTATGTCTGTACTGTGGAAGGTCAGGTCATTTCCTTAAAGAGTGCCCTGTGAAGCCACCGAGGAGGACGGTAGGGGCCATGGACAAGGAAGATACCATCAAGGAATCTGAAAACTCACCAGCCCGGCAAGTGTAGGGGTCCACTTGTCGAGCAAAGAAAGTGAACTACAGACCTCCCATTTTGCACTATCTGTGATCTTGATCAATTACCAACAACCATCTTGGATGTACGCAGTAAGAGCGCACATTGACAGTGGAGCCGTTGGGAATTACATCGACCAGGATCTTGAGGCAAAGATGGTGCTTTCCGCACACCCTAAATCAACCACCGACACTGTTACCACTGTCGACGGCACGGAAATAACTTCTGGTCCAGTATCCCAATGCACTGCAGCTTTAACCCTTCTGTGCCAGGATGGACACCAAGAATCTATTGTTTTCGACCTCATTAATGCAGCACAGTTCCGGTTGATTTTGGGAATGCCATGATTGGTTGCTCACAATCCTCGAATCGATTGGCGAGCAAAAGAATTGGCCTTATCCGAGACTTGCGCCCACACATGTTATCGCCAAGAGAAACAACCAATAGACACCAGAACCTCCACGCTTGCGACTGTGGCAATCGGCACCCTACCAAGTGAATACCAGGACTTTCAAGATGTCTTTCAGAAAGAACAGGCTAATACCCTGCCACCGCATAGACCAGACGATTGCCAAATCGACCTGATACCCTGCGCACAAATCCCTTGTGGGTGAATTTACGCACTCACGGAACCAGAAAACCAGCACCTGAAGGCCTATCTTGACCAATACCTGGCCAACGGGTTCATCTGTCCCTCGAAGTCTCCAGCAGCCAGTCCTCTATTCTTCGTACCGAAAAAGGAGGGGGACTTGAGAACGTGCATCGACTATCGCGCACTGAACCAGATTACCGTAAAAAAACGCTACCCCCTGCCACTGATCCCTGAATTGCTTGATCAAGTCAAAGATGCACAAATCTACACAAAACTAGACCTGAGGGGGGCATATCACCTTGTTCGCGTAAAACAGGGAGACGAATGGAAAACCGCTTTTTGCACCAAATACGGCTTGTACAAATATTAAGTAATGCCCTTTGGCCTTTGCAACGCACCTGCAGCATTTCACTACTTAATGAACAATGTCCTATGGGAATTGATTGATGTCTGTGCTCTAGTGTACATCAACGATATTCTGGTATATTCCGCATCAAAGCAGGACCACGTTAAACACGTCCGATCTGTATTGGAGAAACTCTGTCAACACCAGCTCTACGCCAAGCTCGAAAAGTGCTCATTCCACGTCTCTGAGGTGGAATTCCTGGGCTTTATTCTCACCCGAACGGAATCCGAATGGATGTACACAAGGTAGATGCTATCCTGAACTGGCCATCCCCAAATTCATTCAAGGGGGTTAAAAGTATGCTGGGTTTTGCAAATTTCTACCGCCGGTTCATCCCAGGATTTTCGCAAATCGTGCATCCCATCACGTCATTGCTAAGGAAAAGCAACAAAAAGTTCCAGTTGACAACAGAAGCCGAGGAAGCTTTCCAGGAACTCAAAGCAAGATTCACATCTGCCCCAATCTTATGCCACCCTCGCCCTGATCTCCCATACCTGGTGGAAACGGACGCCTCAAGCATGGCTATGGGAGCCGTCCTCTCACAAAAGGACCCCGAAACAGGCCAGTTACACCCTGTTGCCTTCTGGTTGCGTAAATTCACCCCCCCCCCCGAACTCAATTACGCTACCACAGACAAAGAACTCCTGGCCATTAAGTCAGCCTTTAAGGCATGGCGGCAGTACCTCTTGGGTGCCAGACACACAATCACCGTAATAACTGACCACCGGAACCTCCAGTACCTAAAAACGGCAAAGGCCCAATCCTCACGACAACTACGTTGGGCTCTTTTTTTTGCTGAATATGACTACGTGATTACATTTCAACCAGGGGTGAAAAACGGGAAGGCCGATGCCCTTTCCCATATAAGGGTGGAAGATCAAGGGTATCAGACCCCTGACCCAATAGCAATCATCCCGACTGACAAGCTCCTAGGAATCACAGCAACCATAACTCAGAAAGAATTACATGAAGAAATCCAAAACCTGATGAGTCCGGAGCAATTACAAGCGTGGAGTGCACAAGGAGAACATTACATGATAAAAGATCAGTTGCCCTACTTCAGGAATCATTTATTCTTACCAAACCAAGAACTACGAGAACAAGTCATGTCCGGATATCATGATTCCTTGATCGAGGGCCACCCCGGAAACGCTAAAACCCTAGCCAAGGTAAAACGAAATTATTGGTGGCCCACGTGGCGTAAAGACATTATCCAATTCATCATTTCTTGTGGAGTGTGTGCTCAAAACAAGTCATCCAAGCAGAAACCGGCTGGGCTATTACAACCATTGGAAATTCCACCAGCACCCTGGCACACGTTGTCCCTCGATTTTATTACTGACATACCACCCAGTCAAGGGTTTAACACTATTCTTGTGGTTGTGGACCTATTTTGAAAAATGGCACATTTTATTCCTCTTAAGGGGCTCCCAAATGCTTCCACTCTGGCAAAGGTATTTCTTGAAGGCATTGTACGGTTCCATGGGTTTCCTTCAGTTTTAGTCTCAGACCAAGGTACTCAATTCGTATCTAACTTCTGGAGAAAATGCTGCTCTATGGCCCAGATCGACATCCGGCTATCCACCAGTCACTATCCCCAAATGGATGGTCAAACTGAGAGGACAAATCAGACGCTCGAGCAGTATCTGCGTTGCATGTTACACCAAGCTGAAGGAAGCTGGTTTGACCTATTATGGATAGCTGAATATGCTTATAATAATTCCCTACACACCAGCACTGGGCAGACACCCTTTTATACCATGTATGGCAGGCACCCACGTACTTCTGAGGTGGACGTTCTTACAACCCTGGAAATGCCAGCAGTCAAAACCTTGCACAAGACCATTTCTCAAACCTCTAAAAGGGCAGCTGAACACCTACTTCAAGCTAAGAATCGCCAAAAGAAGTTTGCTGATCAACACCGAGCAAAGGCCCCCAACTACCAAGTGGGAGACAAAGTCTGGCTGGCGTATAAACACATGTCCATTAAAGGAACCCGAACTTTCCCTCCAAGATACCTGGGTCCATTCACCGTCACCTCCGTGATAAATCCGGTGGCGGTCAGACTAGCTTTGCCGTCAGACATGCAGATTCATCCTGTGTTCCACGTGTCTCTCCTTAAACCTGTTCAACCTGGGACCTGGGTAGCAAAGCCACCGCAGCCAGTAGTAGTCGCCGGGGAACCAGAATTCGAAGTCAAGGACATCCTGGATTCAAAGTACGTCAGATCCAAATTATACTACTTAGTAGACTGGAAGGGGTATGGTCCACAAGACAGGACATGGGAGCCTTGTGAGCACATCCATGCACCTCGCTTGCTTAGACGATTTCATCAAAACCATCCAAACAAACCAGGACCAGACAGAAGAGCCACCTTGAGAGGGGCCTTGGGGGGGGAGTGTTGTCATGATTCCTGCCCCTCATGTCCCCAGCCCTCCAAGATGTCAGGCTGGAGCCAGGCCACGATCACCTACATGGCCCTCAAGGGCCTCTCCATCCCTCCAAAGACCCACTTGGAGTCAGACTTGGCGCTTGTGGAACCAGACTCACTCACTCCCATAGGATAACATTGGGGATTGGACTTGTAGTGCATTGATGGGGACAAGATGGACGCCCCCACATATTTCGGTTACCAGAACTGCATGTGCAGTCTAGTCTTTTAGGTGTGGTTCAGCCCAGAGACACCTGGGATACGCAGAGACTATTTAAGCCACGCCCAGGCTGAGAAACAAGCTTTGTGTTTTCTGCACCTGCAGCGTGACACTCACCTTGTTCGGATCGGTCTCCAGTAGGCCTGCATCTCTCTTCTGCGCTCAGCCCCTGCAAGAACAAGAACACCGTTAGGAACAGCCTTACCTTGCGGCGCTTCTGTAAATCATTCATCGCTCCTTCTGTTCTGCGGGCATCTTCAGCGGTGTCATTCCCATCCCGGCATGCCGCTTCCTAAGGAAAAGGGAAAAGAACAGAAAAAAGGCATTAGTAAGCATTCAGCAAATCTTCACTTATTTTTAAAGACTGTAAGAGATTCAAACGCTTACTGAATCCCAGCCGCTCTGGGCGAACTCTGTCTCCGGAACTTCTCATCCATCTGCAAGAGGGAAAAGACACTCCAGGTTAGCGTGGACACATCTAGAGGCGCCGTATACCGAGCTTACTCACCGAATTTCTTCTTCATAACCGGCATCCACGCTGAAAACGTCGCGGCACCTAAAAGACACAGAAAAAGAATTCAGTTCAATACAAATACGAAAGGGTCGCATCGCGCATCGCGCTCTCACTCACCTTCAGCGCTACTCATCTCAGCAGCACATCGCCATCCCCAGACGCCGGCCAAAATCTAAGGAAGGAAAGGAACAAAGTTTGAGAACTGTTCAAAAGACTCATTATACTTACCTGTCGGACTCTTGCCAGTGAAGTAACTAGGCAGCCACGAGCCCGCATCAATCAACGCGCCCCTGCGCTGAAAGCTGGACGGAGAGCACACTTTCCAAGAAAACAAGGCCCAGTCTCCAGTCGAGTAGACTCCAGGGAAGGGTTCGAGGTCGTAAGAGGTCAGAACAGGCTGAGTGACGTCCCCATGGATACCAGGTGAGCGTTACAGTCCTTGAATGCTTCCAGGATCCATGATGGTGAGCACATTATCCTCCATTTCAGTAAACTCCAGATTGTAGGATGGACCACCTCCTGTTTGTATGCAATGTTGTTTTGATTCCAGATATTTTGGTCTTTCTTTGGCCAGTAAATCAGACCTTCTTTTAAATTTAAGTGATTAATGGTAAGCATCTCTGTCAGTATATTGTTTATTTTCACCCGCATTTATCAAATCTTGTTTTTGTCTGAAAGGGATTCCAGTGTACCCTGCTCCCAAAAATATATCTTTGTCCTTCCATGCCCATGTCTAGATCCCAAAATATCTTTTTTCTCTTCCAGGATAATTTGACTTCATTTAGGTTTGACCTCTGTTTTTACACAGCAAAACCGACCAAACTATATCTAGGGACAAAGCATCCAAATCTAAAATGATCAGCAAAGACAATTTAGAAGTGCAAATAAAAGAATAGGAAGCAAGACATTCCATAAATGTGACCAGCCAGAGATAACCTATGAACTCCTCTGAACATAAATAAGATTTTTGGACAATCAGCAGTAGATGAATCTCTGATCGAAAATTACACATTAGTTTATAGCAAACCAACCTTTCAATTATGTAAGGGAGAGGGTGGTGTCGTCGATGTTGGAGAAACCGGCTTTGCACCACAAGGCTTCCATGGTCTTGCCCCCACCTTTCTCCGGGCTCCTACCCTTTAGACCACTCATGCAGGGGTGTCGTACTGTGGTTATGGCATCCCTGTCTCTTCCTTCAGGCTTGCGCCCTGCTGGTTTCTCGTGCTGGGTGGTTGCTGCAACTCTGGCGTCCCACTTTCTCTCTCTGGGTTTCTTCTCTGTGAATTTCTCGTGTCAGCTTGGTGCCATGATTCCAGCATCCCAGTCTGTCTCTCTGGGTTCCTTATCAGCGTTCCCGTCCCCTGCTTCAAGTGATTGTCAAACTCACAGGCTTGTTGGCATAGACTGCTGCTGCCTTTCTCATCTTCCTATTTCAAGTGTCCGTATTTAATCTACTCATCCCAGTAGATTGAGCACTGGGGTTTAAAGGGGCATGTTCTTTCTCTGTAAGATTTTGGTATCCACCAATAGTTTATTCGTCTCAGTCACGACAATCAAAAGCTTCTGAAGGTGTTGAACATGTCATGTATGTCATAATGTGTGTGTCACTAGGGAGTTCCACACAGGAACGGGACACCTTGTTCCTAAAGCGGGAGTCTCTCCTGTGGAGGTCCCACTTGCCTCGACCCCTAGGGAGGGTGTTGCAGAGAAGGCTCACCACCATAGCCTCGCAGGGAGGGGTGCTCCCCCTTGGGGAGAAGAGGCAAATACCCTTGATTCGTTACAATATGCTCCGGTTCTCTGGAACTCCAACCAGATGCCAATCTAGACTTCCCCAAGTCCCCTTCAGTTTAGGAAAGAACTGAAAACCTGGCTCTTCCAACAACATCTTGGTGTAAACTAGATACCAGCTACCTTGTGCGCACCCGCCAGCTGTAATTATTACATGATGATGTGTTAAATTTCTGCTACAAATTTTCTGCTCCATGCCATGTGAGCTGGGTTTGCGTTACAAAAATATAATTATAATAATAATAATAATACTAATAATAATAATAACGACATATGGGCCATGGTTCTCCAAGATTCCAGATATGTGCCCGCTGTGCATTCTGCGGAACGTACAGCAGTTATACAGATACAACAGAGATGAATGAGGATGGGGGCAAATGTAAGCATGACCCTGGAATGATGCCATATGGTCCAATGTATATATTCTTATTGTTGTGCATTTGTCCACTAGTTTCATGTAAATAAGGCTGCCTAATTATGGACTGTTATGAATCTAATTTATCAATAAGACGCCATGAAACTGAATGCTTTTCCTTTTACCACTGCATCTAGCCTGATGAACGAAATGTGTACATTTACAATGGAGTGCAAGCACAATGTCTCACCGGGCGCCTCACACAAATTTAACAAAATTAATCTATTGCAATTCTAAGGTTCTAGGATATATTGTATTTGCAGTTTTGCTAGAAGGGTAGGTTTTGAGTACAATATTGCAACAAAGTTGGGTGGTTGGTACACTGAGTTGATACACAGATTGTTACTTGCAACCATACACTCTATTTGGCCTAATCAGAAATGTGTACCTCATAGGATTCTATGCGGCTATCATACCGCGTACCAGCCACCCAATTTTGTTGCAATATTGTACTCAACACCTACTCTTGTGGCAAAACTGCAAATGCAATATACAATATATCTTAGAACCTTTGAATTGCAATTGATTACTTTTGTTAATTCTTTGCTAGGCGCTTGGTGAGACATTGAGCTTGCACTCCAGTGTACTTGTTAAATAGATGTGCAAGGGAGACACACCCTTGTCTGTCTCTTGTGCAACTCACGTTGTCTTTGCTTAAATTCCCCACTAGCAGCACAGTTGACTGGGTCACTCCCTATCCTTAGTTTAAACAGAAATATGTATATTTCTGAAGTTATGTGCAAAAATATATTACCCTAGTAAGCTTGAAGCTCTCCTCCAACATCTGCCCTTTCTTAGTAGTGTCTTAAGAAAAACAAATGCACAAATAAAACATGGTTGCTGAGGTTATTGTCATGACTTTGTTCTTTCATTCCCTGCATTGGTAAAAGGTGAAATTCAGAAATACAATTAAAAAAAATATATTTTGCAAGTGTATTTTACAAAATCAGTGGCTAATTCTGTGGCAGGACTTTAGGGTTATCAGTTAGGGCATTCCCTTCAGAATATAAATAATAATTTCCGGGGGCAATTCTATCCATCCCACAATCAGATTGATACTAACAATGCATTCCGAAAAAGGCCTAATTACTTGGGAGATAGGATCAGACTTGAACCCTTAAAGTTATAATTTAGAATTTGTACTAACTGTGAGAAACCTGAAGGTGTCTCCCTGGCTAGTCTCTAGAGATCTGTCAACCAGGTGGCCAGTATACGGCCATCACTTTTGGATCCAGTTCCTGGGGGTCGACCAGTGAGGAAGAATCACCTGGATGGGGGTCCTTGGGGAGTGGGACACCGACGGGCAAGACGCAGGATCCCCTTCTTTCAACACCTTTTCCCCATCTTATCATGTAGGATATTGCAAAACACTGCCCCACCCCCTTCTGACACAAACACTTTCGTACAACACAAAAGACAATGGACTGACACCAGAGCCGTTTACCTGACATGTTCCAATACAATGGTCAGGCAAAGTCAGGCAATTGACCAGAATAACACATACCCAGCAGCCCTTTCCCTTCCCCACAGGGATGAAAGGTGGATCATGAGAGCACAGGTCGAGCAAGGCAGACCACACAACGTAAGAGCGAACTCAACACCGGTCAAGTGGCACAGCGAGTAGAACGCTCGCTTTCGTGCAGAGCCTGTTAATGCAGGTTCGAATCCCGGCGGGGCCAAACTCAGCCTTTCATTTTTCCAAGGTCGATAAATGAGCACCACACACCGTGGGTAATAATAAGCCGCGCTCAGATACCTGAGGGTTTGTAGCGCTATATAAATGCCTAATTATTATTATTATTATTATTAACACAGCAGTTCAAGAGGAGGAGAAAGACGGCACAGATCAAGAGGGAGACAAGGAGAGAGTCGATCCTTACTGTTTCCGACCAAGGCCTGTGGAACCTCTGCAGAGGGAACGATAAGTCCACGAACAATAGCCAACGTGTATTGCAACAGATGTGCCCGGTATGCAAGACCCTCCTCTGCCGATTACCAAGCTGGGGAGAGATGCTGGTTTCAGTGGTACAAACCTTGACTCCAAGACATCATAAAGCCAAGCAGTTCATCACAGCCAGTGAGTCGAGGGGAGTGTTGATAAGAAACCGAACTGTGTTGAATGAAAAGTAGCTGAAGGCTAAATTGAACAAAAGCAAAAGAATAATATTAAAGAAAGAGGGGCAAAACCAGGTACAGAGGAGTCCGACACCATGTGGGTATTCACGCAAGAAACTCTGGGCGATTACTCAACAGTAAAGACTACCGTGACCAGAAGGCCTTGGGAAGAGGCGAAGAACAGTCAAAGTGGTCATACATGGGTCTCGATAATGCTCTGTATCGTCAAAAGTCTTTGATCGACAGAAACTGTGAATGCTAAGGGAAGTGAATACCACATGTTGAAAATTAGCACATGAACTGTGCTTCGCGGAAATTAACAAGAGTGAACCAGACGAGGGATGCTAATGAAAAGAGGCAGAGTCTAAAAGTACCAAGAGGAATTGTTGGTAAAAGCTGGCATGAGTGAGCCCAGCAGAGGGAAGCCAACAACCAGGGACAAAGGCCGAAAACCTTTTTAAAAAGACATTAAGATTTGTGAAAGCGTGAGCATTGCAAGACAATTGCAAGACAAGGGGAAGGGAAGTGCCCCCCTTATCTTCTGGGGTCCGAGCCCAGCCGAGGGAGATCCAGGGGTGGAAAGTTACCACCCAAAGTTCGCTGAAAAAGGAACTTGTTAATTTGTTGGCTAAATCTGAGGGGTCAGCACCCAGAAGAGGGGGTCCCAGGGTTGAAGCCATTACCCAAAGTGTTCGTAGAATAGAACTTTGAGTCTGTTTGTTGGGTGTATCAGGCCTCGAAGGCAAGAGACTTTTCATTACAAAAAGATTCAATTGTCGAAGAACCTGGTAGCTAATACAGAACTGTTAGCTCGTGCGGGGAAGGCTCAATCGTCTGCTGTGCTCCAAATTCCCTCCTTGTCCTGTGCTAAAAACATGGGGAAGGGAGACCTTGAGGCAATCTCATCCTGACTTATTATTTGTTAACACTTTCTTCCTTATTTTGAATACCCTATCCCACACTCTTTCTGCAATTAGCTGTGAGGTATTGGCAATAGGTTTCTCTTAGTATAGGCTTTTTACTTTGACAAGACGCCACAAGGACTGCCTTCTTTTTTCATTTGATGGTCGACGCTTGCTCCCATCTTAGATTTAGATGAGGTGTTTTTCCCCCCTGCATTTACAGTTTAATAAACACCCTTAAACTGTGATCACTTGTGTCTGTCTTTACTGTTGTCACCATGAGTTCCTTACACAATGTAGCCATTTTGTTAAACTGAAATTTGAATGAGGTGTTTCTTCCCCATGATTACAGTGGGTGAAATTATATAGTGACCGAAATACTGAGTTTAGGGCATGTTTTATGGTTTAGCAGTTCAAACTTAATCAAGCTTAATCCCAAACCCTGCAATGAGTTTGGTAAAAAAAAAAGAAAAAGAACACTGTTGAAAGATCCACTGTAGAAAGAGGTGAGAGAGAACTGGGTACATTCTCAATTACATGATCCCTCCCACTACACTAAGGGTAATAGTTTAATTTACCTGGACTAAGTAGCCCATGGTGAGGTCATTCATCAATCAAATAAGGATGTATCCATTGCCATTTGTAAGTAACACAAACATATTGAGTAACAAATAACATGTTTTACTTGGTTACCATTATTATTTATCTTGAAAATCTGCCTAGATTTCTACAACACTAGATGAGGAGGTTTAAATTGTAAAAAGTACCCAGAGGTTTTATATTATTCTATCTCTTTGCCTTACTCCCTTAATCCTAATGCTGAATGCTTATCAGCTCCTCCACCTCCTCTTTCAATTCTCTCCTCCCAGTCTTCCCCTCTTTCAACTTTTTACCATCCTCCAGCTGATCAATTCCCTGCATCTTCTGCACCTCCGCTCTCTACTCTATCTGCTCCTCCTCCACCTTAACACTGTGCACCTTTCCTCCTCAGCGCTCTACCACACACTTATCTTCGTCTCCTGCTACATACTCCAAACTGTCACACTGAACCTCACTTTCTGCCCTATTTTATCCTCCCATGGCACAACCTGTGGATCATTTCATTGAACATATGTCGGTTTAAATCGTGTGAGCAAGCTTTGTGACTGGCTCACACACCAAGAAACTACACATCTCTCATGTGCCAGTAGTTTGTGAGTAGGGCCCAGCGTGGCTCTTTTCAATGAAGTTACTTGAAGCAAAGGCATCGTTTTGGATTTATATGGTCCACTGCAGTGTTCACCAGCACTTGGCATTGTTGATTTCTCTTTTTTCCCAGCTCCGGATGTGTCTGAATTCTTGATGTACCCAAGGGTGCACAAGTTCTTCCAGACAGGGCTCATCCTTGAGTGTGAAAATGGCAGCGGCTAAGGTGTTTTCCTTCTCCTACCAATCTTCTGTACTCCCAACATGCTCAGTGGACCCAGGTGTTTGCCTATTCACTGACCATTGAGGATAGAACAACAAATTCCCACTGACGTTTGAACAGCTCTTTTGCTAGCAGGCATAAGGATACCTGGCCTGATGTGGAACTGTAACCAAAAAGGCTGGGGCCCTTGTTGCTTATACGCAATGAAGTAGCATAATAAGGGGGACCCATAAATGAAGGTAAACATGTTCCCTGGACTAGTACATGTCTCATTGCTATATTCACCTGCCCTTTGGTAATCTTTCCCTTCTTTGACATTGTCCTGTAAACAGTGAGGGGACCGTTCCCCTCACTTATATGTTCTAAAGTGGTCACCCTTCTGGTCTGGTCAGTCGCAGGCTGTCCAAAGTAGGAGGAGGCAAACAAATGAGGTTTTACATAGACCAGGGAGCTTGGGAAATCCTCTGTACTCTTCCGGACCCTACATCATGGAGCTGGTGTTGGCTACCTGTACAAAAGCTCACCACAGTCCCACCACCGGCCTCCATTATGGGACATTTTCACTCACAAGGCCAAGATATCATCTGTATTTATATACAAAACTGAAACGAGTTTATGTTACCTCCCTTACTTTACAACATCACCACATTCCTCATGTCCAATTGAAGTGTCCTAGTTCCTTGTGCCAGTTGACTTATTCTACCCTTTCCCAGGGAGAATTGGGTAGCATGCATGTGTTAGGATCTTTACCTCTAGAACATTTTGAGGTCCTGGGCCTAGCAATGCTGTCTACACAGAGGTATACCTCCAGCTGTCCCAGGGCTCTCTGGTGGAGCATTGCCTTTCTTATTGGTTTCCTTCTGTATGATATCTGATATCTCAGCGATAATTATTTTGTTGTCTCAACAACAGCACTAGTTCTGCTTATGACAGCTGTCCCCTCAAACTACTTTCCTTCTCCCTGTTAAGGCTTCAACTTATGACTAGAATAGATCATTTAACCTAGGAAAGACTGTACATATTTCTCATGAAATCATTAAAGACATTTAAAACATTTGATATAAGTAGGAGTGGAAAAAAAGCAAAGAAAAGAATGCAAAATAAGACTGCAAAAAAGGGGACTGCTGGTAAGGCCAGAGCTTGGCTAATACTTTTTTTTTTTTAATATATTTTTATTGGTTTTCTGAACAACAAAGAGCACTGAAAAGAGATTACATTAGGGCACATGCCCCTATCAACTTCAAGCAAAGACCGTAACTCTCCACTGTATTCACCCTCCCCCCCATCCCCCTCCCCCCCAAATCCCCCGTCTTGGGGCACAGGCTCCACATTTCCGTGGATATGTTCTTCGGGCGGCGCCGACCGGGCAAATAAACAGACACAATGAGTCAGCTTTCCTTAGAAGCATAAAATAAGTTCAATCCTGAAACTGGTTTCGGGCCGGGTGGAGTGGCCGAATCACCTTTCTGGCTCTCAGTTTGTGCTGGCGAACACCTCCATGAATTGTAGCCAGTCGGCCTCGAGTTGCGAGCTTGAGCCATGAAGTGCTGCTGTTAGTTTTTCCATAAAATAAATATCCTTGGCCACTGTCACCCATTCTCTCCTCGAGGGTAGCGCAGCTCGCTTCAATGTCCTGGCTCGTGCCGCCCTAGCTGCTAGGAGTAAGGAGTGCGTCAAGTCCGGGAGCTTCTCCCAGTGCTCATCCTTTTGCTGTAACCCAAATAATAGTGTGAGTGGCTCCAATGGATAGACCCCTTCTCCCGCATCCTTAAGCCAACTGAGCACCTCCGACCAATAAACTTGGTCCTTCTCGCAGGACCACCACATGTGCCAATAATTGGCCCTCTCACCGCAACCGTGCCAACACAAAGGGACAACGTCTGGGAACATCCTGGAGAGAGTGATCGGGTCATATTGCCACCTATGGAGAAGTTTGATGGCATGTGTCTTATACTGGCAGGAAATAGATGTCTTGAATGCCCTGCTACACAATTTCCACCAGAGCCCATCCCCAATGTCCCGGCCCATGTCCCTTTCCCATTTCCTTCTAAGACTTTTAATCGATCCCTCACGGGGGATTAGGAGAGCCCCGTACAGGAGGGAGATAAGGCCTTTCATTTCCATGTGGGAGTCTAGGATTTTCTCGACTGGGGTGAGCTTCCTTTGTATGCAGGGCTTTAGCTTTGGTTTCATGAGAATTCCCTTGAGGCGAAGGTATAGAAGTGGGGAGAGCCTGCCAATCCCCAGAGCCTCCTCGAGCTCCTGGATGCTTATGAAGGTGTCCTCCCTCACCAGTTGGCTGACCCTGCAGAGGCCTGCGTCAAACCATGGCTGATAGTGTTCGTGGCCTGAGATCTCCTCTAGCACTGGGGTGGACCAGATGTGGCTCAGGGGCGAGGGCCATGTTGTAACTTTATCTCTATTTCCCTTCCCCGCTAGTGCTTTCCACATTGTACCCAGTATTGGGTGATCCCTGATTCTTTTGGGGAGCTTTTTTAAGGGAACCCATAGCCATTCACCTACAGTGACTGGATGCAGGTAGTGATTTTCGATGTATACCCATTGTTTATTGGGGTCCTCTCTGAGATGTGGGGCCAAGGCCCTGAGCTGGGCTGCCCTATGGTAGACTGTCAGGTCCGGCAAGGCGACCCCTTCTCTCTCTTTGGGGAGAGTGAGGGTCTCATGCCCAATTCTGTGTCTCCTACCCTGCCATATAAATTTCATTATGCGCTTCTTGGCTTCTCTGAGGTATGTGTCTGGGGCTTCCTAGGGGAGCATCTGGAAGACATACAGCACCCTGGGGAGCAGGTTCATTTTTATAGCATGTATCCTTCCCATCCAGGAGATCTGTCCCTTCCCCCAACTCTCCATTTCTCTGAACAGTTTGTCAAATAGTGGGGGGTAGTTGGCCTGGTTCAGATCCTCCCCGGGGCGTACTATATTAATCTCCAGGTATTTTATCCCTTCTGTACAGATCTGCAGGCGTAGCGGGATAAGTTCAGTGACATTTCTATCCGTATCAGAGGCAAACGGGAAAATCATGGACTTGCTAATATTCACCTTAAAGCCTGAGAATCGACCATACCGTTCAATTTCCTGCAGGGCTGCCGGGACTGACCTTGTCGGTTCCCGGAGGTGGAGCAAGATATCATCTGCGTAAAGACCCAGTTTAAAGGTACGTTCCCCCACCTCAATACCCTGAATCTCTGGGGAGCCCCTGACATACCCTGCTAATACTTCCATTGTCATGGCGAAGAGGAGTGGGGAAAGAGGGCAGCCCTGCCTCGTACCCCTTTGGAGGTGGAAGATTCGTGACAGACGCCCATTGACTGTGACTCTGGCGGTTGGTGACGGATATAGGGCTTTGATCGCTCTTATGATCCCAGTTCCCAGCCCCAGTTTCTTGAGTACCCCCTGGAGGAATCCCCAGTCGACCCGGTCGAACGCCTTCTCTGCGTCGATAGAGACCAGAACCGGGTTTCCACCCCTTGTCGCTGCCTCCCTCATCAGATGTAGGGTCTTCCGCATTGTGTCTGCCCCGTGCCTACCCTGTATAAAACCCACCTGATCGGGATGAATTAGCCTCGGCATATGGCCGTCCAGCCTAGTAGCAATGATCCTGGTGAATAGCTTTCCATCCACATTCAAGAGGGAAATGGCTCTATAGGAGCGGCTGTCCGCCGGGTCCTTCCCCTCCTTCGGGATTACCGTAATTAGCGCTTTGCCAAAGGATGTGGGCGCTCTGCCTGTCTCCATTATGTGTGAGAAGAGACCTGCCAGGAGGCCCGAGAAGTTCTTGTAAAAGCCTGCCGTGAACCCATCCTCTCCTGGGGCCCTACCCCTCTTCAGGCCCGCTATGGCTCTTAGTACCTCCTCCTCCGTTATCGGGGCATCGAGGAGTGATGCTTCTAGGGGTTCAAGAGCCGGGAGGGTGACCCCCTTGAGATATTCGTCCATGGCTTCCTTCTCCGTCTCCCCCTCTCTCCCGTACAGAGCCTCATAGAAGGACGCACATTTCTCTGCAATCTCTTCCGGGTCGGATACGTCCCCTTCTTCCCCACTACTTAACCTCGCCACCCATCTATCCGCCCTCTGGCCTCGAAGTTTTGCTGCCAGCATCGCATCCGCCTTATCCCCTTTTTCATAGTATTTTTGGCGCAAATGTTGGAGTCCTGCTACAATTTTGCCCATCTCCATTTCCCGCAATTCCTGTCTCTTTTCCCTAGCAATGCCCAGGTCCCTCCCTCTCTCCGTCTCCATCTTCCCCTCCGACCTTTCTAACATAATTATCTCCAATCTCAATCTGTGGGTCAGGAGGGTCCTAACCCTTTTTTTTGAGGCCCCTTCACTGATTAGTCTACCTCTCCAGGTTGCCTTTGCCGCCTCCCACACAATCTCCCTGTTGACTTCCCCTGTGTCGTTTACCTCAAAGAATTCCCTGATCGCTGTTGCCATTTCTTCCTTAAAGACCGTGTCTCTCAACAGGAAATCGTTGCATTTCCATAGAGATTCCCTGGATTTCAGGCCTGCCATACAGACGTCTGACCAGACCACGTCGTGGTCTGACCAGCTAACGGGCCGAATCTCACAGGCCTCAATTCTGCTCATGTGCTGGTTTCCAATGAAAAGATGATCTATTCCAGTTCTGGTGCCGTGGGCAGCAGAGTGGAAAGTGTATCCCTTGCGCCTCGGGTGAAGCTCCCGCCATATGTCTACCAGCCCCTGCTCCCACATTATTTCCCGCAACGCCCCGTGAGGCGTTCCCCCACCGCTGTTCAGAGGGCCTGCGTTTCCACTATGGTCCAGCTCTCGGTCCGCCCACATATTAAAGTCCCCCCCCAGGAGCAAAAGGCCGTCTGCTTTAGCCATCACCTCCCCCAGGGCCTCTTGGACGAATTCCCTCTGACCCATATTGGGGCAATATATTGTTGCAAGGGTGACTTTGGTGTTATGTAACTTACCGGACACTACCAGGGCCCTCCCATCCTTCCTCTCCCAAGTGGACACTTCCATTAATTTCTGATTCCTATGGACCATTATACCGACACCTCCTTTCTTTATGCGGCCGGATGCCCAGAAGGTCTGACCCACGTGTGGACCGGGGATGGCCCTCTCCTCCCCCCTCACCGTCCTGGTTTCTTGTACAAACATAATATCCACTCTCCCGTTTCCCATTTCCCTTCCTAGGAGGGAGCGCTTTGTTGGGGAGTTAAGCCCCTTGACGTTGAGGGAGCCCATCCTAAGCGACTCGACCCGGCCCCTCTCTTCATTGTCTGCCATTGCTTCTCTCTGCTGGATTATTCGTTTTCCCGGTCCTGTAGGAGCCGCCCCACTTCTTTACCACACTGGATATGTCCTGTTCCCCAAGGACTTTGTCACCCCTCCCCTCGCCTCCCCCCTCCCTTTTCTCTCCCTCTTGCATGATGCCTGCCAACGGGCAAGCCACTAGGGTGTGAACATGTTCCTGCACCGCAGTTCTCTTGATGAAACTCGCGTACCCGGCCGGGGTTGCTAATAAAGTAATCTTGGTCTCCACGTTGGTTTGTCTTACTCCACCTGGTCCCCTTCGGCCTCCGATGTCGGGGTGTTTGGTTTCCTGAATTTCCTCCTGCCCTTTGTCTTCTTCTTCGTGGCCCAAGGGCCAACCGGTTCTCTCATGGTGTCACCCGATGCTTGGGTGCCCACCTCGTCTTCCCCACCCAGGGCGACCCCCTGGATCACTTGCAGTACTTGCGAGGCCTCCTTGCCACTGGTCACCCCCGCGCGTTCAAAGGACAGGGCAAAGGGGAAGGACCATCTGTATCTTATGTCTTGGGCAGTTAGCCACTGGGTGAGCGGACGACATTCTCTTATGCGGATGAGCGTAAGATACGATAAGTCCTGGTAAATCTTGATTGCGTCGCCTTCAAAAATAAAGCTCCCCAGCCTCTTAGCCTTCTCCAGGACCTCCATTTTCTCCCTATAGCGGAGGAACCTCACCACGATGGACTTCGGGCCTCCACCCCACCCCCTCCACCTCGATGCGCTCTCTCCAGCTGGACCTCTTTGCCCCCCTCTAAAGTGAAGAGTTGGTTTATCAGGCCCTGGACCTTCCTCCCCACATCCGCCGCTGTCTCCCCTCTCTCCTGCGACACACCCATGATACGCAGGTTGTTCCGGCGCTCTCTGTTTTCCAAGTCGTCTATCTTCAAAGTTATGTCCTCATCTCTTATATCTAGGTCCGTTAGCCTCGCCTCATATTTGATGTCCAGGAGGTCCGTCTGGAGGTGGTTGCTTTCAATCCCCTCCATTTTCTCCTCCAAGGTGTCCACCCTCCCCTTGAGATCCACTATGGACGCTTGTATATCTGTCCGGATTGCCTTGATCTCGTGGAGGATGACCTTGAGATCCTCCCTCGTGAGTGGTGCAGGGGGGGTTCGCCGCCTGAGGGCATGGTGTCTCCGTGGGCCTCCCTCGTGGCTGAGTGGGGCCATCGGAAGCGCTGGAGAGACGAGATCACCCCCAAAGTCAGCATGCTCTCCAGGGTCTGGGTGTCTTAACACATCCAGGGGCGGTGCCTCCGTCTGGGGTCCTCTCGTGGGGGACTCTGTGGTGTACAAGGCCCCTCCCGTGCCTGGTGTGTCAAGGTCCTGCATGGAGCACCTCGTATGGGGGGGCTGCACCGTGTCGACGGGTGGGGCCTTCGGGGAGTAGGGTGTCCGATCCCCGGCCCCTTCGGTGCCTCCGGCCTACTCCCCAACCAGGAACGGTTGCACGGGAGGGAGCCCGCTTTCACTGCATCTACTCTGTCTCTTCCCACCCACGTTCTCCTCACCTCCTCACTTCCCAGTCACTGTGGGGGGTCCAGGGCCGACGGTTTGGCTCTGGCTGCGGTAGATCGGGCTCTGGGTGGACTATCTCCGGAGTGCTGACTGGCGCGCAATTGCTCCTCTCCGTAGTCAGTGGGGGCCCGGGCCACGTCCCCCGGGGACCGCAACACCTGTCCTGTACCCCGTGTCGGCAGGGAACACGTGTGGAGGGCCCTCGCCCTGTGTCTCCCTCAGTGGTGCTCTGGTCCAGTATCCAGGGTTGGCCGTTTCCTCCTGCGGGAGCCTCGTGTGGGACTCCGTGTTTCCGCGTGAACTCGGGAGGGGCCCTGGGTCTCCCAGGGACGAGGAAGCGCTTCTCCAGAGCCCGCGGCCCTCTATCTCTTCTGTCGCCGCGCCTCCTCCGGGACCCGACCGTCCGACACAGGTCGTGAGCGCGGGGTGGGGGTGAGCGGCTCCACTGGTCCTCGTCGCAGAGCCGCGGGGTCGGCCACCCTCGCGTTCTGGGGCCTCTGGCGTCTCCGGTGCACACTAGCCTCCGGTGCTGGGAAGCGCTCTGTGGGCCTTTCTTGGGACTCTGCTTCCCGGTCTCACCCCGGAAGGTCTTCGCTGCGGGGCTCGGGGTGGGGCCCGCTCGATTCAGAGGGGCTCCCCCCTGGCTGGGCTCGGTAATCCAGGCCGGGGACTGGTGGTGTCCACTAGGCCCTGCGGTGCGTTCAGGAGCGCAGGACTTACACGTCCAGCATGTTCCGCGCCCCCTGGTGGCTCCTTGGCTAATACTTTTAAATATATTTTATTTGAGCTAATCATTCATCAATTATAAATAAGTATGTTCCACCTGGAAATCCAGTCGGAGACTCTTTGTGGTTAGTGCTAAGGGAGCTGTTCTGTGCCCCATGATCCAGAGTCTCCGGTCCTCATTAGGAGTTGCCTGGAGGTGTCCCTCCTATGACAGCTTGCAGCAATTATTATTTTAGGGGTTCTGCTTCCAGCCCCTACCTTCAGTGAGGAATGCAGCTTTTCTGAAATACAGCATGCAGTTTTTTTTAGAATTCCTCATGCTTGTACATTTAAAGTAAAATGCCTTTCCATGCCTGTTTGGGTATTGGGAACAACTATATCATATGGGGGTGGGGGGCGAGAATGCAGGCATCTGAGATGCCCAAAGTATCCCTCCCGCTGGGTATCCTGCCGTAAAGCGCCAAGTTTTGTTCCTTAGGTAAAGGGAAGTGCATCCGTTTTCATTTGGGGGCGTTAAAATGTTTACCACAACCCTATGTGTGGAAATACCAGGTGTATCATGCTGTATTTACTGCATTTGGTATTTCCCATAACAGCGCATGATAGAACAACTCATGAGAAGCTTACTGGTGATATAGTTTCAATGTGTTTAAAAAGTAAAATGTTGTTTGTACAAGACTTGCATGGATAAAGTCCATGTGTCAATTCCTAAAACTGATCATCTCGTGGGGGTTTGGTCGAGCACTATTGCTTAATCGTTCCAGACATAAACAGAACACCAGTGTATGTACCCTACATGACATTGCTGTGTATTGAAGGTGGCCCAGTTGCAGCACATTTAAATTGTGATTAGACATGTTCCAGTCAATATTAATTTCATGTGTGCTATATGTATACACTTTATACACCTGGTCCTTCTTACTGAATTCACAGTAGTTTAAGAATGCTATCTTGATGAGGGTGCCATCATGGACTTGTATACACAAACATTATGATTTGTAATTAATGTCTGTTTATGCTGTTTGCATCTGTTAAGTTAGTTATATTTGGGTGAAAAATGCCCAAGGGACAGGTTGTACGGGTTTGTAAGGGTGGCTCAGTCCAAGATAACAGCCCGAGCAAAGCAAAGGCAATTACAGCGAGCGGCAGGCCATTACTGGTCAGTACAGCCCATCCAAGGTGTTATGTTCCATTCGCACCTTGCGTAGTAATGGTGCCTTAAAAAAAAATTTAAAAAACCCACCAGAGATTTTTCTTCAAAGAAAAATGTGCCCAATTCATAATGGCCACCATAGAAAGAAAGAAAAAAGGGGTTGCAATAGAGCCCCTTTTCTATTTCCAGGGTGGGATTGGTGATCTCTAGATGAGACAGTAAGGGGATATGTATTTTTTATTTTTTAAATGCATTTAGAGAAGGGGCCTAATAAGGAGGAAGGTAAAGGCGGTGGGTGGAAGATAGGAAAAAAGGCAAGCTGTGAGGGTCCAAACATTTCCTTTTACATCTGAAGCGTAGATAATGATCCTCTCCATAGATTAGAGCTCTAGCTAAGGCATGTCAAAGGGGAAATGAGGGCATCTGGTGTATCATTGGAGGTTATAGCAGTCTTCAGAATTATATTTCCAGACCTGCGATTGTTCACGTTAGTCTGGTGATCCCATCCGCCATTGTTCCCCTCTTCTGTATAAAAGGCCCCAGCCTAAGTGACTGACATGCTTGGCCATCCCGAATTATGAAGGACGAAACTATCAGGGAATTGCCACTTACCTCAAGGCGGATTTCCTAGAAATATGTTTGTATCCCGAATGGCCAAACTCTGTGTTCATTCATTAGCATCCATTGTCTGATTTCATGGCAGCATCTGAACCTACAAAAAGAAGACACACAAAAAATGTTGCGAGCCAGTGCAGTAGTCCCCAGACCCACAAGCAGAGTGAAAGACTAATCTGCATGGCTTGAATGCATGAGCATGTGTATGAACATTACTGCTTGCACCTTGTAGCACCAGAGACTCCAACATCAAGCACTAAGCATCAGAGTTAACAGAGTGAACCTATTTTTTTTTATTTGATTTAATTGTACAAAACAATTTTTACAAAATGAAAAGGATGCTCTTCTGCAAGAAGATTATGTAGAGAGGAAGGAGAAACAAGGAGAGACCCAAGTCGGGAAGAAACCTTAAGACGGTGAAGATGATGAATTTAGAAGAAAGTAGAGTAGAGTAGAATAGAATAGAGAGGGGGGAGGAAAAGAGAGCATACGGAAGCAGATGCAATATTATGGGAGAAAACGAAAAAAGTCAGTCCAATCGTCTTTCCGCTATTCCCCGGGCTCAATCTCAGAAGTTCAAGATTTTCCTGTTGATTTTCCATAACACTCCACCACTTTCCCTCATTTCTTTTCCAAACCCAGTTGGTCAAAAAATCCCACCATGGCGATCACCCAACTGGTTTTTTCCCTACTCATTAGGCGCGCCCACCAGTCATCCTCATTGTAAACGTGGAGGTCTCTGAAGAAGTGACCTAGCCAGGTATATCTGATCTTCTCTTGGCCCCAACCCTCAAGTAGAAGGTGTCTTCTCGACTCCACCTGGGTAGATGGCTGACAAAATCTACATTTGTTTGATGTTACATTTCCTCTGATTGCTGAGATTTCATTTGTATTAATTAAATTCAGTCTAATCCGGAGCTGTGAAACATGGACTGACGCGTGAAAGCGCTGCCACACCAATGCTGCAGGGATTGAACCCATTGATACTTGACCATCAGAATAATGACACAGAGAAAACATGCATTCAAGCTAGTATGTATAAGGAGTGATTAGGCCCTGATTTGAAAAAGGCTGGTTAAGATAGTCGAAACACGTGTCATCAGCAAGGGCAACTTCAAAATATAATGATAATAAATCTTTGTTTTTGAACAATTGGACTTGGCGCGGTCTTATACCTGAGTATTTTGCTGATAACTAATTTTTGAAGTGGTTTATTTGGCTTTTCTAACCACAACTTAGTAAGACGCGACATACAACAATAATTAATTGGACTAAAAAGAATGTGTGACTGTAATTTACATGTGTCGCCTTGACAGACCGGACCGGCAAAGCCAAAACTACTTATCCTAATCCAGAGGAAGGCTTGTCGTGTTCGTTGGTTTGGGCATTTTACTAAGTACAGAAGCACTTCATTCAGTTTTTTTGGGTTCCATGGGAGGTCTGTGAGCAGTTTACATTGATTTGCCAACTCCCCGGTCTCTAACCAGTCCATATTCAGAAGTTTTACATTAATCTTCATGGGATTAGTTAACAACTCATCTTCTGTACTGCCAATTTTCTTTAGGAGCAGACGATTCCTCGACTTCCAGTGGAGTAGCATCCCGTTGTTTTCGGTCTCCATTTCTTTTCTGATGATTTTCAAGATGGATTTTGCTGATGGATCAATAACTTTTCTAAATAACATCAGTGTAGGGCTTTCATTGAACTTAAGCTTAATTCTCTTATTATCGCCACCATGGGGGTAGAGTTGGGCAGATTTAAAACTTCCTGCCAAAAACACCCCTTCAAGTTTTGTCCATAAATTTGAAGGCAATCCCGGCATTGCTTCTATGCCATAAATTAATGTCGGCACAACTTTGGCTCTGTAGAAATTTACAATAGGGAGTACCGAAAATCGGCCAAACCTTCGGTTTATGATTTTCGATTGGGCGATCAGGGATTTGAGTTTCACAAACAGATGTTCCTGCATTGGGAGTTCTACCCACCTGCTGTTTAATCTAATTCCCAAATATTTAAAGTTTGTTACTTTCTCAAGTTGTATTCCCTCTAGGGTCAGCTTGATGATTTTTTTTGCATTTCCTCCTTTTTCAAATGACATTACTTTTGTTTTTGATTTATTCAGTTGTAGTTAATTTTTTCCAAATAAACGAGGAGATTGTCCAGTTGTCTCTGAAGACCCACTTGCACCTGATCTATTAAAATAATGTCATCGGCGTAAATCAGTCTCAAAATGTTCTCATCTCCCAAGGATGGGGGAAAGGATCTGATCGAGTTCTGTGTATTCATAAAGTCCGATGTGTACAAAATATAGAGAGCGTGCAGCATGGGGCAACCCTGTTTAACCCCCCAGGCAGTTGGAATTTCTCTAGATATATCTCCTGCTCTATTGAGTCTTACCTTTACTGATGTTTCGGAGTACAATGCTCTTATTGGACTCTTAATTGATCTTGGGCATTTTAGGTTTTCCATCTTTTCCCAGACGATTTCCCGATCAACCCGGTCGAAGGCTTGAACCAAATCGATAAATATTAAATGCAGCCGTGGTTTGCTTTCTTTGACTTTTGCTTTTAGTGCACTTAATAGCAAGATGTTAATCGTTGTACCTAGGCCTCTAACAAAACCTGTTTGTAGTGGGTTCGAAATTTCCTGTTTGATTTATCCAACCTTGCAGGTTTTCCAGGGCCATGGATCCGAAGATGTTTCCTATTGTGTCTAGCAATGCAATCTGCCTGTACTGGCGCGGGTCTGCTTTGTCACCTGTTTTAAAAAATGGCACTATATGTGCCTTTCTCCATGATGTTGGAATATCTCTGGCTTTTACTGCTTCTTTGAAAATTTCTTGCTGATAATGCACGGAGCATGTCTTCGGCGTCCTTTTGGTAAAGCGTATGCCTATCATTTCTCACCCATGCTCTGTAACTTTGGACTTCTTGCTTCAGTTTTTCTGAGGTCAGTGGATTGCTTCTCTTTTTTGCTAGCCTTTTAAGTTTTCTGACTGCACGTCTTCTTGCCACCAGTGAAGAATTGTAAGTGTGAACTTTCAGTTGTTGGGTCTCTGCTCCCTTTTTCTTCCTTACTTTGAACATTTCTAGCAAGGGATAGTAGTCCAAATCCGTTGTTATAGGGTTTGCAACCCTTTCCATCTGGGTCTGGTAACTTTCTGTTAATTTTTGCATAGCTCTTTCATTTAAACGTAGGCGATTTTGTCCCATTATGTAGTTCTAAGTCTGATGTCATCTTTTCTAACAGTTTCCTTTTTTATTTCCACCTCATAAGCTGCAAGTTGTGATCGCTGTTCAATGTTCTTATAACTTTGAACTTTTCGATGAGTAGCAGCAAGTCCATTGAAACAAACATATGATTGATCGTCATCCCTTTATCATTTCGTTCCCAAGAAGGGACCAAAGTGTGCTGCTGATCACATAGACCATAGAGATTGTGAAGATCGAATGCTTCCATAAATTGTTTCCTTTTTTTTCCTCTTTTATAAGAACGTAAGGTTTTTCAGCTTTTTTTCCACGGGCAATATGTTTCTTCATATATTGAGTTCAGATCTCCGGTGACAATGGTATAATCTATTTTCTGGTTTAGATTTGCATTTTCCAGGATCTTTTCAATTGATTGTAGGAAGACCACGTCGCTTGTTGCAGCAGGGTTCCAATAGGAATTAATTAATAGAATCATAGAAGGTTCTCCCTGTTCTCCCCTTATGTTCCATTTCAACCATTTTATGATAACTGCTTGGATTAAGACTGTTGACACCAATATTGACTTTAAAGTTAGACCACTTCCTGATTGAATCGCTATTAATAAGCCAGCTGAAGGTCTACCTTTGCAGTCTTTTACGGCCGAGATGAACGCAATCTTGTAGCCGTCCATACACGGTTTTGTCGTCAACCAGGTCTCTTGGAGACACAAGATATCATGGGCTCCAAGGTTCACATCCGAAGTCGCTGTAAAATGACCAAAGCCCTGAGTGTTCCAAGAGCCCATCACTATTTGATAATCCCACCTCAAGTGAATCCTGTTGGAATATGCCATCTAGTTGAGGCTTTCCCCATCCTGTATTGGTGGCTAAATCGATGGGTTCTTTTGATGCACCTTTGAGACCCAGGTCCAATTTCTTGGGTCCGTCCCTTGAAGATTTAATTCTGGTTCCCGTCTTTTGGACAATATGGCTTGCTTAGATCTTCCTTTCTCGTCGCCTTCTAGTGTCAATCTTCTACCTGGGTTGGGACCTTTAGGCTGTCTGTTGTACTTAGTGTGTTTGCTCTCATTTTCTTCTTCTCTGTTTACACGTCGTCTTCGATTGTCCTCCTCCACTACTTTGTAGTCCCTTCCTTTCGGTCATCTCTCCATTGTTTCTTTAACATAGATTCTTTCTCTATTTACATTTCTCACTGGGCTAGTTGCCCTGACATAATATTTTCTTAAGGGTTTAGGACTAGATCTTCTTCATGAAGGTGTAGAGGGGTGGCGATATGAAATCCCGGTCTGTTTTTGACCTCCCGTTTCCGTTTTCAATTTTGACCTTGTTGTTGTTGATAAGTCTAGTAGGTCGAAACGTAGTTTTAAAAAGTTTCTTCCTGAGTGACTTACCAAATCTTTTATTCTTGCTGAACTTATATGCAAAAAGGCACAGGTTTTTCTGCCTTCATGCATTGGTTCCACAATCAGGAGGTCTTCGAACCGAATACCACTTAGCTTTGGGATTTGGGCACACAATTTCATAATTGTACGTCGATTCAAGATCAAGTTGTCGTTTTTATTAATGTTCCTCATCAATTTAAATGATTGCGTATCCCGCACTTTTGCCTTATTTTCTCTTCCTTTTTCTTGGTAAGATATTGGAGATCGATCTCCTTTTCTTTGCTGAATTACTGCCTTTTCATACCGGTGATTTTCATGTTTTCTTTCCCTTCCTTTTTCTTTTAAGTCCGTACATCTGTGGACCAAGTAGTCACACTAGGCCTTGCGGGATCTCTTCATGCCTCTACCTCGTCTCTTTTTCTTCTCTACTCACAGGAACTTACTGTACAATTTTGCGCTCATTCTCTGCTTTTTTCACGTTGACCTCTCCTTGCCCTATTTAAAATGTGAGTTGGGGATGCTGATCTATGTTGGTCCTTTTGATGCGTACTCACTGACCTTTGGTCCCATCTTATGATCTTTTTTTCTGGTTCACACACTCAGCCCTTATCCAGTGGGGATGTTGCTTTCCCTTTTCAGCTGTATTGGAGTAGGGACCTCAAGTTCTGAGTCATCACTTCATTCGCTTAGGTCCATAAGGTCCAGAGATAAACTTGACTCTTCGTCTGAGTCTATTGTAATATCCTTCTCCATTTGATCTAGAGTGGGTTTGATCTTTTTGAGACACACCTTTCTGTCTCTGCCACTCTGAGAAGGACCACTTTTGTTATCTTATTTCCAGATTTTCTACTTGTTGGGCCGCTTCTGCCTATAAAATCAAAGATCTCCTCCTTACCTGTTGATTCCCTTAGACTGCCACCAAGTGTTTTAGAAAAAATGTCATAGGACGGTTGCTTGCCTTTGTTACGTTGTTCTTTGGTTATTCCTTCGCTTGCCGATATTTGAAGCGATACAATTTTTTTATCGCTGTCATAAATGGTGACAATCGAGCCATTTCCTCTGGGCTTCACCACACATGCTCCCCGCCCAATGGGATTTAGTTTCTGTGTGGTTTTATAAACCCTCAAGAAATCTTCCACCTGAGGAGATGGAGTTAGTCCTTTCTTTTGTTTGACGATTTCACCCTTCCTTTCTATGCTGTTCTTTGGAGCATTAATTTCCAGAGAAGTTATATTTATCAGGTGGTCTGTTTGTGTTGCCACCGATAAAACCTTATGGTTATTGGGTGGACTCGAAAAAGTGTCCCTTTGCGATTCTGTGTTCCTCGTCCTTACGGTTGTTGGAGGGAAGACCTTTTCACCTGGATTGGCCAGCACATGACTTTCTAAGAGCGTTAATTTTTAATTTTTAATTCATTGTTGCCATTAGGGACATCTGATCTTTCAAAGCGTCACCTATCGTCTCAAAGTTTACAGAATAGATTCAGTGCTATAGTTATAGTCGACATTATTGACATTAAGTCGATCTACTTTGATGGAGTGTCTCTTAAAGTTTGAGATGATATTTCACTTTGTTGTCTTCCATTCGATGTTGAGGGTGTCCTCACCAATAAAGGGCTCGGGTCACCACTTATTATCGTTTGCTTCTCCCTCCTTTTTTCTTTGTTCTTTACTTTTGCTGTGGATCCAGGAGGCAGGCACAGGCTTTGTTAGCAGGACTTCTAGTACGTTCATGATTGGCCCCCCCATTTGTGGGGGGGTCTCGTTGTTTCTCATAATGCCATCTCTGCACTCGAGAATCTAGACCTGCTTTATTTTGGATATTTCCTGTACCTTAATCCGAAGCTGGTTTATCATGTTCATGTGAAATCTGGTCTGTATTTTCAATTGTAATGTCCTCACTAACTGTTAGTGCTAGTCGCTGTGAAACTGTACTGTATCCAAGATTTCGGTTCCAGCAAGGAGTTCTGCATCTGTTAGATCATTCGTATTTTCAGCTTCTAGTGACTCAATCTGAATTCTTTTTTGAAAGAAAAGCTTAAGCGAACGTGTTAGAATTTCTTGCTGCTTTGTGGTGAAAGCTTTAGGTTTGTTTTTCTGGGATTCTGTATGTTTCATTTTACGGCCCTCCTTCTGCTTTATCAGTTGCTTCACCTTTCTTTGTTGTTCATTACTAGTGTTGCGATTATTTACTGAAGCTTTCTTTTTGCTTTCTTTTTTTTGGAGTTTTTGTTAGTTCAATTTTCTCAAGCTCTCGCTGGTTTTCTGTTGTGGCAACCATTGTTGCCGGCTCTGATTCCTTTGAGCCATAGGTGTATACCGGCTGATTCAGGATCACAGTACTGCTAGTCTCAGCTGTATCTTTTATCCTATGCTGGGCGCCATTCAGTTTCAATCCTGCATCTCCATCATCCCCTTGTATGCCCCCCGATCACCCCCCCCCCTCATGCATTTCTCTGCTTGAGTGGGATTCTCCGAAGTCTTATTACCTCGATGAACCTCCACGTCCACAACCAAGACCCTGAAGGGCACACTGGGAGGGGATAAATTCCCTTTATGGAGACAGGGCAGACCAGCTTTTTGCGGCAGCACCTGGCCGACCTCTTCTACCTGCCAGGACCTGCACTCATTGCCATGGCATGGAAATAAATGGAAATTAATCCACCAAATCACCTGCCCCCTCGTTCATCCACCCCCATTCTCCATTTGAATTTCCACCTCATTACCTCAGCTTAGACCAGGGTTTTTTCCACTCTCCCCCCGCCCAGCATGCAATTGATGCAGTTTGTGCCCATGGTCTCCATCTTGAGCCACCAATTCACCTGGTGGCGTGGTGTCTGACCCAGACTGCACCCTTACTGAAACAGTATTACCATTTTCATTGTCATCACTACCATCCCTGTCTGCATAGCCTCCTAGAGAGGCGCATAACTCCAAAATGGCAGTTTCTCCTCCACATACCTAACTACTCGCCCCCATTTGTCCGGTGGTCTTCTTGCTGGCATCATCTGGGACTTCGGCACAGAGGTTGGAGGGATCAAGGAGGTCGGGGAGACACTTTCGAGTAAAACTGGGTGAGCAGGTTGAGCGCCCAACACCGGGCTATCTTTTCCACGTCCACTCAACTCTGTAATCCTTGGGCGGCCACTTCTCAGGACCCTAGACTCCTCCTCCATTGTGGCACCTCAAGCCGGAGCCCTGCTGCCTCAGATTGCTGCAAACTACAATTTGCCCGCAAATATGTTAATCCACAGGCACCAGGCACTGACGGCAGAGGCAGAGCAAGCCCCCATGAATTTGCATGAATTAGCACATTAGGCAAATTTCTGACCGTATCGTCAGTTGAAAGCAGTTTCAGACAACCTACTGGCTCACAGAAATAATCCACAGCCACCAGTAGGTGTTTAACAGTAAAGCAGACTAATAGGGAGACCTGCGTTTAGCACCAATAGTAAGCATGAACTATGCCACTTAATGCCTGCAGACAACTCTAAGTGAGGAGGAACTTAACAGTACCCAACCCCACCTGCTCCAGTATTCCGCTTTGCCACTCGCCACTCGCTACAAATTTCTGCAATGCTTGGCAACTGCTAAAACAGGCTGCTAAGACAGGCTGCGGCCAATGCTTAGGCAATGCTTAGCTCATCTCCGTTGCAACTCACCTCAGAAAGTGCTGGGTTCTACTCGGGGCATCCTGCCGCCACAACCCGCACACCTCCGATGGTCACAGCCCCTTGGAAGCCCCGTTCAGCTCTGGCAGCTCTGGAAATACCTCCCAGAGGAGCACGCCGAGGGATTTGAGGGATTTGAGTAAAGCACCTTGCACCTTGTGTAGTCACGTAGGCACGCAGGTTCAGGCACAGAGAAAAGCAACGCCGTCCGTGAGAGAGTCAAGCCGCACTGTAACGGACGCAACAAACAGCCGCTTCTGACACTCACCTAGTGATCCTAATTCTGCTGCAAAGAAGTGTCCTTTTAGTGTCCTTGTTGCCTCAGCAGACCTGTGCAGGAATACCTCCATCTCTAAACCAGTCCTAAGAAACCAGGCACATATGGTGTTAGAAGGGAGCAGGAGGGATTAGCAAATCATATATGGATTAAACCTTTCTCCATCTTGTACAGATGGAAAAGGTGTTCCCAAAAGACAATATCAGGATGAAAACGTGAAGCTACCCAGGATCCCTTACCCCCATTGGACTCATCCTGGTACTTGAATTACTTCCCTAGCATGAGAAACCTGGTAGAGGTAATGGTATATCTGAGAACATGAATCCCTACCACCCTAAGAGCTCCAACTAAAGCATTACACTGGGCAGCCATGGGAATGATTTGAACATGGGATTGGATCGCGGGTTTCGGCCTCTGATCCAAGCATTCCCTTTGGATGAGGCCCCTGCATGGGGTGCTAATGTTGTTAAGGCAATCAGTTACCAGTTAAGGTTTCCTCCCGCTACGACAGGTTGGAAAAGCTAACTAGATGGAATAATGCAGGACCTTACCTGCTACTTTATACTGCTTTCAGATATGGGCGGGTTCACCTTCTACCCAGAAGACCACCATCAGTTTATCCAGATTACCCCCTCTACATGTGACGCCATCTTCTTATGTATGATCTTCACCCTCTATATGGTGCCACTGGGAACGTTTTTTGCAATCCCTAAATACACCAATATGCAGACGATGCACAACCCTACCTGAAAATATCACTCATCAATGCCATTGCATACACAAGGTTATTTTACCCTGATACTGACCTGGATGTCCAATGACTACATCAAACACCTCCACATCCAGGCTTGGCTGTCTTCCATTAACCTTGATTGCTTAATTCCGCAGATTACATCCCATGCCAAATCTATGAGATTCCACATAGACAGCCACATGTCCTTCAAGACACTACTAATAATAAAACAGGGTACCAATGTCCCCTTCACAGAAAATCAACTCCTTATTTCCAGACACCACTTTTAGGTACAACATACAGACCCTGATCTTATCTCACCTGGATGAAAGGAAACGCACTGCTCAGCAGCCTGCCGATCTGCACCCTATAAAATTCAAGAAATGTCCTCCATGCCACTGCATGACTCTTCAAAAGTCTTTGCAGGTACGACTACATAACAAGCACAGTCACTGAATTTCACTGGCTACCCCACAAAGCACCTTCAAAGCCAAGAATGAGGAAACAAGCAATAACAGCAAGGCGCACCTGTTCCGCACCCTGTAAGATACACCACCCATGTAACATCCGACCCTAGTATCCCTCCCTTATGGACACCACCTTCTGCAGCTCAGAATACCTTTCCACCAGCAGTCCCACTTTCAGCACCTTTACATGATCTCTACTGTTTACAACTTTGTAGTGATTTTGAACTTTACAAAACAGAAATACAATCAAAAGAAAACAGTTTGTGTTTACTATGCACTGAAACCCTAAATTACATGTTGGTTAGAACTGCTATGTTGTAAGGACTGTTGCCCCCTGTAACTTCCAATTTCTGCCTCTAACCCCTACCTGTGACCAGGGCTCTTGTCTAAATAGTGAGTGTGTTCTTTTATTTTAAAGTCTCCTGGACAATCTTTTATTTTGGTACCCCAGTACCAAATACCAGTACTTTTGGTATTTGGATGCTTCTTTTCTAGCTCACGTGATCTTCTGAAGATTATAGCCTACATTCGGCACACGTTACCACGAGAGGTATAGTATATGAAGTAAAATGCACTATGTTCTTTTCTTTTAATGAATTTTCTCTTATATGCCATGTATTCTATTTTGCATGTAATATTGTAAAATATGTTGTATAGTGTATAAGGTTTTAATTAACCAATGTGCACTTTAAATTAAAAAATTATAAAAATAAATAGTCCGTGTGTTCTTTTATAGGGGTGGGTTTTAGTGTTGTTGATTGGTTGTATGCAACCCTACAGATAAGGGGTTTATCGGCCACTTTTACTCCCTAAAAATAGGCAAATTCTCCCAAAAAATAGAAATAGGGAGAAAATATATTCTCAACAAAAAATAGGACACCGACACGCAGGACTTTGCGCTCCTGCTTTTACCCATACAGCTCCATGTATATGTTTGGATCAGTGGTGCACATAGTGCCACAGGAAGGAAGGAACTATTATTACTGCCTGATTGAAAGAAGTAAACATGCATCTTTTAATGTGTTTGAATAACTAGGTGCAAAGCAATAATTATTACAAAATCATTTCCGTTCTCCAGTTAAACATTTTTACTCGCTAATAACATACTCCCATTGGGAATTGAACTTACATTTTTACTCCCCAAAAAACCTTTTTACGCCCAACTTTAAAAAATAGGGAGTAAAATACACCCACTTCAAAATCTTATCTGGGGCACTGGTATGTTTAGTTAAATTAAAGTCTCTTTGACAATCTTTTATTTTGGTACCCCAATACTTTTGGTATTTGGATGCTTCTTTTGTAGCTCACGTGATCTTATGAAGATTATAGCCTACGTTCGGCAAACGTTACCACAAGGGAAGAAGGAGGTATAACTGTCAGGCTGAGCCGGTTTCCCCTTTGTGATTGGGATCACTGCTGGTTTAGTAGTAGTGTGGGGCTGAGCATGTGTTTTGTCCACTACTCACCCCTGTACTACTGCAGAGAAGTAGTCATTTCGCCACAGTAACACTTCCTGGAGCCGTAACAGCAGCAAAAACATTGAGACGTAATACAAATCTTGTGCTTCACCATTCAATGATAAATCCAGCCTACAAGAGTTAATGCCTTTAATACAAACAACATTTGACAATATATGCAAACGAGGTTATTGTTTCAATTAACTTTTTCAAATGGAGTCATATAATATGTCCTTCCTTTTAGATTCATTTTCCATTTCCTAATTTCTTTGGCATATAACGCTTCTATTTAGCTGGGCAACCCAGCATGTCTAGGCTAAAGTTAAAAAAAGGAATCTATTTTTGTAAAGATTTAGTTTCCATTTACTGTGGTTTGCCTTCCAATTAACAACTGGCCAAGGACTGTGCCTCCGTTCTGCTGATGCCGCACAGCGCCATGGGTGCCCACCTGGTCCTTCCCTGCCAGCCTCGTTCCATCAGGCTGAGGGGGTTAGTGAGGCCCATTCCACTAGCCCACGTGATCTCTCACCTGATCCCTCACAGGGCATAGAGCTCATCTCCAGGAGAGGACATTGTGACGAATCTAGCAAGCTCATCACTACTTCCCTGGGGGAAATCTCCCCTCGTGTGGCCAGGGAAAGGCAGAAGCTACCTGACTTTGACTCTGGGGGTGGCTATCTGTGGGAGGACCACATGGGGGAGGACAACCCACAGGGAGGCGAAGCGAGCCCGCTGTATCAGAACAGTCTTTGCATGAACTCCTTTGTAACACCCATTTACTTTTCACCCATTCTTGTATGGCATATTGTGGTGTGGATATAGAATCACCACTATTTACTGAACACTGACCTTATGTACATCTCCCCTTTTATAACACTGATATGAGGAAGAGTGATAGAGTGATGAAGATCACTGGAAACGGCAAGCCAATGCCACGTTCTAGTCAATGGCAGATGTTAACAGGTGCCGGGACATTCAAATATGGAAAACCTGAACAAGACGAAAGAGTCAGGCCGCCCGACGCTGGTTGGGACACGGGAGGTAAGCGAGCTGCAGACCGGAGCGAAGGAGCTGACGAAGATGAAATCCAAGAAAGTTAGGTGGAAGTGTGTTTGCCACACGGACATCCCGAGCAGCAGGAGCTGCTGAGCAAAGAAGAAGACCAGGCAGGAACCAAGAAGTTGACGTGATGCGCTCCCAGGCAGAAGAGAGACAGCAGAGAAAACGGTGAGACGGGAGGGATGCAGAAGTTGCCAGAGAACACTGGTAAGCCCAGAGAAGGGATTGGAATACCGGGGCACTTCAGGGTGGATGACGCATGCTGTTAGTAAAGAGCAAAAACCCACACAAGGGAGCTGGGACATTTAACACAGTTCAAGAAGGGTCGGTGGCCCGAGATATGAAAAATATAATTACCTGGATACAGAAACAAGTGAATGCTAAAGAAGAGTGTGAACCTGGAATTTGCACTTGAATATTGAGAGGATTCATAAAGCCCAGGAAGGAGAGTAAACCAAGCACTCAGCGAGTCTGGGACTCGCACACAAGTGAAAAGACAAAAAGCCCTGGCAGGAGAGTAAACACGGCTTACAGTGAGTCTGGGACCCGCAACCAAGAAGCAAAATAAAACCCTGGCAGGAGAGTAAACCAGGAATTGGAGAAACGGTGCAGTGGTGCCCAGGAAGTGCTGTGAAAACAGGGGACACCCCCGTTTTGAATTGTGGACCAAAAGGGAAGAACCATATCCCTTTTCGGGAAAAGGCATCAGGGATCCAGAGAAAGAACTGTAAAGTATTGTGTAAACAGAGAACACTCAAGGAAAGAGCCATGCCCTTAGAGATTATGGAATATACGAGAAGTGACACTTTGAATCACCAGAAAGGCTCTAGGGGAAGGGAAGTTCCTTCTGTAGTGGAACATTATTCATTTATTTTCTATTCTGCACCTTTGAGACTTTATATTTGGAACTCTGGAAGAAAGATGCAGGTATTCAGCCAAGATACATTCCCCATTTCACGTTATATTGAGTTTAATGTATAAGGGTCATTTTAAGATTTTGGACACAGGACAGAGAACTCTTTTTGCTTCAGACATCCTGACACAGACGTTCCTTAGTTTTGTTGAAACAGGGAAACCCCATCTAACGGCCAGGGATAGGTAGGATTTCCCCAACCCCTCATTTTCTTTGATAATAAAAGTCTTTGATAAACACTGAAAATGCCACTGTGCCCTAGTTTTACTCTTGATCCTGCACATATGGTGTAAGAAGTGGGATAGGGCTCAGCTGACACAATTTGGGGAGACCCTCGAATTTGTAAAACTTAGTGAGCGAGCTACCAGTTCACCGGTAGCTACTAAAAAGTCCACTGGCTTTGACCTAGCAGTAGCCAGGAGGAAATATTACAGCCAGGAGACCGGTTGTTACTCCCCACAGATCTAGTCTTGATGCCCCCGAAATGAACCTATATAAGATTAACATTTAAGTCTGGTTTGTATTGGAGGTATGGTTTAGATGTCATGGCATACTCTTTATCCCTTACAACATGCTTCAGAAACTTAACATCTGGCTGGGGACTTTGCTTCAATTCTGCTGCTGCCGCTCCATGGCGTACCATGGGCGCCTTCCTCCTCCTTCCCCACCAGCCCCATCCCACCAGGCCGAGGGGCTTCCCACTGGCACATGTGATTTCTCATGTGATACTTCACGAGACCTAAACATCATCTCCAGGAGCGGACATGCTCCAGTAACGCATCATTTGGCAGAGGCCTCTGTTCTGCTACTGCTGCTCCATGCTATGCAGTGGGGCCTTCCTCTGCCTTCCCCTCTACTCCCATTCCACTGGCTGTGGGGCTAGTGAGTCCACCTTCCCCCACTGGCCCACATGATATCCTAGCTATGGGCATCCCTATCAAGGGCTTCATCTCTTAAGTGCAACAGTCATTTTCTCATCTATTCAGTTTATTCCTGCACTCTGTTCTACTTGACCCTATAACCCTTATGATGTCACCCCTTCTGCCTTCCCATCCCAAGGCTTTTTGCACCTTATCCATCAAACTGCTGCCTGTGCAGAAAGAGTGCCGTGCCGGACATGTCCGTTCTCACATGAAGCACTTTTAATAAGTCGTCGGACAGCATGCCAGTTTACAGACATCCATGCTCCCTGTGGCTTCCGCCCATGGGGTGTCTACGGACACCCATCAGCGCTGCAGATGTCCCTGGATACCATCCTGTGACTGCACCCATACGGCGTGTTCGCGGATGGTGGTTGTCACCACAGACAGTTTGAAAGTTGCTCCAAGTTGAAAGTTCACCCTTCCAGAGCTCCAATACCCAATCTTAATTGATCTGGCAACTTTTTACAACTTTCCAAGGCCTATTCATGACTCGGTAGTCCGTGGATGGTCGGGCAGTCCACGGACAGTTCCTCTGAAGAGGGGTCCAAGTGGATCATGCTTACCATCTTAAAGAGACATTATGTAATATGACCCATCCATTACTTTGTCACTCTCAATCTGGCTATCCAGGAGAGAGCAGCTGACAGCACCTGCTTTGCAGAACAGCTGCATTTGCAGCAATGGCATCTGTTATGGTATTTCCTCCTCCCAGCCACCACCACCACCACAACAACACCCTGGATGGCCTGGAGAGGGGAACAGGCACAGAATTCAGATGAGGATGAAGAGGAAGAGCAACATGAGGTGGAGGAAGTGCCTACACCCAGCGCCCAGGGTGAGTCATGGGTGTGGTGGTTTACCAAAGGCTCGGGCAGCCAAAGTCAGATGCACTGAGTGCCACGCCATACTCAGTCACGGAAAACCTGTGCTGTACTCCTACGCAACCGCTGGCATGCACCGCCACACCAGATCAAACTACCCAGGTGCTCTGAGAAAGGCTGTTCCTTTCTCAGGGAAAAGAAGGTTGACACCCTCTACCCCATCTTCATCGGCCGCTCCTGCCACCACACAGGCTACTCCTGTGGGGCAGAGGATCCCGGCTTCTGCCTCGTTGGCCATACAGAACGCGGTTGACCCTTACCTTTCGGGGGTCACAGTACCATGTTTGTACTGGGACAAACTGATCTGCAGGGGGAGCTATTTTGAAGTGTTTTAGAGGCCACGGCCAAGGAGCATGAGAAACACTGCAACCTACCTTAAATTTAAGGGACGCTCAACATCTTGCCATGTCCACCTGCCCCTCTGTTTCTGTGGTTGGTGCCCCTTCCCTCCCTTCTTTCCCCCACCTTACCCTGCATCTCCTGCAAAAAACAAAAAAAGCCAAACAAATACAAAATCACTAAATACAAAAAGAAAATGGTTCCTTTGGGAACCATCTTTCATGGTTATAAAATAGAACTTACAAAAAAATAACAGGACCCTTTGCAGCCTGGATAGTCTGCGGACAGTGCGGTAGACTGTGGACACCTGGACCATTCTGGGTTTGGGTTGGGGAAATGAACATCCGTTTCATTGTTTTTCATTAAAAAATGGTGGCTCTTAAAAGAACCTTTTTTCTCTTTCTGGCCTTTATATATTTTTTGATTATTTGGTGTTATGTACTGAACTAACAAATGATCTACTGAACTTAATTATTTTTTCTAACTTTCACAAAACATGCTTCTAATTGCTTTTCTGTTGTTCCTTTTGTTTACTTCAACTACTAAAGAATACTAGAATCCATATGTTATGTGTTCACAGAAACTACTTCAATGCATTTTGAATGTTTTCAGGAAAAATCTGATTGCCAACATCAGTCAAATGCACTCCATCGCTTCGAGATATATGTTGACAATATCAAATTTGTCATGCCAACATCCCGCAAAAAAGCACATACACCTTTATTCATATTGCACCTTGCTTTCTCATTTGTCTCTGAGCTATCCAAGAAAAAGTTATTTTCGAATGTGGAAACAGTTCCATCGACTTTCCAAATGTATCCTTCAAGGCAAACTGTAATGCAATTCTGGTTAACGTTGCCCAGAGCTGTTGCCACCACAGTGAACTACAATGATGTCCGGATGCTTCAAGTTAACCATATTCTCACAAAACGGGATGAATTACGCCCACTTAGTTTCTCAAACTCCATACCATGAAACTTTCATCTAATCCAAGATTCTCAGACAATCCACACTTCTAAGCATACACCTTTACACAATGGGCCCAAGAATCACCCACAATCCAGACACTCTGCTTCCTCAAAGCCATAGCCCCAGCCATCTTCACTGCGCACAACAAAGATAACTCTTGCTACCCAGTCTTCCTGCACACCACACATCATACGCAGGAAACCTGATTGGCTGATCCCCCAATGGCCGCAGACATCCACGACTGTCTGCGGTCTCAGCAGTCCTCTGTCGATGCTAGGCATCCTTAAAAGACCCAGATGGCACACATGGTGTCCGCAGACTACTGCGGTGCCTGTTGACAACGTAGCACTGGGCAGTCCTTCTACCCTTTTTACTTTTATGTTTGTAACACTATCTCATTGGCTGCTTTCAAACAGTCACACATACATCCACCAATCACATCCAAAAACTCTACATGTAACCCTGTCATCTCAGTTCAATGCTTCAGATATACTCTCTCTCAGAGTACATGTCTCCTGTTACTCACAGCCACCTGCATCAAAAACTACTGTAAAACTCTCAAAGATTTCTATTTGCAGGTTCAACAACATCTGCATCTAACAATGCATAGTACAGTTAAGCTTATATGGTTTAAAGTATTTTTTAAATTCTTTTACATATGTATGTGTACAGGGTACCTGCCACTTACCCTGTAATACGGTTCTCAATAAGTGTATTCTCTTTTTTAATCACTCTAGCAAAGGCCATGTATTGCAGCATTCAGCACCTGCTCACATCAAGTGTCAGTTACTTACAATGCTGTGCATTTAAAAATGTTTCCTTTTAGGAGCATTTTCATGAAAGTAAAAAAATGCATATGTGCAATTATAGCAGCACGGTGTGGAACCTTTTTTCTAAAAGAAAGGAAAATGAGATTGAAAAGATGTGTACAAAATTTTTAAATGGGACTTGGTGTGTGGAAGTTTAATATGTTGGCAGTACATGCATACTGGTCAATATAACCCATTCCAATCTATAGGTGCTTATCAAGTCTTGTTTTTTTCTTTGCATTCTGTGACTTGTAATACCACTTCTCCCATTACACAACTCGGACTACAAGTTCCAGAATGCAACAAAAAAAACAGAACTGGAAGATTCAAAAGTGTGACCTTTATATGGAATGAAATATTGAAAATGCTGAGCGTTTAAAAATATTTCTTTTTAGGAGCATTTTCATTAAAGCACACACTAATGTTGTATCAAATATAGTACATAGAACGTACTGTTTATGAGAGGCAAAAAAGTAAATGTATATGTAAAATGTTATGTAATTAAAGCTTTTAAACTATCCTGCTTAACAAATTATACTGGTTTCTTTCACAGAAAATGAACCAGAGATTCCAGCTTTATTACTGAATGCAACTAGTAAGCATACCAAGTATTATCCTATGTGTTATCTTCACAAAGAAACAAATACATATTCCAGAAGCAATATTTTCAATTGTACTACAATCATAAATACATACACTTCCATTATATAATTCAACCATATTACAAATACTGTATTCTCCTCCTACAGTACCTATAATTACTATACTATGTGTTGCCAATGGCCAGATTATTGGGGGCATGGCCTATGACCACCACAATGTAATTAAGCCATATAACAAGTATGTACAATAAACCTTCAAATAAAAAGACTCACCCAAAACCCTCTGCCATCCAAATGATGTCCATGGACACTAAAATGGCCCACGGACTCTGCAGCACCTGCACACCCCTTGTTCACCTATAAAAACAGCTCCATGTCAGCTTTGTTCCACTCTCCCACCCTTTGCAGGCCCTCTTTTGGCCCCCAAATTACCCCAAATGTGTTTTTCATACTTTTTTTCTCACTGCATTGTTTGCGGTCATCGACGAAGTCCATGGATGCAGCAGCACCTGCAAGCCCTTTTTCACCTATAAAAACACCTAAATTTCAACTTTATTCCACTCCCCCACCTTTTCCAGTCCCTTCTTTTGGCCACCAAATAACCCCAAATGTGTTTTTCCACACTTTTTCCTGACCGCGCTGCAGAAACCGGCGGCTGTCAGTGTATCCAACATGACAACAATTCCCAAAAATATGATGCAGCTCACATTTTGCACCATCCAATCAACGGGGGCATACGATGTCCACCAATGTCATGCTGGCCCCTCATTCGTCCAGGGGCATCCACAGATTTTGAATCAGACTTTGAATCAGGAAATTAATCAGCGGACCAGACCCCGATATCAGTAATTCTTTTGTATCTACTTTTTGGCCATTTTCAAAAAAACTACTGGACGGATTTACACCACATTTACAAAAGCATGCTTTGGGGACCAAGCCACTCTCCTAGTGCAAATTTGGTGAAAATCCATCCAGCGGTTAGGGCTGTAGGCTCAAGCAAAATTTGTTTTCCATTGCGTTTATGAGAATGTCCACAAATTTCGGGATCCCCTATAATTTTGCCACCACAGCCAATATACTTATTATGCAAAGTTTGGTGAGGATTTGTCTGGTGGGCAAAGTCATAAGCCACCCAAAAAGTGCTCTATGAGTTCAGCAACTTAACCATAACTACAGGGCCGCTACCGGTCAACTGCTCAACCGCTACTGCTCGACCCATAGGAATTGCATTTTTTGGGCAGCTTATAACTTCACCCGCCCTGGACCAATCCTCCAGAAACTGTGCAAAAAGAGTACATGGCCTGTCAGATCGATCCTACATGGTGAGGTTTTGTCAAGGGGCAGCAAAGTTATAGGAGAGATCCCAAAATGTGTGGTTTTTGCCATAGACGCATTGGAAAAATAACCGCTGGATGGATTTTCAAAAAATGTGCGGAAGGGGTAGCGGCTTGGTCCTGAAAGCATGCTTTGTAAATTTGGTTTAAATCTGTGCAGTAGTTTTTTTTAGAAAACTACAAAAATGTAGGTAAACAAAAATTAGTGATATCTTGGTTTGGTCCACGGAGTCACTTCCCTGTTCGGTCTGCGGACGGGCCTCCGATTGGTCCATGGGCGATGTGAGATCCTGATTAGATGGTGAAAAGCACATAGATTTTTAGAAACGCCTGCCATGTTGGATTCGCGGACAGGTGCCGGAGTCTGCAAACATCGCAGTAAAACATATTAAAAAACACAACATTGCACTTGTCAAACTCATCAAACAATCTCTGGGGAGGCGAGGGGTGATGAGGATGGGATGGGATATGGCCTTAAAAAGCCAAAGAATGGACTTGTTTCTTCTCCGGTGTCAATATTGCATCTATGCTCATTTGTGCATCACAGGGTTGGTGAAAAGCAGTTTTTCGATGGCTTGTAACTTTGGTGCCACTCAATGAAACTACATGAAATTGTGGAATTTCAATCTAGACCCGATTCTGTGTGGTTTTGGAAAGTGTGGTGCTGTTTTGTCAAGAGGGAACAAAATTAGAGGGGGGGTCCCACAATATTGTTAAGTCTTATAAATGTTGTGCCATTTGACGAATGTGCACAAAGCTTTGCAAAAAGATTTTAGAGCTAGATATAAATGTGTTTGCTAAGTTTGGTGGCATTTTGTCTGGAGGGGGCAAAATCAGAGGAAGGTCTCAAAATATTGTGAAGGCTTATAAATGTGGTGCCATTTGACGAATATGCACAGAAGTAAAATGTGGGTAAAAATGGTTTTGCAAAGTTTAGTGGGGTTTTGTCAAGAGGGGATTAAATTAGAGGGAGTCTCAACATTTTTAAACGGCTTATAACTGTGTTGCTGTTTGTAGACAAATGTTTTCAGAAAGATTAAATACCCAACCTTGAATGTTTGTGCAAAGTCTGAATGGATTTTGTCAGGTGGGCGCTAAATTATATGACTATTGTATGTACGTACATTTTGACACTTTAAAAAATAAAAAAAATAAAAACATGGGCCGATTTCCAGCAAATTCATGTAAGGAGCATTGGCAAGGACCTGAATGCATGGTTTTGCAAATGTGTCAGTGTTTTTTTTTGATAAGTGTTATAATATAGGTACAAAAAATAGTGATATACCTTTGGTGACTGATGCCATGGAAGATTGTCTGGGTCATGACATAAGGTCATGACCAGGACAATCTGGCTACTGGCCATGACCACAGGGGATGACCAATGTGGATAAAGTGGCCATATCCACCAGGGACCGGCTATGTGGTAATGTGTTTTGAAATTGGGATAGATTTGAAAGGGAACAAAATGTGCTTGTGGTAATATGGTCATAGGGTTCTCTTTTCACCTTCTGCAGGCTACCATGGAAAGGGAAGAGGGGCTCTGTACAGAGCCCCACTTCCCTTTCCATGGTGGCCATCTTGGAGAAGGATTTTCCTTCCTACAGCGGGATGCTGCGCATGTCCCTGTGAAGGAAGAAAAATCCTTTTTTAGCACCACTTTGGCAACCTGGGGTTGTAATGGTCTTCATTCCCCATTGCAGGGGCTGGAACGGGGGATAATGGTCCAGAGCCCTCGTTATCCCCCCACTTCACTTGGGCCGATAACTTGGGCTGGCTGGCCTTTATCCCCTGTTCCAGTCCCAAGATTATTTCCATTAGCATAACACAAAATGCTAATGGAAATGTTGGAAAATCTTATTGAGTCTATGTACTTTACTGAGAAATGTAAAGTACATGGGGTCTATAAGATTGTTTTATTTTTTAGTTCTATTTTTTTAACTGTGAAAGGTGGTTCCTAAAGGAACAATTTCTTTGTTGTTTTTTGATTTTTTAACTTTTTTTGCAGGAGAGGTTAGAACGTAGGTGGGGAGGGAAATGAGGGAAAAGGCATCAAGCACTAATATGGAGGGGCAGGAGGTCAGGGGAAGATGTTGCGCTTATTTTACATCTAAGGTAGGGGGCAGTGTTTATAATGCTCCTTGATTACAGCTTCAAAAGCAGTTCAAAATTGCTCCCCCCTGGCGTGTGTTGCAGTGTATACAAAGGACTGTTGTCTTCGAAAGATATGGATCAACAGCCTCTCTTTTTGCTTGCAATGTAGCTGGTGGGATTTTGTGTCCCACAGAAGTAGGCTGTGAGGTTACAGTATTGGTTGAGGAAGATGAGGTGGAGGAAGACAACCTACTACTTGCTAAGAAAGGAACAGCCTTTCTGAGAGCATTGCAGTGTTTGGAATGGGTGTGGCGGCGCATGGAGGTGGTCCCCTAGGAGTACTGTCCAGGTATTCTGCGACTCATTGCACTTTGGTAGCTTTAGCCTTTGGTACATTCCATACAGTGATAAAGAACTGCCCCACCCATGATTCTCTCTGGGTGCTCGAGGTAGGCACTTCCTCTACCTCAACTTCTTTGTCCTCTTCATTGTCTTTGGAAGTACTGCGCTTTTTTTGTTTTTTTGGTCCTCCAGCTGGTGGTGGCTCCTGGGGAGGAGGGATGGCAATAGCAGATGCCATTATTTTTTAGACACTGTTTATTAGCATTTTTAATAAAACCCCAAGGACCACAACTCCTCCCCCTCCCCACAGTCCTCCCCTCCACCATCCCCCCCCGAATCCCCAATGCCTCTTCCCCCAACACATTTAAAAATTTAATTTTAACAATATCAACAAAGTCCCACCCTCCTGCTTCCCCCCCTTCCAATGTCCGGATCAACCCACCAGGCTTCCATTCTCTTCATCGGTCACAGCAAGCAATCCTTCCTCGTCTGCAGTTCCCTTAAGAATTGGACAGGTCCGCTACAAGTTCTCAGAGTCATGTCTTCCCCATTCATCTTCTCCCCCCACCGCCCCACCCCTACCCGTACTGCTTCACAGCGGTTGTAGATCGTTATCCTTCGACAAGCCATTTAACAATTGGGTCTAATGGATTGTTGCATCCTCCACTTCCGACTTAGGGTCTGCATCCTGTAAAACCGTTAGTTCCGCCAACCCCCACCTCTGCACATCCTTCCGCTATTGATTAATCGCTGTCACATACGTCCTATGTAAGATATTAAATTGAACCAACTGGAAACGGGCATTCCTTAATGTCTTCCGGACCAACTCCCAGACCTGCGCCCATTCTTTCTCTGATATTTGACGTCCCATGTCCGCTTCCCACTTCTCCTTAACCTTCAATTCCCCCTCTGGTTTCCCCTCCCGCAGGGCCTTATAGATCTGTGAGATTCGCGCCTTCACCCTGTGTGGTCTAGCAATACTCGGAGCACCAGGCACGGCTCCGGTTCCTCTGGAATTCCTGCCCATACTTCCGCTAAGCTATGAACCACTGCCCCATATGCTAAGAAAAGCCCCTGCGGTAGGTCAAACTTCTGGCACCATTCCTGGCAAGTAAGTAATTTCCCACCTTCAAATAGATTGCCCACTGTTTTGCATCCCCTCTCCCTGAGCCTCCGAATTCCTACCCTCCCAATCGCCTGACAAAGCTTCTGATCCGCACCCCATGGGAGTCTTCCCTCATACCGTCCTCCCACCCCCCTACCACCAACATATTTCCTCCACGTCTCTCTCACCCCCTCAAACACTACAGTTCTAACCTTATCACCCAGTGGGTACCAGAGTAATTCAACCGGCCTGTGATTGGGCAGTAAGTCCCCTACCAGTCCGTTCAGGACCTCCCCCCCTGGTTGGTCCCACACCAACACTGACTGCAATTGTGCAGCCAAAAAGTATTCTTCATAATTTGGGAGGCCAAGACCCCCTTCTTCCCTATTTCTTTGTAGCATCTCTAAAGACACCCTTCTTCTCCCCGTACCCCAGAGTAGTTCTCTAATCTTAACATCCAACATTTTGGAAAAAACTATTTTGCCCACATATGGTATATTAGTAAAGAAATGAAGCAGTCGCGGCAGGATCACCATTTTACATAACGCCACCCTGCCCATCAGGGATAGGGACAAAACCTTCTAGAACTGGACGGAGTCTCCTATTTTAGATAATGCTCTCCCCGTGTTATGTACAAACGTATTCTCCATCTCATGGAATACCGTATCCCCAAGTATTGAAACGACTCCGTCTCCCATTTTATCCCCAACTCCAGCAACTCCTCTAGTGGACAATCCCGAAACCCCTCTAACGGGAATAACACAGATTTCCCGGGATTGATGCGGAAACCCAACATATATTGAAAGTTTCACAATATTTCCTACAATTCTGGAAGATACACCTTAGGGTCCACCACATACAACAACAAGTCGCCTGCATACAGGGACATTATGTGTTTATGACCTTCTGCCTCAATGCCGGCCTCCTCCATTTCCTGTCGCAAAAATGTCACCAACGGTTCCAGGGCCAAGGCAAATAAAATTGGGGAAGCTGCACACTCCTGCCGCGTCCCCCTTCCCAGTTCCCATGTCCAGATACCCAATTGTTAGTCCTCACCATTGCCAGAGGTTTCTGATATAAAAGGGCCAACCATCTACAAATATTCTCTCCAAACCCAAATTCCTGCAACACCCGGAACAGCCATCTCCACTCCAGAGAGTCGAACGCCTTCATAGCGTCGAACGACGCTATTGCCATGTCGCGCCTCTGTATTTCACTAAGTCCATAATGTGGTGCAGACGAGAGATATTCCCGGATGTATTCCTTCCCCCAATAAATCTGCATTGGTCCGGATCGACCAAGCTCAGCGCCACCCTCGCCAACCTAGCAGCTAGGATCTTGCCTAGAAGTTTCCCATCAGCATTCAAAAAGGAAATATGTCGATATGCCGCACAATCCCTCGGGTCCTTCCCCTCCTTTAAGATAACCGTGATCACTGCTTCCCTCATTGACTCCGGGAGACAACCATTCTGAAAGGCCTCCTCATACACCTTCAGAAGTTGTGGCACCAGGAGGTCAGCAAACACTGAGTAAAACTCCACCAGTAGCTCATCACTACCCGGCGCTGTACCTCTCCGCATTGTGCGGATCGCCCAGCGAATGTCCCTCTCCTCAATCAGAGCCTCCAATTCCTCCCGTAAGTAATCCCCCAGTTTCGATAGCTGCAACGCTTCCATGAGGTCCTCCACATCAACCTCTATGTACCCACCCTCACTCGTGTACAACTCCTTGTAAAAGGCCACAAAAGTATCATTGATCTCTTTCTGGGTCCCCACCATCTCCCCCGTGCTTAACTTAAGCTGAGTTATCATCCGATCTGGGTTTTCCCTACTAATCAACCAAGCCAACAGCTTACTAGCTTTATCCCCCTCTCCGTGTAATCTAACATCACGCCTGCTACTATCAAAATGCAACAGCTCCACCAGGGTTTCCTCCAACTTCCGCGCCAATGCTTCCCCCACCTCCGCACCCCCTGCCGCCTCCCTATCCAGTTCAGCCACCTGAGCCTCCATTCGTTGTAACCTTTGCAGGAGCCGCCTACGCATCACTACTGTCATGGATAGGCATTTCTCTCTAATGGTCACCTTAAAGGCTTCCCATAACACTCCCCTGGATTCCACTGAGCCCTCATTCAGCTCAAAATACACTCTGATCCAGTCCCTAAGTTCGCCCACAAACGCCCCATCTTGTAGCGCCTCCCTTTGGAGATGCCACAGCCGCCATGGGGGCCTCTCATCAGTTCCAAATAACATCCCCAAAATGCTGGCAATGTTCCCTTCCCGTTACAATGTATTCCAGGTGCGAATATGAACCGTGTAGGCCCGAATAATATGAATAGCCCCTTTCCTCCCCACGTTTCTCCCTCCACATCTCCACCAGATCCAGTTCCTTCATTATTCTATAGAGACACCCCATCATATATCTCTTAGGCGCCCCCCTACTTCCCGACCCATCTAACCTCTCATCCAGATGACAATTAAAATCCCCTCCCCATATGATCATGTCCCCCCTATGCGCCCCCACCATGCAAAGCACCAAGGGGAAGTATTCCTTGTCATCCACATTTGGCGTGTACGAGTTAACCAAGCAGATTGTCCTACCCTCCCATGAGCACTGCGCAAGCACTGTCCTGCCAATCTTATCCTTCAATACTGCCTCCACCTTCAATGGTGTCCCTCTCACCACCCAGATGAGCACACCCCTTGCCTGGGTTGAATATGTCGTGCCAATTACTTGCCCTCCCCACATTTTCCCCAGCTTCCCTAGCACCTCCGCACCTGCGTGCGTCTCCTGTATCAAAGCCACTTGTATCCCCTGCCTTTTCAGAAACTCCCCCACTCTCCCCCTCTTCTGGTAGCTCCCCAGTCCCCAGACATTCCACGTCCCGATTATCAAACTTCCTAGCCTGCCCATCTGAGATGTTGGAACCTCACTCAAGTTATCTCCTCATCTCTCCCAACACCTCTAATCCCTGTGCCCAGTTCCGCCCCCACCCTCCCTTTACACCTTATCACAGTTGTGCCAGACCTTCCTTCCCACCCTTGAACCCCGGGCCCCTCCCTCTCACACCTGCCCCCAACTTGGCGCTCTAGCCCTAGGCCCTTCCCCCCCAACCCCTCCCTGAACCACCCCCAGTCCCTCTGCCCCAACTCCCTCCCAAACCCCATAACTGCTGTGAGTGGTCAGACCCCTCCCTGGATCCAACACTCTTCACCTTCCCTCTCCATCGCTGTAGACCCCTGGAGTCACCTGACCCACCCTCCCTTCCTCTCTTACGAATAATAGCCAATAGCGTCATGAAACCCGGGGCATTCCTCCATCCTCCCGGCACCACACCACCAGTGCCAGAACCCCTTCCCCTTTTGCCCACCTCGACTCCCGAGTGGCCAGTTCCTGGAAGTCCATCACCTACCCATCATCCCCTCCCCTCCTTCCTCAATCCCCCGCCTCCTGATGCAGCCCCTCTTTAGTCCCCCCCCGGCTGGGGGTCCGCCGTATGCAACCTCATGTCCAACCAGTCCCATACCTCCCCTGGAGATGTAAAACACCATGACTTTCCTCCCGATAACACCTTCAGCATCGCCTGGAAGAACATCATGTACTTCAGGTTAAGTTCCCGGAGTCGACTTCTCACGGCATCAAATGACCTCCTTTGCTGCTGCACCTCCAATGTGAAGTCTGGGAATATCCGCAACTTTGCCTGACCAATTTCATAACAGCCCACTCTGCGCGCATCCTGTAAAATGGCATCCCGATCTCGAAAGTTCATGATTTTGGCCACCATCACCCTTGGTCGGCACACCTGGTGGTGGGGGCCTTCCTGGCACCCTATGAGCCCTTTCCACTGTGAAGAGTTTGGACAAACCCTTAATGCCCAACACCCGGAGGACCAAATTCTCCACAAATAGTTCTGTACTGGGGCCTTCTTCTTTCTCCGGAACTCCGACCAGACGGATATTGCACCGCCTGGAATGGCCCTCTGCATCCTCGGCTCTCGAATCCAGCATCCGGGTCACCCCCACCAGGCTGCCACCTGCTTTTTGAGCTTCTGGACGTCATCTTCCACCGTGGAAACCCTCTGTTTCACCTCCAAGACCCTCTTGCACACTTTACGGAGGTCTGCCCTCACCAAGGAGACATCCACCCCCACCTCCTTGATACTTTCCTGGAGAGTGACTCTTCATGCTTGTATTGCCGCCATTAATGAGTCCAAAGTCACTGCACCTTCCTCTCCACCATTGGACCCCTCCCCCTCCTGTCGCTCCGGACCTTCCTGCTTAGGAGCCCTATCCTTTGCCTCTGTATACTTATCCATCCACTGCTGGCTTTTGCCCATATTGGACAGGGGATGCCAGACACTCCACTCCCTGAATTCAGACTCTCCACCACCTGAAACTTCAAGTGTTCATTCAATTAGCTTCCCCCAGTCCATTCTCGCTTGTTGTACCGCCTGATGTCCAATCTTGAAGAGGTGTTGCATGACAGACTAGCTATTTCTTGTGTCCTTACCCAAAGTTAAGGGCCCCGGGAGCTCCTCAGTCCTGCCAGGGGGATTTCACTCACCACCCCCCCCTGTTATGGGCCATCAAACTCTTTCTCCCTCGCTAGTCTTCTTCACCCTGCGTCTTATCTCGCGCCGATCCCGCGCCGCCCAGGCCGCCTCAGCCTGTCTCCTCAGCCTTTGCAGTTCCTCAACCACAGCTCTCATCCAGTGGGGGGGGGGCATGGGAGTCTTAGCCCCATCCGGCAGTACCCCCCCTTATGACATCCCTCCACCTCTCTGCGGATCCACCACAAGTTGGCCCCCCCGGGGGGTTCACCCCAAGATGTCCTCCGTATGGGGCTTCCACCATACTTTTCGCCTTTACCCCACGACCAGTTCCCTCCGGGGCCTGGTGCCACAGATCGCAACCCACTCCTCGGGTGCTCCACCTGCCCTCAAAGAGAGGGCATATCAGACTCTTCTCCGCCTGCCGCCAGCACCCCTCTGCACAGCCTCATCAAATCTTCAATCTCAGCCCAGCCATTGCGAATGCGGACCAGGGGTTGTGCCCGTGCTGTGTACAAGACGGGCTACCTTCACCTCCGTGGCTGCGTTCCACCATCTCCAAGCCTCACTCCCATCCGAGGCGTCCGTGGTAGCTCCCGACTGGCTCTCCCAGGACTTTGCCCTCCGTTCCTCCCACCGCGAATGTCACTGCAGCTGCGGAGCACCAGTCAGCCTTCCTTTCAACTCTGGTGGCGCTCCTCTGTGCGGCTTCCCTTCAGCGGACGTTCGCTGCCTCCCGGCGGGTGAATCTCCTCCACTTCCCACGCTACAGGCACCGTTTCCGAACAGCCCGCCTCCTCTCTCCTCTCAGGCAGGGGTGCCCACCACTTTCCTCCAGCTCGCTGCCGTTATGCTGAGCCTCCACACCTTCTCGGCGACGCTCGTTCATTCACCGAAACTCCTTAGATAACTACGGTGGCCATCTTGGACCTGTTGCAGACTGCCAAACCTCTAGAGCGAAGTTGCTCTGCTTCCCCACCACAATAACTCCCCCAGAGGAGTCAGTCAGATCTCCAGCACTTCGACTTCCAGTCCCGCTGTTTCCGTGCAAAACCGTGGGGTTCCTCATTGCAGATTTCCTCAGGATATCTACCATGATCCGGGAGCACTAGGGACCTATGACTTCATTGCTCCGCCACTGGCCACGCCCCCCGCAGATGCAATTTTTAAGAAAAATAGCAGTTTTGCTAATATTCTTTCGATTATGTGCTTTGTACTAGATTGTTAATAGATAATGATTAAGTTTAGGTGTAGAAGCTCTGCAAGGGTACATTTTGAGCTTGAAAGTTATAGATCGGTCAAAAATGCAGTTCCGAACTGTCCTCGAAGCATGGACCCGATCACGAAGTGCGAACACGTTTGTGGACACGTCATCATGTTGCACGCGAGTCAATGGACACGTGCCACTTTCCGGAAGGTCTGCGATGACATCAGATGTTCACGGACATCAACGGACGCAAAAACTGTGGGAAAAGTTGTAAAAAGTGTATAGAAGTATTAAAAATAACGCTAGAAGGTGCGATATAGCAGCGTTTTAAGGGGAAACTTTGTAAATTGGACAAAATGGTGGCTCTTGGAGAGCAGGGATGGCAATAGCTGATGCCATTTTAAAGATAAATAGCCGTTTTGCTAATATTCTTCCAAGTATATGGTATGTACTAGACTGTTAATGGATAATGAGTGACAATAGGTGTAGGAGCTGTGCAAGGAGACCATTTTGAGCTTGAAAGTTCCTAGATCAGTAGAAAGTGCAGTTCAGTGCATTTCCGAACGGTCAACGAAGTGCGGACGGGTTCGTGAACACGTTATCATGCCGGGAGCGCACATGCAGTCACGTGACACTGCCCGAAAAGCCTGCCATGATGTCAGATGTTCGCGGACATCTATGAACTCAAAAACTGTTGAAAAATGTGCAAAAAGTGTCTAATGGACCACGGTGTTGTGCCTTATGGTCGCTAACGGACCATTGTGTTGTGCCTTATGGTAGCTAACGGACCACTGCAATTGTGTTGTGCCTTATGGTCGCTAACGGACTACTGTGCTGTGCCTTATGGTCGCTAACGGACCACTGCAATTGTGTTGTGCCTTATGGTCGCTAACGGACCACTGTGCTGTGCCTTATGGTCGCTAACGGACCACTGTGTTGTGCCTTATGGTCGCTAACGGACCACTGTGTTGTGCCTTATGGTCGCTAACGGACCACTGCAATTGTGTTGTGCCTTATGGTCGCTAACGGACAACTGTACTGTGCCTTATGGTTGCTAACGGACCACTGCAATTGTGTTGTGCCTTATGGTCGCTAACGAACCACTGTGTTGTGCCTTATGGTCGCTATTGGACCACTGCAATTGTGTTGTGCCTTATGGTCGCTAACGGACCACTGTAATTGTGTTGTGCCTATGGTCGCTAACGGACCACTGCAATTGTGTTGTGCCTTATGGTCGCTAATGGACCACTGCAATTGTGTTGTGCCTTATGGTCGCTAACGGACCACTGTAATTGTGTTGTGCCTTACGGTCGCTAACGGACCACTGCAATTGTGTTGTGCCTTATGGTCGCTAACGGACCACTGTAATTGTGTTGTGCCTTATGGCCGCTAACGGACCACTGCAATTGTGTTGTGCCTTATGGTCGCTAACGGACCACTACAACTGTGTTGTGCCTTATGGTCGCTAACGGACCACTGTAATTGTGCTGTGCCTTATGGTCGCCCTCTTGGTCACTATCAGACCACTTGCTCCTAGACTATACTAGGTCAACATGCCCCTCACCAACAGTCTAATTGCTATAAACTCACCCATGTACACTTTCAGTGTCCTACTCACTAGATTACTGCCCACCTTTCTCCTCCTTATACTGCACTCTGGTTGGACCGTACTTAACCACACCACCGCCCCCGTCCTCCACTTTCACCTGCATCACACCACAATTATGCCATCCTACGCTCACCACACCAACCCCTACCTCAACAACCCAGCCCTTTGGATCCAACACTTTGCTACTAGACCTTTACCAAACATACCTTGCTCCATCACCCTGAGAAATGCCAGACTTGGCTCGCGACTCACCCACGCTTCCCATCACTCAGCGCATCGTAACAAACTGCCTTAGACCCCTACACCGTCCACACTTACACCAAATCTTCCACCATCCCTTTCCAATCCCCCCAACTTAAGCAACATCAAAGGTGCGTTAATCAATGCCAGATCTCTCTCGGCTCATGCCCTAGAAGTAGCTGACCTCATCCTCAACCTCGACCTTGACTTTATTGCTATTACCGAAACCTGGCTCCATCCTGCCTCAGGTCCTCTTCTCTCCCTCGCCATCCCTCCAGACTATAACATTATCAGACATGATCGTAATTCCAATCAGTCCAAAGGTGGTGGCATTGCCATCATCCACAAAAATGCCCTAAACCTCCACCTCTCTGCCACGCACCACTCTTCCACTCTGGAAGCACTGACAGCTAAATTAGCTGTTACCCCTAACCACTCTATCACCTTCCATCTACTCTACCGGCCACCTGGCCCGCTATCCATTTTCGCGGAGGACATCTCTAGCATCATCACTCACAACACCAAAACCAATTCCCAGGTCACGATATTGGGGGATTTCAACCTAGGTCTTTCTGACCCCAAGGACACTGCTGCCACGGCTATTGACAATATCCTTACGAATGCTGGATTCACACAGTTCATAAACCAACCTACCCACAACAAGGGTAGAACCCTTGATTGGCTAGCCGCCCATAATTGTCCCATCAACATCACCTCCAACCAACAGTGCTCATGGGCTGACCACAACTTAATTACATTCAATATCGAGTCCAAATCTGTCAGCCTCTCTCCTAGCATTGCACCTGCTACGGCCACTCGCAATAAACGTGACATCACCTGCGACAGACTCCTCCCTCTCCTCCTTCCGGCTCTCAATGACCAGGCTCTCTCATGCTCTGACCCCACGGCCTTGGTTGACGCCTTTAATCGGGCTATGCTTAAAGCCTTAGACACCATTGCACCCTCTAAACTGAGAAAATCCAAACCTCAAGCCCACCTGAACTCCTGGTTCACACCCCAGCTTAGAACTTTACGCAAAGATAAACGAATTGCGGAATCTCACTGGAAAAGTAACCACTCACCAGCCAACAAATCGTGTCTACTCTTGGCCACCCTTAATTACAAGGAAGCCATACTCCAGGCAAAAAAAGACACATACAATAAACGCATCGAACAAGCCAAATCCAACACCAAAGAACTGTTTAAAATCCTAAAATAACAAAGATAGCACCTGGTGCTCCAAAATCCAAGAGGCTCTCCTAGGCAAGATTGCACTCTTCAAATTAAAATCAACAACAAACAAACTAGCCTTCAATCTAACCCTCTACCGATCCTTACACCTACTATAACCACTCCATCCCAGATTCTCTGACTCCTTTTAGCTTCTCTCCACTCTCCATTCCTGAAGTGGAAAAGATCATTGCCAGCCTTAAACCTTCCAACTGCCATGGTGACCTCTGTCCTGCGCCTATTATTAAGGAAGCAGCTCATGACCTAGCACCATTCATCACTACACTCAAACTCTTCCTTTAGCTCTGGGATTGTACCGGACAACCTAAAGGATGCCTGGGTCATCCCGCTCCTGAAAAAACCTACCTTGGATCCCAGCATACCCACAAACTACAGGCCAATCACCACTGTCCCATTTTTACTAAAAATCCTTGACCGTGCGGCATACCTACAAATTCAAGAATACCTTGAATCAAACAAACTTCTGGGACTCAGGCAATCGGGGTTTCGGCCACGCCACGGTACTGAAACTGCCCTTATCGATTTAAAAACGCAGATCGAAGATCTCAAAGACAAAGGCAAACTTGCGCTACTACTTCTCCTGGACCTCTCGCGCCTTTTGATCTTGTTAATCATAAAATTCTTTGTCACCACCTCAAATCAGCTGCACACTTCTCAGACAAAGCCTCAACCTGGATCAGTTCCTTCCTCGATAACAGATCAATGCGCGTGTTCTCTCCATTAGCAGCCGCCCCACCGGCCCCGGTCTCCTGTGGCGTGCCTCAAGGGTCCTGTGTCTCGCCCACATTATATAACGTGTTCACCAAACCCCTTTTTGATATTCTGGACCATCTGGGTGTCACGTACACTAATTACGCTGACGACACCCAGATACTAATCCCTATCACAGGTGACTACACTACTGACTCCCTCGCCATCAACGCCATCTACCAGGTCATCCAAGCTTGGATGGCTCAACACGGACTTTGTCTAAATGATGAAAAGACAGAGCTCCTCATTCTTGGTTCACCACAAAAACTCACGAAACTTGACCCTGCTTTTAAGTCCTTCACCATTGACGGGAACACTATCCCTACTGCTAAGGACACAAAAATCTTAGGGATTTACATTGACTCAACATTATCCCTGACTAGACAAACCAAATCAGTCTCATCAGCAGCAGCTTATGCTTGTAAGCTTATTACGGCCTGTCGCCCGTTCCTTTCCACAGCTAACTGCGTGACCTTGGCTAGGACCCTCGTACTGTCCAAGGTCGACTACTGCAATGCCCTTTACCTAGGTACTAATCGCTGTAACTTAAATAAGTTACAAATTGTCCAAAACAATGCGATCAGAGCGGCCCTCAACATTCCCAGGCGCCAGCACATATCCGATACTAGACGTAACCTTCACTGGCTCTCTATCCCACACCGCATTTCCTTGAAGTCTTTGGCTCTCACCCATAAATGCCTTCACAACCAAGCTCCCTGTTACTTGGCGAACAGATTTGCCCTCCATAGCTCCACTAGACCTCGCAGATCGGCCCAATCCAACTGCCTTGTCATCCCACGATTCAATCTCCAAAGATCAGGTGGAACCAGCTTCCCCATCTTGGCAGCCAAACTTTGGAACTCACTCCCTAATGAGCTGAGAGCAGAACCCTCCTTCCTGAAATTCAAACACCTTACCAAAGCCTGGCTGTCCTCCCAAGACATCTAACACTGGCTCGCTGCCCTACTTGCACTTTGACAGACTCTTGTATATGCATTCTGCTTATCTTCTTACTGCTATTCTCCTGATTGTAAATTTTGAAATTCTCCTGTAAAAACATTTATACTGCCATGTTATGCTTTCATCATGTTGTATCCAAGTTATGCACCCGGTTAACCCTGGGCCTGGTGCGCTATAGAAATAAAATAAATACAAATACAAATAAAAGTGAAACTTTGTAAATTGGTCAAAAATGTTGCTATATTGGGGTAAGTATAATATTAGTAAGTTGTAGGAACATTGAGCATGCACTGGTAAAAACCCATGAAATTCACTGGAAAAACTTTGTAAAAGGGACGTTATGGTTAAGTTGCACTAATAAAAACCTATCAAATTTCAATGAAAAAACATTGTTAAAGGGACGTTATGGTTACAAGTAGAACCGGATAACCTCAGAAATTCACCATTTATGGCAAGCTAAGCAACCATAACTCGCGCCACCACCATGCACTGCTAAGACTAACACCCAGGACATCAAAGATGACATCATACCCGTAGGTGTTGCCGAAAGGCATATGAACAATTGAACACTTATTTTGAATACCAACCAAATAATTTAGAGAGCCAGAATGTGCACAAATCCGCATATAAGAGAAGTCAATATGGGGAAAGTTGGAGTAAATAATATCACCGGCAAATGAACATTTATGAAGAAGTTGAAAGGCAACACCCAGTGGGGATTCCTGGCAGGAGAGTATACCAGGAAATCCATTTTGAAAATGGGAAAGAGAACATTGTAAGACGTCCTGGGGAAAGAAGCACATCAGGCAATGAACTTTTGGGTAACAGATACCTTTCAAGAGAGTATACCAGGGGATCTGCAAACCCCAAAAGGATGCCTGGCAGGGGGGTATACCAGGAAACTATCCTTAGGAAAGTGTGTGTGGAAAAGACATTTCTAATATTCTTAAGGAATCATTGTTTGGAAAAGAATCCTTTTGCCATCCTCAAGAAAGTGTTGTATGAAAGAGGCATTTCTACTTATCTTGAAGAGTCATTGTTTGAAAAAACAATTTAGCTATTCTTGGCATCCTTGAAAAGTTGTTGTGTAAAAGATACACTTTTTCTATGGTTCAAAAGACACTTTTTGCCATCTCTAAGAAAGTGTTGTATGAAGGAGACATTTCCGCTAATGTTAAGGAAGCATTGTTTGAAAAGATCTGTGTCACTATTCTACCTGAAACAATTGTGGTGAATCCTGCAGAGTCCTCACAAAGACCCTACCTAAAGTCTCCTCCCAGGTGGCCAGGGGAAGGCAGCCGCTACCTGATCCTGACCCTGGGGTGGCATCTGGAATGATCACCTGGGAGGAGAAGGTCCCCAAGGGAACAGGAGGATGCCATTGGGAGGGACACAGTATTTGTCTTCCTCAGAGGGGGAAGAGTCATTGATGCCGGAATATGTAATGGCTTGCTGTCAGAGGAAGCTGTTCTTTCCCAAAACGAATTATTCTGATGATGGTAGTTCTAACCAATCATCTATTGAGAGTAAGAACCCCCCCCCCAAGGTCAAGCAGAGTTGTAGAGGTGAAAGCTCCCATGTTGAACAGAAGAATGTTTAAGATGAATCCCTAAATAGTAACATCACAGATTCAGAAAAACCTAATCTCCCTAAGATCCAAAACCATTCAGAAAATCCTTATGATACTCCTTTTAAAAAGGTGATTAAGGAAAGAAACACATTTGATAACAATTACAATGAGTCAGTTGAGCAATGGGGACTTCAACTCCCACAATGCCAAATGGACTGGGATGAAGAAGCGGGATGCTGAGGGCCTGGATTGTAAGTTGCAGGCTAATATGGTTAATTACCCACACCTGAGGAGGACTGGGAGGCATAAAAGGCCCCTGAGGTGCAGGCCACAGAGAGCAGTAGTAGGAGCTGGAGTGATTGCCGTGAGTCCATATAGCAGTTGCAGCTGAAGGGTAGCAGAGCCACCGGAGAAGCCGTAGTTAGCAGTACGGATACCAGTTCTGAGAGTGTCTCTTCCTTCAGAGACCTTGTTTGCAGAGAGCGGGAAGCGTTAATTGCAAAAGCTTTCCCCCTGAAGATCGTGGTTGCAGTGGTTGCTCAGCAAGAAGCATTATTTGTGAAAGCTTGCTCCTTGAAGATCGTGACTGCAGTGATTGTGCGGTGGGAAGCATGAAGTTGAGAAGCTTTCCCCACAAGAAGGCAGGCTCTGGTGACAGGCAAGCACCAGAGAACCTTTGAAGCAAGGAATGCTCCTTTTCTAACCAGCGAGGACTGGGGAAAAAAGAGCAAAGCCGCTTTCCGGGCCACCTGGAGCAGAAGAAGCAGACAACCCAAAAGCAGTGGAGTCAGCGGGCATGCAAGCTAAGCCCAGTGAGTTCACTAGTATACTGTGACCCCCAGAACACTCCTTAACTGCCCGCTGGCCAAACCCGGGAGTTTTGCATATTGAACTAATGAAAGAAGAGCGAAGTGGCAGAAACTAGTATCATGTAGGTCGAACTGATGTGAAGCAGAAAGATAATTATTTTAAATACCACATAGACGCACAATTGAGAAAGTGTCAATACAAGAACTTGGCCAACAGGCCACCAAATTGTCATTGTGTTTTTGATGGTCAGAATAACTGCCAACAACACGAGATGGCAATATTGTTAGAGTCAATTATATAAACAATTGTAAATTGCCAAATTGCCAAAAGAGTGCAATAACAAATCCAGTTAAAAATAACCAACATCGTAACAGCCAAGAAGCCTTTTGTTTATAGACCCTATTGTCAGAGGGAGAAAGAAGCAATAGGGCTAACTGACCTAAATAAGCATTGACTAAACCAAAGAAAATCAGGAGTGAGAAGAAACCATTATCAGCACTTGGTTAATGCAAGAGTGGGGAAACAAGAGTGGCAGGAAGGCTGCCCTTCTGACAGAAGGCATTCAGGAGGATAGGAGCATAACCTGCGTTACATGTGACAATCAAAAGTGTGGCAAAAACAGCAGCAATGTGTCTCATGTTTTCCCAGAAGTAGTCGTCAAAACTGATGTTGTGGAAAGTTAAAAGACTGTATAAGTTGTGTGAAGTAGAACTGTGCCACAGAAGTACTTGTAGTAGTGTTAGTAGTTGTATTAGTACTGGCAGGCAGGTAGACCAAAGCAAGGGACTTTGTAGCGTAGGCCTGGCAGGTGAGTGGAACAGCCGGTAGTCATTGAAGTACTGTGGTGTGGTTACAAGTGTTGAAGAAGAAGTGGCAATACCACAAAAGCTCATGGTTAATCCTTGTGGAATCATCCTGACAAATCAATATTGCTGATGTTTGTGCATTGTTAGCACTGACTTTCATTTGTTTTCAGACGATGCAATCGCCAATTTGGAGGGGGGCGGTAGCAGTTGCCCTTGCTACCCCCAAAAAAGAAGAGAACATTTTTTATTTTTTTAATGAAAGCTCCTGGGCTGTGGCCAGCGCCATGTGGCTCTTTGTTTCTGGAGTGCCTGACTTTCTTGTTCAGGCATCTTTAAAAAAAAAAAGAAGGGGGGTTTGAGCAGTGACCCTAAATAAGAAAGAATAGGAATAACAAATAGTCTTTCTGGAATTCTATACAATACTTGCTAGAATCATTGAAGGTTTAATTTTAGGCAACTTCAGGGGGCGAATCACTGATTAGGCCTGATTTAGTATTTTGTTAAACACTTCAAATTCACAATGCAGTCAAAAACGATATGTATTTTGCTTTACTCAAGTTGCAGTCATAGCATTTTTTTCTGTCATTGTCTGTTACGATCATCACAAGACATTCCATCTCGGTGTCCTCGGTCACTTGACAAAATCCTATTTTGACCATAGCACATCAAATGGCCCTTGATTTTATTGTGCCACAATTTAATGCTTTGTTGTAATGTGTCTATCTTTCCTATCTCCCAGGCATGCTGATCAGGATGTTTGTTTGAATGTATGAGATAACGAGTGCCCAGAGTACGGGATGCCATGTGAGCAGGCTGCTTTCCCTGTGCTACTCTAAATTCTTTAATACACAGTTTTGAACCCTCCCAATGGTATGTATTTTGCCAACCTCTGAAGTCTGAAAAGTAGATCAACGCAGGCTTGCCATGTGGCCAACTTTGCACCAGACCTGCAGATGAACTGGCCTGCTGTTAAGATCTCAGTTACCAGTTTATTGGTATCCAGTAGAGTGTGTCATTTGCTTTCTGACTATGTGAACATTCAGACATGTAATTGCTAATTTTACTATAGCTGATGAGATAGCTCTAGTTCGCAAAATAGCTCAGTGGGTTGAGCGCTCGCTGTGGCAATTTGTGTGTGATCTGCAGGTTGCAGGTTCAAATCCCGGCAATGCCAACTCATCCTTCTGAGGTCTATAAATAAGTACCAACACAGGTTGGGTGATATCATATGTATATTTGTTCTAAAAAAAACATGTAAGTGCTATACACGAACACATAATTATCATTTGGCCTTGTCTGGCTGCTTGCAATCAAGTAATTTGGTAATATGGGCCTATACACACTGATATTAATGATAGATATGCTGATTCATTCTTTTTTAAAATGTGTATCACATTACAGTGATATTGTAACCATATTTATCGTAGTGTACTTAGGAACTATGCTATGTGATGCCACTTCCTCTTTTGTCAAGAGGTGAAAGGTTGTGTTCCATCGCTTCCTGTGATGTCACTTTGGGGTGGGGTCAAATGACATCCCTGAATGGCATAATATATGAACTGTGAAACTCAGACGTTCTTGGCACACTTCCTATCAGAAAGGCAAGTTCACTCTGGGCACGTGCAATATATAAATACATTTAAAACGTTAATAACTCAAAATAGGCAAAGTCAATTTAGAATTTATTTTTTAGTGCACCAATTCCTGATGAAATATAGGCGAATACCAAAAATTGCAAAATTCGAAGCAGCCAATTTAGAGATATTTGGATCAAAAAATTCTTTTTTTTTTCCTATTGGAAAATCTCATGTTAAAAGCAGTTCAAAGCACGATCAAGATAAACATTCTTTAAGCTAGGAAGCTCTTAAAGTACAACTCTGAGATTTTGCATTCACAGGCAGCTGCCTCGAAATATTACTGACAAATATGTTCAGAGTCTTTCACACAAGGGTTTGGAAGCTATTCCGAAAAGAAAATTTCTGAAACTCCATAGAGACTTCGCCTTAACCTTAACTATCCCTTGCGCTAGCGCAAAGGCATAATGTACATGTGATGCACTTTTATATATGTATACTAGGTACTGTTTTGGGATCTTCAGGAGTGGCATTGGTGATATAGGCAGGCGTGCTGTGTTTTTAGTGTATTTATGGATCAGACACCAAGACCCCAAATGCTAACTTTTCCCCATGGAAACACTCCATTATCATGCCAGGCCTGAAGAGCAAACAGTGTAATCTGCTTGATTCGACTTCTGGCTCCCGAGTCTCCCTCGATGATGCAACCTTTGACTCTTAAATAAAAAATAAAATGTTCCTGATAACAAGCAGCCGCTGAACTGGCAGCAGGGGCGACAGAACAGCCCGAGTAGACGTGAACGGCCATCCACAGAAGCCTGTGTGGGAATTAGAAGGCTTGTGAGGCCGGGGAAGATTCCTGGCCTGATTGAAATGTTATGATCTGCTTATTGGAATTCAATGCACTAGGACAAGCAAAATGGGCTCAGGAGATTGCGCTGCAGCAGTTCATTGAGATTCAGAAACTCTCTCTCACTTGTGTGGTGTGCTTGTAAATGGAAGCACAGACCTAAGACTGGTGAGAACGGGAAGGCAACAGTAGCCAAAGGGTCTGAAACTATAGATTCATATGATGATTCCGGCAAACCTCTGAGAATTGGATGGTCGATTGCCTTAAATTTGGTAACAGGAGAAGGAACTAAACATTATACATATATATATATATATATATATATATACATATATATATATTACACAGCCACGGTGTGTAGTTATGGTTAAGTTGCTGTTTCCATAGGAAGAGCACTTTTTGGGCGGCTTATAACTTTGCTCCCCCTGGACGAATCCTCACCAAACTTTGCAAAAAAAGTATATGGGCCACTTTGTATTTTTTCAAAGTTTGGTGAGGTTTGGTCCAGGGGGGGAAAAGTTAAAAGGGGGGGTCCAAAAAACGTCTTTTTTTCCCATAGACTGAATGGGGGAAAAACTTTGTGCATGCCTACAGCCGAAACCGCTGGACTGATTTTCACCAAATTTGCAGTAGGAGCAGGAATTGGTCCCTAAAGCGTGCTTTTGTAAATTTGGTGCCAATCCGTCCAGTAGTTTTCTTTAAAACGACCAAAAAGTATGTCTACAAATTGTGATATCTATGTCCGCTCTGCAGTCACACTTCCCTGTTCGCTCCGCGGACAAGATAACGATTGGCTAATGGGCTTGCGTCATGACCGCGGACACGCAACGTGTTGGCCGATTGGCTGGAGTGAGGCGTGATGTGCGTCAGATTGTTCAGATGCGCCCGACATCTTGGATCCGCCAACAGCGCGGCAGCGAACAGAGCCGAAATGCAGTTTTGGGGAGTGTTTTGGTGTGTCAGAGTGCTTGGGGAGGTTTAGAGAGTGAAATACTGTATTGTTTAGGCGGCAGGTGCTAATGATGTATTCGCCATGCCCGTGCTGTCCGGGATGTTTGTAATTACTGAAAATGGGGGGTCTCATAAGGCTAATATTTCCGTCCGTGCTGTGCGCAGGCAAGTTGAAACTGTTCTAAGGACACGCGTGGTATCAGCGGTCATTAAAATTGAGTACATGCCGCAGTTAAAATTTTTGATTCTATGGGTCTGGGACTGAGTTATAAGCTGCCATGGGTGTGATATGCTGCGGTGGTTGTGGCCAGGGCCTAGAGTCTTGGGTACATGGCCGTAGGCCGTAGGCCATACACCCAAGACTCTAGGCCCTGGCCACAACCACCGCACCATATCACACCCATGCATCACACCCATACAATCAAATATCTATCTGGTAGGTGTGGGCAGGGCCTAGAGTCCTGGGTGCCAATTGAGTATATGCTGCAGTTAAAATTTTTGATTCTATGGGTCTGGTACTGAGTTATAAGCTGCCATGGGTGTGATATGCTGCAGTGGTTGTGGCCAGGGCCTAGAGTCTTGGGTACATGGCCGTAGGCCATAGGCCATACATCCAAGACTCTAGGCCCTGGCCACAACCACCGCAGCATATCACACCCATACATCGCACCCATAGAATCGAATATCTATCTGGTAGGTGTGGGCAGGGCCTGAGTCCTGGGTGCAAATTGAGTATATGTTGCAGTTAAAATGTTTCATTCTATGGGTGTGCTAATCAGGGCTTTAAGTGGGCCGGGGCCTGCCGGGGCTGGGCCCCGGCAGGCTCCGAAATTTCGTTTTGAGGCGGGGCCCTGCCGGGGCCCACTAATCTCCCCTGGCAGCCCCGGCCACTTCACGAAAAGGCATTTTTTTCTACAGCCTGAAGCTCTCACTCGTGTGAGAGAGCTTCAGGCTTCAGAAAAAAAATGCCTTTCAGCCGTAATGGTGGCGCCGCACCTGCGAGGCATCCCTTTAATCAAGGGATGCACGTGGGCCGGCGCCACCATTATGGAGAAAACGGGAGTCCGCTGGAAGCAGAGGCCTTGATTTCTTAATACTGAAGCTCCCGCGGATTCGCAGGAGTTTCAGTCTTTAGGAAAAAGGCCTCTGCTTCCAGTGGCCTCACCCTTTCAGCCTCAATGGTGATGCTGTCCCACCCCAGCTGGCGAGGGGCAGCACCGCCATTAAGGCTGAATAGGCGAGGCGCTGTCCCCTGCCAGGCAAGCCTATAGAAAATAAATGCAGAGATTAGCACCCTCTCCCCTACAGGGGAGAGGGTGTTAATCTCTGCAAAAGGCTGCCTGGCATGGGCGCCAGTAGCCCATTGAGCTGGGGCTTGTCAAGGGGGCGTGGCCTAATGGGCCATCAAGACCCCCGCTGTTAGGCCACGCCCCCTCGATGAGCCCCGGCTCGATTTGTAGTGCCACTTAAGGCACTGGTGCTAATGACTTATAAGCCACCATGGGTGTGATATGCTGCGGTGGTTGTGGCCAGGGCCTAGAGTCTTGGGTGCATGGACGCAGGCCGTAGGCCGTAGGCCATACACCCAAGGCTCTAGGCCCTGGCCACAACCACCGCAGCATATCACACCATACATCGCACCCATAGAATCGAATATCTATCTGGTAGGTGTGGGCAGGGCCTGAGTCCTGGGGGCAAATTGAGTATATGTTGCAGTTAAAATGTTTCATTCTATGGGTGTGCTAATGACTTATAAGCCACCATGGGTGTGATATGCTGCGGTGGTTGTGGCCAGGGCCTAGAGACTTGGGTGCATGGCCGTAGGCCGTAGGGCATACACCCAAGACTCTAGGGCCTGGCCACAACCACCACAGCATATCACACCCATACATTACACCCATAGAATCGAATATCTATGAGGTGGTTGTGAGCACGGCCTAGAATCTTGGGTTCAAATTGAGTATATGCCGCAGTAAAACATTTTAATTCTATGGGTGTGACAATGAGTTATAAGCCACCATGGTTCTGATATGCTGCGGTGGTTGTGGCCAGGGCCTAGAGTCTTGGGTGCATGGCCGTAGGCCATATACCCAAGACTTTAGGCCCTGGCCACAACCACCGCAGCATATCACACCCATAGATACACCCATAGAATTGAATATCTATCAGGTGGTTGTGGGCAGGGCCTAGAGTCTTGGGTGCATGGCCAAAGGCCATGCACACAAGACCAACATTCTAAGTACTAAAGTTATAAGCCACAATGGGTGTGATATGTTGCAGTAGTTTTGGCCAGGACCTACAGTCTTGGATACATGGCCAAAGGCCATGCACCCAAGACCAAAGTTATAAGCAGTGAAGTTATAAGCCAGCATGGGTTTTATATACTGTGGTGTTTGTGGGCAGGATGTAGAGTCTAGAGCCAAAGACCATGCACACAAGGCGAAAGAATGGGTGTGATATGCTGCAGTGGTTGTGGCTAGGACATAGAGTCGTAGGCTATACACCCAAGACTCTAGGCCCTGGCCACAACCACTGCACCATATTACAGCCATAGATCACACAAATAGATTTGAATATGAATGAAATGTTTGAAATTATACTTAGTGTTTCATTTGTTGAGATGCAATATATTTTTACATGACTTTAGTACTTGGAGGAAATATTCTTTTTCAATTTCTGTGATAAAAGAAAAGAGCATGTTAGTGTATGTATTTTATAAAGACTTATTACATTGCATAATAGACAAGTTAGCTTTTTTTTACCCTCATATTTAGTTTACAAACCAGTGTACTGTGCATTTTGCTCAGTTTCTGTGTTTGTTTTTCAAATCATTGGGTCTGGGGGAAAAAATCCTTGTCGGATTAAAAAAAACCTTTTTTTGCTATGCTAGAAACTATTTCTTTGGTTCCTTTGAGTGTTCACTTGTTGTTTCTGGTTAATTTTCTATCTGTTGGCTGGTTGCAGATTTTTGAAGCGGTTAGATACCTGTTGGTGTATTCTAACTGTGTATTTTCTGTTACAATTCAGTGCTATTCGTTTATGTGTATGGTTGTTATACAATCTTGGGCAGATAGATACATGTTGGCGTATTCTAACTGTTTATAGTCTTTTAATTGCATTTTTGTTAATTTTGAAGTAGAGATTAGTTATTAAATTTGGGCTTTAAGAAGATTAAATAAGCATTTGTAAGATTTGCTGGTAATCTCTGCTTCAGAGTAATGGTACTATCATTACATTCGACCCATCCACATTTCTTTTTAATACATGCAGTGTAGTGACCTGCATTGGTTGTGGCTCCTGCGTGGTAGATTATACCTATTGTTGCGAAGGTTTTTTTACCAAGTGACACTTGACCGTGTGTGAATCCAGTCAGCTTGCAGTTGTTTTTGGTACCATCTGCATTGTAACGTAGAAGCATTAGTATTACGTAGTTACTATGTGTTGTTATTAGTAAAGTAGAGCGATTATCTGAATTGCAGATAGTGCATAATCTGCCATGGTTTGACTTTTGTACAAGTTGTTGAAATGGAATGGATTCACAATTAGGTATGGATACATACACAAAGCGCTCATTAGGGATTTGTTCCTGTGTCACTTTGTTGCAGAGAGTGCATGTATGTTTCCACATGTATGAAATCTGGAAGATTTCATTTATAGGTATGTTTTTGTTTTCCAGTACTTGTAGTAAGTACATTAGAAATTATTGTGGATCTTCTTGTGAGTTTATAGTGAATCTCACCTTTGCAGCACAGTAGTCCAATTCTTGTCTTATTCCGTGAACACTATACGTGTTGTCAGGATTGTTTGTTGCGTTTCTATGAAGGACTAACATTTGCAAACACAATTGGTCTGTACTGTGTAAGTAAACGTTGTTAACAATTGGTGGCAATTGAAATAGAATATTCATTGCTACATTTGCATAGCAACTTACACCAGTTTCATTTGAAAATTTGAATGCACCAGATAGTTCTGTGTCCGAGTCATTTTTTTCGGAGTTTGAGTTGCTTCTTTGAAGAAGTACCTGAGTTACTTTCAATAATAGGTTCTTCTTTGGTTGTGGTAATTGATGAAGTATTATCTTATTTTACTCTCTTTGAAGGATTTGCAGTCAGATCCTGTTGCATTTCTGTTTGAATTAGTTTTCTTTTACAACATTTTCCTTTTTGTGGAACAGGATATGATTTCAGATGGGGAGTGTACAGTGAACATAGTCTATTGTATTCTAAAATGCAAGGAATATCAGCGTTTACTTTACTTGCATCAAAGTTGATCAGAAATAGACCGTCAAGTGTACGTAAGCGTGATAGTGCTATGTAGCTCATGCCTTCTTTAAAGACTGTGTTCCCAATATCTATCAATGCTTTGTCTAGGGTAAGACCTTGGGATTTATGAATGGTGACTGCATATGCAAGAGTTAGAGAAAATTGTTCTCTACCTACATACATGTCATTGAAGAGAAAGAATCGAGCTATTGAGCGCTATATGCTTTTTACTTCTGTAAGTTTGTCAAAGAGAATATTGACAAACTGAATGTTGTTGTCACGTGGGTATGTTTGAAAGCCAACAACTGTACCCAGTGCTCCATTAACTAGTCCTTGCTCCACCTCAAGGTTACGTTTAAGCATTACTCTACAATTTAAGGATAATTTTAATATTATTTCCAACCCAACTGTGTTGGAGATTGAATTTTCTAAGGTATTTAGTCTTGTTGTGGCTTGTTGACACATGGGTAGTGTCATACCGTGTACGTCCAGTTTGTCTATGGAGCAAATTTCAATTATTGGTTGCATTTCTTTTTTTAACATTGTTTCATTGAATTTTGGAAAAGCTTGCAAGAGTTGGCATTAAGGCCATACAATTGACATTTTTGTGCGCTAATTGTTCCATAACATCAGTAGTACATGCGTTATCGCCATAAAGTTAATGGATGTGCCGGGTTTTCAATATTGCTTGTGCTTCTTGAGATAGTACACCAACTCTAATACTTTTTCAAATGTTGGCGTAAGTGAGGTCTGCAGATTGACGCATGTTTTCTGTTAATTCTCTGTATTGGAAATGTTGCCAAAGGTTGACATTTCCTATGCTGCCAACAGTTTTACGGCACAGTTCGTGTCCTAAGGTTTTAAAAATAGGTTCACCTTTCACTGGTGTCAATTGCAGAAGATCTCCGAAAACAATAATGTGTTTTCCTCCAAAGAGTTCTTCGTAGTTTGTTTTAAGTACTTCTTGCAATCTGAGGTGAATCAAAGCCAACATTAGGTTGGAGACCATGCTCTCTTCATCTATTAGTAGCATTTCCATTTGTTGTAATACTCTACGTAGTTCCATTGCAGCTTCTGTAGAAAGTTTGTAATAGTCTAATTTGTTTTGTTGTTCTACTGGAAGGAGTAGTAATCGATGTAAAGAGACACCGCCTATGTTGTAGGCAGCCTAACCTCATGGGGCAGTTACAACAGCTGACAGTTTGTTGTTTGTCAATTGTTGAAGGAACTTGCTGATGATTTTGATTAAGAACGTTTTGCATGAACCAGCTTCACCACTGACGTACAGCAGTATAGGTTTGTAATTTTGGCAGGTACATTCTTTATTTTCATGTTGTACACCATGTGCAATTTCTTTTGTCACTTCTTAAAAAATGGCGCGCTGGTCTTTGTTAAGTTTTGATTGTAGTACAGTTAAGTCTTCTGTATCTTCTTCATAGTGACACATGGTGTTTTCTACTTCTGTCATAGCTAATTCTGCCTCATTTGCCATTGGTGACTGTTCCAGTGGTTCTTGGCTTCCTGTTACAGAAGGTTGACTACTGTCGGAAGTGTCCTTATCTAGTTGGGCCTGGAGTTCTTCTTCGTGTTGCTGTTCATTGTGCAACATTGTTTTGTACTGCGTAAAATTAACATCGGTGATAGTGCTTTCATTTGCTTTGAAAGCGTCTTCATAGCAGTCATAGTTATCTAGTATCTCTTCTTCTTTTCTCCATTGTTTAAAAAGTTGTAGCAGGGACATGTAAAATAGTTCTTTCTGTTGAGTTTTTAATGACAATTTGACATGATTAATTAAGCTTCGTTTGGTAAGTTTCACTAAGCTGCCTTCAAAATCTGTTACTCTATATCTACCTTTGTTTTCATCGGGTTTTATATTATTTTTGTATGCAAAGTTTTGAGCTATGTGGTATAGACACATGGTTTCCAAAGTGGTACTCATGTTCGGGTAGTATGTGTCTAATAAATTGTTTTTCAAAATGTCTTGGCTGTTGGGATCATTTTTGGCTATTGTTTCTATGTCCTCATATGATTTGAGAACTCTTTTTCTAGATTTAGCAGGACCAAGACTTAACTATATTATACTTTCAGATTTTCCATACAAAGCAGTACCGTTTAAACTATCTGCCGATTCATAGGTGCCACATTCTCTATGAGAGAGCATTTTTATGCTTAGGCTGTACAATTTCTGAGATAGTGTTTTGTCTGATGATAAGTCATTCCAGAGGTCTTGAAGCTCTGTTTTTTCGGCTTCTGTTAAGTAGGCTGTAACATATCGTGCTACTGCAGTGGAATTGTCTGTAATGTACTACACATCTATGTTTGCATTCCATAAGAGGGCAATGATTGCATTGTAATCATTGATATATTTTGATTCTTCTGTTCTTTTTATGTAATACGTGTTCTTGGGTGATTTACCTTTAACACTATGTTGAACTGAAGACATGAAGTTGTTCACTACACCTGTTTCTGTAACTGATCTAGGGAAACCAAAGCGGCATTTGGTGTAGTATTTCCCTTTGTTTTTGTATTTGCAAGGACAATATTTGCCAGATTTGTGTCTTTGAAATTGTACAATTTGTCCATGAAGGTCACTATGTCTCGTTTGTGAAGAAATTTCACAAGTGACATATTTTTGGATGAACTGCAAAACAGTGGCATCACTGTCCTGACCAAATTTAGGTGCACCTTTAATCCATAAAAGCATGTGGATATGTGGTGCTCCTCTGGCTTGGTATTCTTTTCTCCAAAAGAAGTGTTGCACTTCTCCGAGGGGAGGAACCGTTTTATTACAAATAAAGTGTAGCATAGCAATGAAACGATGATGGAAATATCTTGACAGATTAACAGGATCTAGAGAGCAAAGTTCTCGAGGTGTTAGTATATCTATGTTGGTTTTGTTGTTGTTTGATATGCGTAGGAAATCATGTAAATCTTTCCATGCATATTCTGCACAACTTAATGTAACAAACCAATTGGGTGGTCCAAGGTTTCTGATCATACAGCGTACATCTCTGTGACGTCGGAACCAGTATTCTTTCGTACCACGCATGTTTGCAAACAGATTTGTTATGCTTGATTGTAAAACGTCATCTTTTTCTTGCACTTTTTGTATTAATTGTGTAGCTGACATATTTTGAAAGTGGGTTCCAGATTTCAATATGTGTGCAACTCTGTAACATAGGGTTGCTAGTTCACTTTCAAAGAGTAGGTGGAATATGTATTCCACATTTTGTCTAAATCTGGGATCTTCAGAATACATTTGTAATGAGCGGTATTCTGATGCTGTTATCTGAGTGGGTCTATCATCGTATCTTCCTCCTTTGCCAGTAGGAAATAGTAGTGGAAAAGCACGTGCTTCTATACTTTTTTCCCATATGCTCATTGGTGAACCTTTGATTTGTCGCATTTGGTAAGTTTCTAGTGCATCATCTATGCTGTCATTAGAGTGCAATGGAAGAAGTGTATAATGGTCCAAAAGAGTGGATACTGCAGCAGGATCCAGAAGTTCAAATTGACCCGTTTCTGAAGACTCTTGAATTATTTCAGTTGTTTCCCTTAAGCTTTCTTCAATATTTATTTCTTTGTAGTATTCATTATTGTCTTTTAAATATTGCAAGGCTTGTCTAACTTTATGTAAGTCCACGAGTTGTTGCCAAATTGTTTTGTCTTTTGTTGGTACACCATTTACTAAGACAATTAAAGATTGCTCTATTGGGCGTTGCACTCCTAGAGTGTGCACATTTTCTGTCAGATCTAATGGTAAATAAACTACTTTGCCACAAATGCCTTTCACCAATTCAGAGGGAGGTAATTTTGCTGTTTTTGGTTGAAGGCGTATTATTGCTTAAAATGGGTGTACTGTTTGAATTATGATGCTCTCATACACATTGAGTTGTTGCAGGGGTTTTGGTAGTGGAAATAATTCCAAGATATTTGTGATAGCACGTGAAGGAGTTTGGTTGTTGTCAAGTTTTGTAGTGCAATAACTGCAACATATTAAGGGTTCAATTATTTCGTATTTGTTTTCTGCTAAAAGGTAGAGAGCTAATTCAAACCATTTGGAGTCTTCATTGTCTATTTTGTATGTTACGTCTATAGTTTTTGTGTTACTTTTGTAAAAAGTTCTGCGGCAACACACGCACACATGGTTTGGTACTTCAGCGGATGTACTTTTAAATGTTCCTATTTCTTTTTTGTATATGTGTAATAGAAGGTTGCCATGTGCACAATTGCTGCTAGTCTGTTCTAAAGCTATTGCATTTTGTAAGTGGCTTTCACTTCCAAAATATATTCTCTGGATACGGTCGATTTCTTCTTGTAGGTATTTGGGTGTACCATGTAGAAGAGTGTTATTTAAATTTGCTAGTTCTAAAGCAGGACTTTTAGCATAGTACAGTTTATACACTAGATTTCTTACATTTGAATGATGTGTTGATATCATTTTGATATCATGGAAGGTGCTTTTGCAAATAGGTCCTGAAATGCAGGCTAATGAATGTCCTTGTAGTCCTGTGTATTTGCGCGCTGGACAGGTATCCATATTTTGCAGCACTTTCACTTTGATTATGTCTTTACCTTTCACATACTGATTGAGGAACTGGCGTAAAGATTTGAAAGATTTGTTGGAAATGTTACACATTGACATGCACGGCCATTTGTATACTGGACGTTTAGGTTCAGTCGAATGGAGAGGTAATTCTGAGTTTTCTGGGGATACTTTTGTAAGCAGTGTTTCTTGTTCCATGATGGTATTATTGCTTTTTTCATATCCTCGTCCACTGCTATGGATGGCAATTGTGTTTGTTACGTTTTGTTTGTATACTTCTTCATTAAAATATGGTTCTGTGGCTGTGGTGTGACTCCATTCACCTCCACAGATATTTAAGAAGTTCTTTTTGTTGAGATTCTGTTTATTAAGAAGTTTCTATTGTAGTTTAGTACTTAGTTGTGTTAGTGGTTTCATCCTGTTTAAAACTAAATTAATTAACTTCCTTTTGAGAAGGATTGCACTATCTACAAGAGCTTCTAGGATTAATTTTCTATGGTAGGTTTTTAGGGTTGTGGATGATTTCACTCCTGTTCTTATTAGATTCTGAAGTACTCTGTGGCAGAACATTTTTGCAAAAATGCTTTTTTTAGTATGGTTTCTTGCTAGTATATTAGGATTTATAGGGGCACTGTTAGCAGTAGTGGTAGCCGAATTCTTGTTAAGCATTTTCTGTTTCGTTTCACATTTTGATGGAGGATGCAAAGTTTCTGTAGTTGAAGCTTCTTTTGTTTCGCTAAATGACTGTATTAGCTGTTTTGGTTGAACGTTTTGTACAAACTCTGGTAGAGATGGATGCTTATTTTGGACACTTTTATTTTCATTTGCTCTATTTCTGCGTTGCTTTCTATGGACTTGCTTTTTGGTAGGCATTCTTTGGGGTCCGTTAAAAACAAGAAGGTATGGGTTGGTCTGTTTTACAATGTATGTGTGCTGTGTGCATGCGTGTATGAGTTTGATGGGGAAGTTGTTTGTGGTGGTGTGTGAATGTGCATTGGGCAGTTACAATGAGTTGGGAAGGCTATTTTTCAGTTTGTATGTTACTACACTCTAGTTCAGATGGGAGTTGAAAGTGAGCTAGTGGTGAGGAGAAGCATTAATAGTAAACGTAATGGTATAAAATTAAAACAGTTATTTGTTTTGCAGTAGGAACATTCTAAGGTTTGAGTATGTTATTTGTGTTAGAAAAAAACTGGGATTTGTGTGCCATTGTTCCTGTTAATTTCTTTTTACTAAATGGGGATTTGTGGGCAGAATGCTTCAGAAATCGATGTCTTTTTTGGTGTGCAAATTACATGAATGAACCACACAGTGTGTTTAAGGAACAGTAAGAATATTAAGGTAGTATTGTACTTACTCGTTTTTTGTGGAATGAGCAGGTTTCTTCGGATATGTTGTTTGTAGTTCAGATGCTGCTGATTTTCAGGAGAGTAGTCTTCACTGAAATTGTAAAAGAAAGAAGTTAGTAATTTTGTGTGTTTATAGCACTGATGTTAATGTAGACATTGATTTTTACGTTTTTGTAGTAGTATTCTTGTTTGATATCTGAACATAGTGTATGCATGCATTTTATTTGACTATGTGCAGCCTTCATATGTTATTTGCAGTATGTTAGTTCAACCAGCTTCGCAAATGAGTACAATTTTAAGTTCATGAAATTCCCTTGTTGTTTTGCAGCTGTGTTGTAGATAGCAGAGAGGTTTGGAAGTGATAGTTAATTATAGTAGATGGGAAAAATTTGAATAATTTCTTATTATAACTAGACATGCGAACGATCGGGAGCACCTGAGAGAGAGATTTCACCACAGCAATCGGGAAAGTTTTTTTTTCTCATATGATCGCATTGGGATTAGCATTAATTTAGGCGGGAGACACTAATGAAAAATCGAGTTTCGCACGTAAATCGGGAGGGTTGGCATGTATGTATAGGTTAAGGGGAGATAGTAAAAAGTAGTGCGATTTTTCAATGAAAAATCGGGAGTCTCGCGCTTAAAGCGGGAGCGTTGGCATGTATGTATTGGCTATGCAGATTTAGTGGCATTACTTTGTTTATATGGATTCATAAGAGTTGTACATGTGCTCTGAATAAAATATGCATACCTGTACTTTGTAATCATGCATGTGGATATGCATGGAGCTGTAAGTAGAAATCTTTGAGACTTGCAGAGTAGTTTTTGTAGTAGGTGTTTTCCAATTATATGAGACTACATTTGAAGTGTGGAATTCTGATGATGGAGTTAGATGTAGAGGTCTTGGATGTGCTTGGTGGATGATTGTGTGACTGCTTAGCTGTGTCCAATAAGGGAATGGATTCACGAGTGATGTGGAAAGGATAGAAGGGCTGGCTAAGAGTTAGGTGCCGCGCGGACACAGCGCCTGTCCGCGGGTGGGGCGTGCCACATACAGGGTTTTACAGCAAATCCAGCATGGAAAGGGGACTGTAGGGATCAGCCAATCAGATGTTGATGTTGTTGATTTGTGTAGAAAGAGAGTGTGTGTAGTAAAGATGGCAGAGGTGGAGACAGTAAGGGTGTTGGTGCTCGGTGATATGTTTGTCCATGGTTTACAGCACTATTCTCAATGCAGGCATGTGGCAAACAATTTCGATGTTAGAGGAGTGGAGGTGGGGTGGAGCGCTGTGAGTGACTGCAATGTAGAGGCAATTCTCCAAGTTTGCAGAGATATGCGTAGGATGAACAGTCACCATGTGGTAGTTTTGCACTATGGTGCTTTCCATTTGGGCTATGTGAGTTCCCCTACTTTTTTGGGAGATTTGGAACAGTTGGTTCAAGCAGTAATCAACATCTTTCTAACTGCGAAAGTAATTTTTTCTGGATTACTTCCTAGAGCAAATTGGGACAACAGTTCTGTTCTTTGTCCTGATCAAAGCATTGCTAGGTGTGCAATCAATCGAGGCATGCGTGCTTTCATGCTAAGAGCTGGTATGTTTTTCTGTAGCCATGAGAACATTATTTCGAGTTATGCGGCTTATTTCGAAGCAGATGGTGTTTCTTTATCTTTTTTGGGAAATGCCATGTTCTTTTGCAATGTAAGGGTTGCTTTGGACCAGGTTATGTGAAGATAGGAGTAAACCAAGAAGAAAAAAAACAAAAAAAAAATACTAAATAACAGGTGTCTGTCAGCCATCTGCAAAAAAAACAAAAAAACGGCTCTTTTCAGAGCCCACCTTAAAGGGGAAATGGGGAACACTATTTAAATGTACATTCGCCACGCTGAGATCTTCTACATGTCCGCAGACATGGCGGTAGTCTGCGGACAGCACATATTACATATGGGGATTCTGGGGTGGAGAGGCATGCAAATAAGAATGAGCGGAGCTAGGGATTGGTCAGTAATGTTAGTGTGTGTGTTTTGTATGGAGAGATTTGGTGAAGACGTCTTTTTCCTGGCTGTGTGTGCTCGAAAACAGATTATCTGGATTTTGGGAGACTCATGGATACATTGGTTGAAGGTGCACGCAGAACATTGTGGTATATCTGCAGATCTTGGATTCCCTCATGTGGAAGTGCACTGGCATGGAGTTTGTGGAATGAAGTGGCTGGACTTGGTACCTCTCTGTGCTACTTTACAGACAGAGCGTCATCCTGAGATAATTATAATTCATTGTGGAGGGAACAGTTTAGGACATGTGTCCGGAATTTCTTTGCAATTTGCAATGAAGGAAGGACTTGAGAAGGTCATGGACATGTTTCCAAATTGCCAAGTAATTTTTTCACATATTGTGCAAAGACAAATGTAGCTGCGTTCTTCTTCATTTGGTCCACAAATAGAGAAAGCGAGGCGCAATGTCAATAAGGCTGTTTGTGCCTTTCTAAGAGATGTTGGCATGTCGTCTTTCCACAATGAAAATATTATGTTTCGCAGCACATTCATTTTTCGCAGAGATGGAGTCCATCTTACATATGCTGGCAATCAGATTTTTATTCGAAATGTACAAAATGCATTGCAACCTTTTTTGGAAGTATAGTCATCTATTTTGCATTACATGTTGACAAATCCAAGTTTTTGAAACATACAAAACCCCACCAAAAGGCTCTTTTCAGAGCCACCACTTACTCCCAGAGAAACGTACATTGGTTTTGCTAGGGTTGCACCCCAAAATTTTATCTGTCCTAGGACTGTCTGCGGACCTTTAAAAAAATGCACGGTGGCCTGCACCGTTTACTTCATAGTTCTATTTTTAAACTGAGAAAGGCGGCTCTGAAAAGAGCCCTTTTTTCAAACTTTTTGTTGTTTTATATATTTTTTGTGGCTTTTTCTACACCCGACACACTAGGAGAGGAGGGGAAAGGAGGGTGAGGAAGGGACACCAACCACAGGGATAAGAAAGGGCAGGTGGAGAGAGGAAGATGTAGGGCGTGCCTTATTTAGGTAGGTAGCAGCTCTTCTGGTGCTCCCTGACCGTAGTCTCGAAAGCACTTCGAAGATTCTCCCCCCTGCAGAGTACTGCGTCGCAGTACATACACAATATTTTGACCCTCGAAAGGTAAGGGTGAACAGCATTGCGAATGGCCTGTGAAGCAGCTGGAGGGATGCGCTCTCCCACAGGGATAGGATGCTGCGTAGGAACTCAACCTACTACATTCTTTACATGGTACAACTTTACAAATGTCTGCACCGTAGAATGAAGTTAGGTGTCGCTTCATGGATGTCGTACCAAAGCTGTACCAACCACGTCTCCCACGACTCAGCACCAAATTGCACTGGTTACAGGTGACCTTGTTCGTACATGCTTTCAGTATGTGTTAGGATATCAATGTTACATGTAAGCAATACATTTCGTCAGTGTTTTGGTTTGTATGTGCTTGGAATGTGGATCCTCGAACCCAGGGGTTCCAGGTTCCAAGCACGAGAAGAAAGGAGAAAGGGAAAGAAAGCTGTGGACGGTGGTTGAAGCTCTCCCGGGGGTCATTGTCTATTTGACTTATTTAATAAAGAACATATTATTTATACAAGCCGGTGTTCCTGGTGTCAGTGAAACATAACAACTGGCGACGAGGATAAAGGATTTTTCAAAGACGACCCCCGGCACAACGTAAACTAAGAATACTACGACTACGAATCGGGAAAAGAGGAAGTAACCGATCACGCAATGATACATGATCCAGAGCCACTAGATAAGAAAAGAATTGGCTGAACACAGGTACCGACGATATTCTCTTTAAGTACACAGAGTGACATTGAGCAAAGTGGTTTACTTTTAAAATACCTGCATGCGCATTCCAACGCCACCCCGCCACACGCATCGATAGCGTTCGGAATACAAGATCAAGTGACGCAACGAAGGCAACTGAAAAAAGGACCCTACGGCGTAACGGACGCCGTAATCGACGTCTCCACGCAACAAAAGAAAACACATAGGCGGACCAGCGATTGATGGTAAACAAACGAAGACAGAGCGACTCAGCGGAAGCTCGTCGACTTGGTGAGACGATCAATGCAGAGTAGCGTCCCGCAGGACGCCGGACGAGTGTGCGATTCAACAGACTTGAGGAACAAACGGATAGCACCACATCATACAAGTTGGCGGGTGAGTTACATATATAACGCAAATATTTACATGGTTGAATTGAGGGAAATTTGACAAAATACCAGTCGTGCCACAGCATAGCATCTACAAGTACTGGTACAACGGTACACAATGGCAAATGTTCCAGCCCCAGTATTTTTCTTGTCTTCACCTGGAGAACCCAGAGTACGATGGATAGATTGGAAGGAAGGTTTCCATAAATATGCGTTAGCAGTATTTGGCCCCAATTATTCCAATGAAAGGAAAGAAGCCTTATTGTTTCATTGTCTAGGGACAGCAGGCCAGGAAGTTTTAAGGAAATTACCAGAGCCTACAGACACACCAGACACAGGCCCATATGAGAAGGCACTGGCCAAGCTAGACAAACATTACAAAGTAGAGGAGAACATCATTTTAGAGAGATACAAATTCGCCACCAGGGAACAAAAGAATGGAGAGAACATAGAAGACTTTATTACAGCTCTGAGGGGTTTAGCAGTGAAGTGTAGATTCACTCACTGTCAAGAGGAACATATACGGGATCAATTAATGATCAAATGCAACAATGACAATATTAGGAAAGAGCTTTGGAAGGAGAAAGATCCCACATTGGATAGAGCAATAGAGATTGCAAAGATGGTGGAACACACTGATAAATGTATAAAGTTACTCCAAGCAGACAATCAGTTGAACATAGAGAAACCCAAGTTGGAAGAAACAGAGGGTGCAGTTCAGAAAGTATCAAAAGTTAAGGCGAGGATGAGCTCAAGCTTTTCGAAAAGACAGTTGCAGTATGGGAAAAAAGGCGAGGATCGACAGGAGAGTAGGCCGCCAGTGGGAAAAAGTTGGAATCGCCAAGGGTTGGTCAAAGACAATAGGAATTTCTCCAGAGAATCTAACTTTTCCAGGAGTCCTAAAGAGGCAGTGACAAATAGAGATGTCCCAACAAGAAGGTGTTTCCGGTGTGGGAGTTTCTCACATGTAGCATCGGACAAGGAGTGTTTTGCAATGCACGTCATATGCAACAATTGTGGTATACGTGGACACATCGCCAGATGTTGTAGAAATGTTAATTCCAATTCAGGTCAAGTTTTCGATGTCAGTGTAAATAATGAGGAGGATGATTATGTTGAGAATGGTAGAGAAGTGGTGTTCATGGTGAATGCCATTGATGGGCAAGTGAAGAAGAAAAAGCCATATGCCATGGTGTTGGTTAATGGGATACAAATATTGATGCTTATGGATAGTGGGGCGGATTATACATTAATAGGAGTACAGGTATGGAAGGAGAGATTTAATTGCTGTACATTGAGAGAAAACAAAATTAAGGTGAATGCATATGGTGACAAACCAATAGAGATTATAGGATACTTTGATGCCAAACTGCAGTTTAAAGATAGAGAAGCCACCACCACTATTTATGTTGCCAACAAGGGGGGAGAGTTATTATCGTGGAGTGATCAAGCTGAACTAAAAATCAGACTTGAAGCAGGTCATCCTGAACAAGTCTTAACAGTGAATGGTGAGAGTTTGATTGAAAAAGAAAATAAGCTTGGATGTATGAAAGGATTTGTTCACAAAATACGGTTAAAAAAAGGGGCAGTTCCCAAGATCGCGAAATTGCGCACCATTCCCCTGGCACTTAAGGAGGGTGTAGAAAATGAATTTAAAAAAATGGAGAATGAAGGGGTTATTGAAAGAATTGAATCCTCAGAATGGGTGAGTCCCATAGTGGTAGTCCGGAAAGCCTCTGGGTCCTTGAGAATATGCATTGACTTAAGACATCTTAACAGTATGGTGGTGGCAGATAGGTTTCCGCTCCCTAGGATAGATGATCTACTGGTGGGTGTCTCTGGATCAAAAATATTTTCAATTTTAGATCTCAAGTCAGCTTATCACCAAATTGAGCTGCATCCAGATTCCAGAGATTTAACAGCATTTATTACTCCTAATGGTTTATTTAGGTGTGTACGAATGCCGTTTGGTTTGGTGTCGGCTGCGAGTGTATTTCAGAGTATTATGTACAAACTACTAGGTGGAGAGAAAGGAGTGATGTACTACCAAGATGATGTTCTAGTTTGTGGCAGTGACGAAGTGGAACATGACAGACGGTTAAAAAGGGTGTTAGACATATTAGGAGAAGCTGGTTTAACAATAGCGTCAGAAAAGTGTACATTCAAAGCAAATAGAGTGGTTTATTTAGGTCACGAAATCACTGCTGAGGGAGTCAAACCTAAAGAGGAGGCTATTGAAGCAATAAGAAAAATGGAAGATCCCAAATCCAAAGCAGAAGTGTTGTCGTTTTTGGGGTTAGTCGAATTCTATGGCAAATTTATTAAGAATTTGTCAGACATGTCAAGACACATGAGAAGGCTCACGCGCAAAGGTATGATATTTAAATGGAGTGAAGACTGTAAGTTGGAGTTTGAAATGATAAAAAAGGCCATAATTAATGCTCCCATTCTAAAGACATTTGAAGAAGGGAAACGCACACTACTTTTCGTAGATGCCAGTGACTATGGCATAGGTGCAGTTCTTATGCAAGAAGATTCAGAGGGGCTGCATACTATAGCGTTTGCCTCAAGGTCACTGAAAGATCCTGAAGTCAGATATTCAGTGGTGGAGAAAGAGGCTCTTGCTTGCATTTGGCGTGTTGAGAAGTTCAAAAGGTTTCTTTGGGGAAGGAAATTTGAGATTTGTACTGATCATAAACCATTGGTTGGTATTTTTACCAAGGGTGGGCTGGAAGGTGTATCAAGACGCATAATGAAGTGGGTAACAGCTCTTCAAGGTTTGCAATTTACTATGATTCACATTAGCGGTGAAGTTAATGTAGTGTCAGATGCCTTGTCAAGATCTGTTCATAGAGATGGCCACATCAAGTTAGAACAATCAGATCAGGAAGAAACATTTGAGATTTTCCAGGTGAATGAGTCCTTAAAAAAAGATGAGTGGGATAAAGCGTGTAGTGAAGATTCAATATATCAGAAAATATTAACATTAGTGAGAGAAAATGGAGTAATGAATTACAAAGGTGATATGGGTGGATTTGCCAGAGTTAAAGGAGACTTGTGGATCAATGACAAGTATCTATATAGAGGGCATCAGATGATAGTTCCTCAGGGAATGAGGAGACAAGTAGTGGAACTAGCTCATGAAGGACATTTAGGTATAGCTAGGACTAAAGGTATAATAAGAGCTGAGTTCTGGTGGCCTGGAATCGATAAAGAGATTGAAGAGCAGGTCAAGGAGTGCACAGAGTGTCTGGAGGGAAACAAAGGTTTGAGAGTACAAAAAGTACCCATGGTTATTAGGGAAACACCGAGGGTACCATGGGATGAGATTGCAATAGATTTATTAGGACCATTTAATATAGGAGGGACCCGAGACAGTTATTTGCTGGTGGTCATAGATCTATTGTCCAAATGGCCAGAGATTTGTTTACTTAGAGATATTTCTAGCAGCAGTGTTACTAAATTCTTAGAACAACTATTTTGGAGAGAAGGCTTTCCTAGGAAATGTTTGTCGGATAATGGATCTCAATTAACATCCAAGGAATTTAGAGAATTTTTGGATAAGAATGGTATTGAACAGGTAAACACTTCTCTCTATCATCCCCAAAGTAATGGATGTGTTGAACGCTTCAATAGGACGTTGATGGAAGCCATAAGAATTGCAGTAGCAACTGGTGGGGATTGGTTCAGGACGGCAATGGAAAGGACATTCCAGTATAGAATAACGCCTCATAGTGTTACAGGATTAACGCCATTTGAGATGTTGAGAGGTAGGAAACCCAATTCTCATCTATGTCCAGGATGGATGGGAAAATCCAGGATGGTTGAAGTGGATGTGGAAAGAGCGAGGAGTAGAATGGTTGAGGCAGGAGTTAAATCCAAGGTAAGGTATGATCTAAGAAATTGTTGTAAAGAATTTAAGATTAATGAAGGTGATTGGATCAAAATTAAGCTAACCATCAAAGTACGCAAGGGAGCATCTTTGTATTCTGAGCCCAAACAAGTGGTAAAAGATTTAGGTTCATCCGTATTAGTCAGAGGTGGAGGTATTTGGAACAAGGAGAGAGTAGCAATTATCAAGTGCTCCAAAGGAAGAGAGTGACAGGTCTGCAGATAAGGTCTCTGGCATTAGCATCACTGTCCACATATAATTCTAACAGCACAAAGTTTAAGACATTTTGTGAAAGAAAAATAAAAAAAAAATTTTTAAGTTTCTGGCACCTGCCCAGCACAATTCAAGATAGGTTATATTTCAAGATTTTACGTTAGTTAAATTAATAGCATTGGTTCATACATGAGAGGTTTAGTCATTTTTCAAATGTTAGAAAGGAAGGAGGTGTTAGGATATCAATGTTACATGTAAGCAATACATTTCGTCAGTGTTTTGGTTTGTATGTGCTTGGAATGTGGATCCTCGAACCCAGGGGTTCCAGGTTCCAAGCACGAGAAGAAAGGAGAAAGGGAAAGCTGTGGACGGTGGTTGAAGCTCTCCCGGGGGTCATTGTCTATTTGACTTATTTAATAAAGAACATATTATTTATACAAGCCGGTGTTCCTGGTGTCAGTGAAACATAACAGTATGTTACCATGAACGGTAAACAACCGCCACACCCACGACTCCCGTCGAGTGCTGGTAGTAGGGAGTTCCTCGACCTCATTCTCTTCATCCTCGTTCTCTACATCCTCACGCGTATTTTCCCCTCTGCAGGCCCTTGGGGAGGTGGAGGGTTTGTGGGTGATGCTGAGGCTGATGTAGCAACAGCAGTCATGGATGCCATTAGGGTTGGTGAGGTAATCTTCGCTAGAGCACTAAAGGCAGCAAAAGTCAATCTCCAATAGCCAGAAGTACAATGAAGATGAGCTCTGGGGTGTGGCCTTTTATAGGGGCGGAGGGGTGCACCTCGTGACCATGTCGGTCACTCAAAAGCGATCAAAAAGTTCCAAAAAACATGTGGAAAGCTAGGGCCGTTGTCTGGGACATGTCAAATGGTGATTTTTTACTGTAAAATAATTTGGCTTGTCTGCATAAGTTCTTTTAAAATGTTGGGAAGCGGACAAAGTGTGCAAATTAGGACACACGCTCAGTGTGGGTGGGGTCACATGATGATGTAGTGAACACGCCCGCAAAGGCAATGGGTGTCCGCAGGACACCAAATGCACAGGAACGGTTGTTCGCATGCGCGCGGGTGCTCTACGGACAGTGTTCTGGTCCTGAAACTAATTGAAAGAGTGACAAAAGTGAGACGGACAGGCTCGATGTTCGCAGGATTTACGGGTATGGTGCGCATGTGCGTAAATGGTCTGCAGACTGTACGGCCAGGTATAGTGTCCTTAGGACACCTCCATTTTGTTTGACTACGGACATCGCGGCCAGCGCGCCTGTTCTACAGACATTTCCATCTTGGTTGCGAACGGTAAGGACAGGTATAGGACACTCCCATTTTGTTATTTTACGGACATCCCGGACACCTGGTGTGTTCTAAGAACAGTTTCATCTTGGTTTCGAATGGTACGGATAGATGTACTGTCTTTAAGACATCCATATTTTGTTAATTATGGACAGGCCGGACAGGCGTGCTGTCCGTGGCCATTTTCACTGTTTAAAAAAAAAAATTAGACACAAACTATTTCATTCAAACTAACATATCATTTATTTTATTATACACATATACAGCAATTAAGAAAGAGAGGTGGAAGCAGAAACAAACACATATAGGGGAATTAGGGGTTTGCAGAGGATCGTTGTGAGGGGATGAAGGGATGGAAGTTTCGTCGAAATGTTTATGTTGTTCATGAGGGTTTGGGGATACTTCACTGGGACATGGAGAGGCGGGACAGGTACAGGTAGTACAGTGGTATCTAATTTTTCCTTTGACGTGCTCCTCCACAAATTGCCTTAAACCATTGAAATTATCTTTCAGCATGTCCACTTTCTGTTCTATGCGTTGCAAGGTGTCTTGCATTGTGCCTTTTGGTGGAATTTCTTCAATCTTTGCATGGTCTGTTAAAAATAAATATAAATACGATAACTACACATAAAGTACTGACTATTAATTTGCTTATGCAAGGAAGTGTGTACAATTATTATCGCTATCTTCCAACATTTCGTCACGCAGGAATTCTCCTCGAGCCACTTCAAAGTACTGCACATTTCTGTGTGAAAAACACAAATACATTAATTGTTCTGTACCTCATACAAAAAGTATACAACTATATAAGAAAAATGAAGTTTACTTACTAGTTTCTGGTCATTTGTATTTGTTGTGTTGTGTTTGTGTACTGTCGCTCCTAGCTCTGCAGTTTCTGTGAGGAAATTATGTTGGAGGCATATCTTTTTAGTTATGGTATAATCCATTTCATTATTTTATTTTATTTATTTATTTTATTTTAGTATTTGTAGAGCGCACTACAGCCCAGAGGCAACAAGGCGCTATAAGGAGATTTAAAGAAGGCTTGCTTGAGGGTTACAATAAGTGGCCCCAGAAGGTATACTTAGGTAGATTCAGTTACAGGGTTACATACGATATACAGTCCAATTACATAGTTATAGCGGGTATACAGTGAAAGTTACAGTTAGTTACTCATATACTTTTCTAGGTAGCACGAGGCATAACAGAGAGTATGCTAGGTGATATAGTGGAGGTGCAGACCTAGCCTGACGGGCTCTTTTATACAAAGAGCTGGGTTTTTAGGGCCTTGCGGAAGGCTGTGTGAGAATCAATTGATCTAATCTGAGCTGGGAGGTTGTTCCATAGGGTCGCCGCCATAGAGGGGAAGCTAGTGCCTCCTGCCCGCACTCTGCGCGTGTGCGGGACAGTGATGCGATTAGCATAGGCTACTCTAGACGGTCTGGTGACTGTTTGTCTGGTAATCCTCTGTGTCAGATAAGGGGGGGCCTGATCGTGCAGACATTTATGTGTAAGGGCCAAAGTTTTGAAGACCACCCTTTCCTTGATTGGGAGCCAGTGTACCTGTCTCCTGATCCCTGAGATGTGTTCCTTGCGTGAGGTGCCAGTAGCAGCTCTTAAGGCATTATTTTGTGCAATCTGGAGTTTGGTGAGGTTTTTTTGGGAGGTTCCAATGAACAACGCATTACAGTAGTCCAGTCTGGAGCCGATAATGGCTCTGGCAATTGAGATGAAGTTTTGCTGAGATAGGAAGGGCCTGATGGCATTGATGAGTTTGGAGTGATATGCTGCAGAGGAGGCGACCATTACATATGGTATTTAAATGGATGGTTGATGTGTTAGACGTGTAGGTTCCACTGCTTATTTATTATTACTTATAATGTGTTAATGTGCTGCTTTTTAAACTTGTGCAGTTTTTCTATGGTATGATAGAACAATTTCAGATACCCCCTGAGTGTTTGGGTAGTGTTGATGTTGTCCGCGCCCGTCCACAGAAATATGCACAGTCCGTGGCCTTAGCGGGGGGGTTCAGTATGTTCTATGTTACATGTATATAAAGTAAGGGAATTCTAGTAAACATCTCCCAAATTCACACGATGAAAGTGTATATTCAGTAAAAAAAAAACTTTGTTAAAGGGATGTTATGGTTAAGTTGCGCTACTAAAAACCTATGAAATTCAGTAAAAAAACGTTGTTAAAGGAACGTTATGGTTCAGTTGCGCTACTAAAAACCTGTGAAATTCAGTAAAAAAAAGGTTGTTAAAGGGACATTATGGTTCCAAGTAAAACCAAAAAACGCTTGAAATTCGCCAGTTATGGTCAGCTAAGCAACCATAACTCGCGCCACCACTGTGCACTGCTAAGACTAACACCCAGGACATCAAAGATGACATCATAAATGTCATTGATGTTATGGTTAAGTTGCTAAACCCATAGGAAGAGCACTTTTTGGGCGGCTTATAACTTCGCTCCCCCTGGACGAATCCACACCAAACTTTGAAAAAAAAAGTGTATGGCCCTTCTGCAAAGTTTGGTGAGGTTTGGTCCAGGGGGGGAAAGTTACAGAGTGGGGTCCCAAAATGTCTTTTTTCCCATAGACTGAATGGGGTAAAAAAATTTCTTCACGCCTAGAGCCCAAACCGCTGGACGGATTTTCACGAAATATGCGGCAGACTTTTTAATGTTTATTGTCGAGGTACCAGCAAAAATGGCATTACAGTAGTCTATCCTTGAGAGGATTAGAGCTCTGGCTAACGTAATGCGGTTCTCTACCGTGAGGTAGGGTCTGGAAGCGTAATGAGTTTCGCTGTTTACGAGGAGGCTGGGGCGATGGCATTCACTTGCCGTGTTAGGATAAGTGAGGAGTCAAGGTACACGCCTAGTGTCTTGTCTTCTTTGGGTACTTTAATGTTATTTCCATCTATGTCAAACGTTTGATAGTTTGGTGAGAGGCTCTTGAGTTTAGCTGGGCTGCCTACGATAAGAATCTATGTTTTATCGTTGTTAAGACACAGTTCATTTTCGGCCACCCACACTTGAATTGTAAGGTAAATCGCACTGGGAGCTACTGAATCTGTGCCGTAGTCACCTGTGATAGCTAGATGTATTTGGGTGTCATCAACGTAGTTTGTGTACGTGACACTGAAATTATCTAGTTTATCAAATAATTGTTTGGTAAAGGCTTTGTACATTGTAGGGGACACGCAGGAACCATGTGGTACTCCACATAAAACAGGGGTGGGGAGTGCAGCTGCTGAGTCTGAGAAGACACGCATTGACCGGTTTGAAAGGAACGATTCGATCCAGCTAATGGCGTTGTCGGAGAAGTGGATGTCACTGGATAGGTGGCGGCAGAGGATTTTATGATTCACTAAGTCAAATGCCACTGAGAGGTCCAGTAGGAGTAGGATGGCTAGGTCGCCTCTGTCTCTTATTAGATCCATTTGTGATTTGAGATCGACTAGTGCTGTCTCAGTGCCATGGCCTGGGCGGAAACCTGTTTGGTGGAGGCCGAGAGGGTTGTGTAGGTCTATATCATTTTGGATTTGTACATAGGCCACTCTATCTAGAATCTTTAGCAGGAATGGCACTGTAGTGATCGGTCTGTAATTTGTGGGCACGTTGGGATCTAATGTGTTATTTTAAAAAATAAAGGTAGCACCTAGGCTTCCTTCAGGTTGTCAGGAACTATATTAGATGTGAAAGAGTTATTAATCAGCGCTGTGATGAACGGTGCCAGATTTTCTGCACACTCTTTGATTAGTTTAGTTGGGCAGATGTCTCCCTGGCATCTCAAAGGTTTAAGTCCTTTAATGATTTTGATTGTCTCTTTCCGTGGTGATGGGAGAGAATTCAAATTTGGGGAAATGTTTTGGCGCTTTTGTTCCCAATTTGGTAGAGAAGAGATGTTAAGTTTCAATTTTTTTTTAGAGATCTTAGTTTGGATAGACAATATTTTATCCATAAGTGCCTTTTGTATATTTTGGCACTAGGGTTGATCTTTGATACAGTGGTCTGGGGTCTGTGAAGGAGTTTCTAGTTCGTGTAGGACTGAGAAAAGCTCTTTAGTGCTGGAGTTGGCCATTTTAATGCAGGAGTCATAGGCATTGTTTTTTTGCAAGGAAGGTGGCTGCTCTATAGTCTTAGGCAAGGGTGGCAAAGTGTAGTTTATTGTTGTCAGAAGGATTTTTCCTCCAATTGCTTTCTGTCTTTCTTTTTTTGTTACTTTCAATTCTGGGGTGTACCATTGGTTGATATGTGGTTTAGGTTTGGCTTTGCGGGTGGCCAAGGGAGCTATTTCATTGATGGCCGGTTCCATGGTCTAGTTGTATATAGCAACCAACGCAGATGGGTCGGTGGTGTTAACCATGTAAGTGGTGAGTGGTAGGAGTAGAGGAAGTATGTTGTCAGGGATGATTTTGCGGGTGTTACGGGTTTGGGTTGCAGGTGCGATTAAAGGCGCTGTGTCGATTTTAGTCTGTTAATGGAGAAAACGATAGTATTGTGGTCTGACCACAGGGATGGATTATTCTCCGTAATCAGTGTAGGGCAATTGTGGTACACGAGCCAATCGAGGGTGCAACCTTTCACATGATGGGGCGCGGAGGGTGAAGCCTTGCGTTTTCTAAGGTGTGGGCCAAGTTGGTCGCATGAGGGTCGGATTTGTCATTAAGCCCTAGGTTGAAGTCACCCAGGATGATGCACTCATTCTGTGCACATTACAAACATACACTCAAGCAAGGAAATACATAGTTCAAGCAACAATATGCAGCTAACATTATAATGACCACACAACATATGCACTCACCCACATTGTGTACACATTACAACATACACTAAAGCCAGGAGATACATACAATAAAGCAAGGAAATGCATAACAATTTAAGAACAAAAAACTATGCTCTATACAAAAACAAAAATAAAGCAGCCCTGCTGTATACAAAAATGTAAGTAAAGGAGCCCTTACTGCAGAACATAAAGTGCGCCTTTAATGATATTGCCTAAAAATAAATGGCTTCCCTCATTAATTAAATGAACTTCATCTACTCTAAAAATACTGTCACTCTGACTTTTAGGGCCTCATTATGGCTTTGGCGGTAGCCATGCCGCTATTGGCGGCATGGCTGCCACCAAAACCGGGTCCGGGTTCCCAGAATGGGGAATTACTGGGCCATTCCGAGTTTTGAGGGCCCGGTAATTCCTCCCTCTGGGAACCCGGGCCCGGATCTTCCCCATTCCCATCTGAGGCCCCATAGGGCTCAATGGGAATGGGAGAGGGAGCTAACAACGGGCCGATTACAACCGGGTCGTTGTTAGCTCCCTGGTCCCCTCGCGGGACCCGGTAAGGACGCCTGGTTTCACCAGGCGTCCTTACCGGGTCCCGCGAGGGGACCTCGTAATTTTGCGTAATGGGTTTAACGGGTCCGCCTCCATTAGGAGCCCGTTAACCCATTACACAATAGTCGTAATGAGGCCCTTAATGCTTGGGTGAAAAATACAAAGTAGGCCATGTTGAACTGAAATGTACATACATATCCATTAACATTTTTGTGCACATGATTTATTTTATGATGATTCGCAGCACCACACATCCAAATTTGACCTGCTGCCAAACTTGAAAAGATAATTTTTACTTCTGGAAAGAATCCCTATAGACATACCAAGTCACTTTGAATGTCAAAACATATTTCAGCACCTCTTCGGTGGCCCATATCATTGCCTGCAGCTTGTATTAAAATAAAAACATTTGTTTACCACTGTTAAATAGACAACAAGTGTGTTGACTATTTCATGTCATTTACCACCGCAATAGCCATGCCATTCCATGTTCATGTTACCAAATATTGAAACAGTACTCGCCACAGGTAATTTTTTAACCAATAAAACCAGGAATCTCCAATTATTAACACAGTTTTCCCCCCATATTTATAAAATAAATAAAGTGTTTTTAGTCTCAATACATACATGGGACAATACATCTACAAGCACATGAAGAATTCAATATATGTGAAGCAGGGCAAACAATTTACAATAAAAATACATATACAAGCAGATGCATAATGAAAGATACGTCCATAAAAAGATACAGAAAACCATGTGTATGTGAACTACAATAATTTGCATTACATGCAAAACACCATACGTGCATGCATGCCTAACATACAATAGGCATCATTTTATGCGAAAACGTTGTGCGCATGTATACTGTAAGAACACTGCACATGTACATACACTTGCATGGCTGGAATGATGCTGCAACACTAAAAATATGCAAGCATGCATATTGCTAAAGACATATGAGGCTGTAACAAATAAGTTACTTACAAAACTTTCACAACTTAACATACATTACAATATAAAGAAGTACACATAACACATACACATTACTTTTGCTCATACACTTACCTGGTGTTCCATTTTGAAAAAATCGAATGTCAACTTAGTTTCCCCAAAACCTTTTTCATTCACAAATGCACATGCAACTAATCATGAACTGCACATGCATAATGTACACTAACCAATCACCATACAGAAACACTCTGTAGAACATATTTTACAACAAACGCACATGCTTTTTATGCTTCACACCACTCCCAAATGCAGAACTCTTCCAACCACACCTTTTAACAATATTAAACACTTTAATTGAAGACAGTGACCAGTGCAGATGCAAAGTAAGTACCCTTTATAAACTTATATACATTTTTGATAAACATGACCACTAGGTTATGTTTATCAATAGGTCCCTTAATTGGCGCGTGTGATGCTGGAAATGCATCGGAGGGGCAGGGCCTCTGTATCCTTGTCCTTTATGCCTTTAGCATGAATGTTCTGTTTTGCTTTCCGCGCAGTTCATGTGGGACTCCTGGCGGTGCGGCTCTTGCTCTTTTTGGTTTGGTGTACAGATCCTTGGGATACCCTTATAGCAACCATGGGTGAGGGTACAACCCTGTACCCCTAGTGTATGTTTCCGCCGTGGAATCACAAAGCGAAGCACCCGGACATTGAAGTCCATTACTGTCGACGACAATCATCATCAACTGGAGCCGCAACGCTCAATTGATTAAGAACACTTTGAACAAAGGACTCCCTCGGTCATCACCGACGACCTCTTTGTCTTTGTCCCGCCAGAGAAAGTCAAGGCCGCCGAGGCATCGAGGAGAATCCACCGATGGGTTTCCCGCCACCCCAAGACCCCAAAGACGCCGACGACCCAACGCCCTTGCTGGGCAAAAGTTCTTCAGTAACTCTTTGTGGCAACAAACTATCATCGTCGAGGTGCACCGCATGCCTCGTCTTCGCAGGACGTCCATGACCGATCATCGACGAGCACCGCCAGGACCGAAGCTGCTGCCTCGATGCCTTTACTTCCTCGTGGGATCTCAACGATCCATGGCTCCTGGTTTGAAGGGAGCCGCTCAAGAAGGATTCGACGACGGCCCGACGTCGAACTCTGCTATTCCAGGTACATTGGGGTGGTAGAACCTTTCTAGAGGGAAATAAGACACCAGTAGACAATATATGGAATGGGCGTGTATTATATCTTTATTTACAGGTTGCCCAGGTGGGGGGATCCTCACACAGAACTGTGACTTAGTAGCTGAAGTATATTTCGGCCTATTGTTTTCCTCCTATGTCTATGGTTGATACCTTTTTGCTATCTTGATTTGTATGCAATTTGAACTGTCTACAGTTGATGTATTTTAATGGAATCTAAGAAGTAATTGTGGTACCACATAGAACCTGTATATACTTACCATTTTAGATTAACTTGAGCACAAAGTGTGTTATTGTGATTGTAACCAGAACTTGAGCCTATTTATATAAAGACTGTGTTTTCACTAACATAGTGTGTGGACATTCCTTTGTGGGTGCTTGGGGACTACACTGTACCTAAGAACCAGCCCACATCACCTCCTGACAGCTAAGCCTTGATTGCTTGTCCATTGCTACCAACAATAGAGAATCTTGACTGGGGTGCTCTGTGCCTCGACTCTGCCATATAGGGAGCAGGAGTCAAGATACCACCCCTCCAGGCTTTACACTGGTGGCAGCGGTAGGATGCTAATGGTTTTAAGAATCAGTGTGTAACCTTGCCACTTACAAAATATCTACACTTTGTTAAACTGAGGTTTAGTTGTGTACCAGATAACTACACTACAAGCAATGGAATCTATTGCAAATGGTAAATTGACTAGGATGAGCTTAGAAGCTCTCCGGAGTGCTTGTGAAGCCAGGGAGTTAGACTTTGAGGCTAAGTCTAGTGCTGAGCCGATAGCTGCCCTGGTGGATTAACAGACAGATTGTGAAAATCTTGCTGAAGGGGGGGATTCAACCAATGAGGACCCTGCCCCTGAGACTGTTATTGAATCTGACTCTGGGAATGTCACCATTCCTGCTGCCTAAGTTCCGAACCCCAGCACTGCTCTTCAGGGGGAAGCCCTGAAGATTGAACTTTTAAAATTGGAGCTACAAAGGGAGCAGTTAGCATTTCAATATAAAAAGTTGGCAACAGAAGCTGAATTGACGAAGGAGGAGTTGGCAGAACAAGTGATGCTTAAAGATAGGGACACTGAGCACCAGAAGATTCAGCTGGAGAGAGCTAGAGTGGAGACTTCAGCGAAACCAGTTGAGAGTGTCAGGTTCCCAGCCACCAAGTTTATTAAAGATTTTGCTGGTGTGAATGCGGGGATTAGGACGAAATTACTGAAAATAAATGGTCGCATTGACCAAAAGTTCTACAAATGCTACCACCAAAGGTTCGAACACCAAAAGTTTGAACCTTTACTGGTAGCATTGTAAAAACAAACAGGGGCTGCGGGGGTGTCCCCTGCATCGCCCCGCTCACTATACTTCATGGTATAGTGAGCAGGGGTTGCGGGGGACAACCCTGCAGCCTTCTGTTAAAAAAAATAATAATAAATGCAGGGGCTGCGTGGGTGTCCCCTGCAACCCCCGCTCACTATACTTTATGGTATAGTGAGTGGGAGCTGCGGGGGACACCCCTTCTGCCTTCCGTTACAAAAAAAAGAAACGGGGGTGTACCCCGCATCGCCCCGCTCACTATACTTTATGGTATAGTGAGCAGGGGCTGCGGGGAACAGTAACCTCAGTCTGGGGGGGGGCACTGTGATGCTGGAAATGCATTGGAGGGACGGGCCTCTGCATCCTTGTCCTTTATGCCTTCATCATGTATGTTCTGTCTTGTTTTCCTGGGAAGCCCTGACTCTGTCCCTTCCTCTGACTGGCTGTTGGGTGGAAGTTACATATTTAGTATTGTGGGGAAGTCCAGGCCAGACTGGCTGGAGCCTTCCCAGTGACTGTTTGTTGTGGGTACTCCCTTGGGGTGGGACCTGGGTGAATGGAGCGTGTGACCAATATGCACTTCTTGTTAAGGGTGTATGGTTTCTGGTATGTGACACAAAGACTGAGACAGTCCTGCTGAAACTGGTATGAATGCAGTGTGGAGTGCTTAATGGCAGAGTGCTTGTCCCAATACACATTCCTTGTTGCGAGTGTCTGGAGGGAGGAAGGAGAATGGCCTGAATGCATTGTGAGCCTGTTTGGCTGCCTGCTTGCATGAACGCCCTTCTGAATAATTGGTTGCCTGAGTGTGACCCATCAGAGTGAATGAGAGTCCAAACAGTATATCTGGGGACCTCTCACTGATTGAAATCATTCAGAAGCTGAAGTTGATACTTGATGCTTAACCTTGAAGCCCACTGGAAGAAGAAGAAGATTTGCTGCTGCAGTCCTTTCGCCAATCTGAAAGCTGCTGTGCATTCAAGGAACTGATCCAAAAGCGGTCCTGGCTAGGAGACCTCTCCCCGAGCTACGACAGACCATCTAACCTTCACCGAAGCGCCTTGGAAGTCAGACCTCGAAAGGCTGCAGATCAGGGACAGGAACCGCCGCGGGATCACGAAGCAAAGCGCCCGGACATTTAAGTCCATCCCCATCAATGACGATCATCGTCAACCAGAGCCGCAACGCTCCATTGATTAAGAACACTTTGAACAAAGGGCTCCTTCGCTCATCACCGACGAACGCTTTGTCCCGCCGGAGAAAGTCAAGGCTGCCGGCGTACCGAGGAGAATCCGCCGTTGGGTTTCCTGCCACCCAAAGACCACAAAGATGCTGATGACCCGACACCCATGCTGGGCCATAGTTCCTCAGTAACTATTTGCGGCAACTAACTATCGTCGTTGAGGTGCACCGCACACCTCGTCTTCGCAGGATGTCCACGACCAATCATCGACGAGCACCGCCAGGACCGAAGCTGCTGCCTCAATGCCTTTGTTCACCATTTCCTCGTGGGATCTCAATGATCCGTGGCTCCTGCCTTAAAGGGAGCCGCGCAAGAAGGATCTGTCGATGACCCAACATCGAACTCTGCTATTCCAGGTACATTGGAGTGGCAGAACCTTTCTAGAGGAAATAAGGCACTAATAGACAATATATGGACTGGGCTTATGTTATATCTTTATTTACAGGCTGCCCAGGTGGGGGGATTCTCACACAGACTGTGACTTAGTAGCTGAAGTACATTTCTGCCTATTGTTCTAACCACCTTTTTTCCTCCTAAGTCTATGGTTGATACCTTTTGCTATATTGATTTTTATACTATTTGAACTGTCTGCAGTTCATGCATTTTAATGGAATCAAAGAAGTAATTGTGCTACCACATAGATTGTGATTGTGTACAGAACTTGAGCCTATTTATATAAAGACTGTGTTTTCACGAATATAGTGTGTGGACATTCCTTTGTGGGTGCTTGGGGACTACACTGTACTTAGGAACCAGCCGCATCACCTTCTGAGAGCTAAGCCTTGATTGCTCATCCATTGCTACCAACAATAGAGAATCTTGGCTGGGGTGCTCTGTGCCTCGACTCCGCCATATATGGAGCAGTAGTACAGATACCCCCTCCAGTCTTTACAGCGTGCCCTGAACAAAATTAGATTCCATGATATTTATAAATGTAAGGAAACGAAGCAGCCTGTTAATACCAAGTCTTTTATTAACCACAATTCCCCATAGCGTGCTACACTTATTAATGCTAGATCAGCTGTTAAAAATGCAGCGCCACTCAATAATCTCATTAAGTCCCAGAACTTAGACATACTGGGCCTCATTATGAGTGTGATGGTCCGTAAAGAAGGGTGCCGATCAACCTTGTTTCTGGACCGCTACACTCCGAGTTTACCTGCCGAGGTCACTGCGCCCGACAGATCTGGGAGTTAGTTACGGTGCTGGTGCTTCCATGAACCCATTCCACGAACTCCAAGGGAATGGACTCCACCTACCAGACTCCACAAGAACGGGGACTAACATTTTGCGAGTAAAATATTACTGGTGAGGCAGCAACCCGCCGGAAGCACGGGCAGGGTTACCACCGTACTCATGATGAGGCCCATTGTTTATTACCGTAACATGGTTTACTTCTAGTTCTACTGCTCGCTTCCAACTTCTAGTACCCCATAAGTATCAAATTAAATGGCTTAATCATGATTCTTAGAAGGGTGTGGGTGCTGCTATTATCGCTAACTCCTATTTATTACTATCCAATCTGTATGATTTGACATAGGACAAGACTTCATACATTTTTGCTTGCAATCTATCTCTGTCACCAAATTTCTCCTACCAACTAGTTCTTTGTTATCGACCTCCTGACTCTGTTAGTGCCTTTTTAGACAACCTTGAGCTTTTCCTTGCACTGAAGTTCAGTGTCACTCCAACTTGTTACTTTTGGGAGACTTTAACATTTGGTGTGATATATCGGACAAACCTGACTGTGTCAGATTTAATGAAATTCTCCAGTCTCATGATGTTCGGTTGCTTACGGCTTCTACCTCATACAAATGTGGCCATTGTTTAGACTTAGCATTGTTTAAAGGTTATACTATAGCCCTCTTCGACACTATGCCAGTTGCCTGCTCTGACCATTTCATCATAACCTATTCAATGCAGACTGAGGGTAAAGGTGCATATAAAGTCCCCTAGCCTATTGAAGCACTATCACACAGACCTATCATCCGGACTGATTTCTTTTAGTTCAGATTCCAAGTGTGAAGGCTTTTATCAGTCTAATATGTTCACCCTATCAAATGTTTGCGACTTCTACACGCCTTTTAAATAATCTTCAACCAGGCCCAAAAACAAGAAGAAGAAATGGTACACCCATTCATTAACATTAAGGGCCCTCAAAAAGGGGGCTTGAAAGAAGGAAAAGATCTGGTTTAAAACCTGATATCGCCAGGACTGCCATGCTGTAAAATTGGCACTGTGTCAATACAAAAATGGCATTGAAATGACAAAATCATTATTCCTCCAGAATCAGAAAGATTCTGCCAACAGCAGACCTATAGAACTTTTGGAGATAATAAAAAATCTAGCCAATCCTTCCTGTACCTCATTCAGTCTCTCTCCGTCTCTCAAACTTACCAACAAATTCAATAAATTCTTTATGGTGAGTCAATTCGATACGTTTAGAAATAGTTTCTAAATGCGTTAATACCCAACTTGCAGTGCCAGACTTTGAAATCCATTGAATCTACCACAACCAAATTTCTCTTCACTGCAGTTACACTTAAGGTAATAGGCATTCTAATGGCCAAATTAAAACCCACAAATCATAACAATTGCTGAATTCATGTCTGTCTTGCTAAACAACATGCTAACTCCTTGTGTGATTTCATTACAGCTTTTGTCAATGCATCGCTGGGGCACGTTCGGCCTTGCTTGTCATGTGCTCTCGTGCTCCGCCTTTTTATCCTTGTGGGAAAGGTAAAGGGCCGTCAGGTGTGTGTAATTATTGTCAATTGACCCTTGTGTTGCGACATGTTAGGTAAACAGCTCTGGTGTTAGTCCATTGTCTGTTACAGTGTAAGAAAGTGTTAGTGTCTAAAAAGGGGGCAGGAGGTAGAGCTTCTAAATATCGTACAGGGTAGGATTGTAAGTGATTTCAACCCGGCACACACCCAAGTCAACGCCTAGCGTGTAGTGCACAACTGAAATCCTTATTTATTTTTGTCTAAAAGTTCTTTATTCTGAACGCTATACCACTCATATCACGCCCCTCTCCTGGAACCCCCCGGTCACACTGAACCAGGAATCAGGCTGGTTTGCAAAGTTAAAATATTTATTTATGTATTTACAATTTAATCACACAATGTTTTAATGGGTAAACAATAATCACCAATGGGGTGCTGTAACACTAGATAATCTCTTTAATACACAAGGAGTAATAGTGAGCAGAACAATTCAGCACAGAAATAATACTTTATAATAATACTTGTGTGTGTGTTCACATCAGATAGCACTGTGGTCAGAGGTTCCCCATGCACATCCCTCAACACCAATAGGCAATGTAAAGAGATAGGAGGAGAGAGTAGGTATTCAGGAATGGCAGAATCAAACAGAATGTCAATCCCACTTTCCCCCTTTCAAACACAAGAGAAACGGAATTGACTGTCAAGCTGTCAGAATGGCTTTTTAAAGTTATCTTAGAATGGACTGGACAAAAACACCAAATACGGTCAAAATTGCTAAAGTTGCTATAAATTCTTATGGGAGCCGCATTGGATAGTTGCACACAAACACAAGCAATGATTTAATACCAAGAAACAATTTGAAATCTTAAAATTCAAGTCAGAAGCAATCAAAAGTTGTTTGACATGTGTCAGAATTTCTCTAAATGAAAATTTGCGACACACTTTTCACTGCGCGATAATCGCGATAACGGGAGAACCCTATGGATTTGAAATGCGGTTTTAGATGCAATTTAAAGCTGTGCATGTTAGCTACACGCAGACATTTTGTTTCTAGCACAAAAACTGAGGAAGTTATGGACGTTTTAGTAGAGGTCGTTTTCTCGGGATAGGCGCAAGAATGGAAAACAGGAATGCACTTTTAAAATGGCAAATGGGTTTCTTACACTAGAGGATGACTGTGGACAAAACGAATACCTCACAGGAACACAGCCACTTGATCAGAATGACTGCCTGCTAAGGACTCGCCTTCTTCAGATGAGAAAAGATCAGCGCAAAGATAGTTTTAGCAATACAAGTACAGGAGGAAGATAGGATGGTTTGGATAGAGAATTCAGACAATTCAAAACTACTCCTAACAACACAGGTTCTGAATACAAGAGAGGATGGGTTTAAGATAGGGATTGGACTAAGCAAGGTACATAAGCTAGTGACACAATTCTTTCTATAGATACTCACTAGATATGTTTTTAAATGGAACCATCGGGATTGTGGACCGTCAAGACTCTGTTCAGGGAATTGGATCTGGTTTTAGGACAGACAGCTGGGCCCATCGGATTGGATCTGCAAGGCACTCTGGTCACAGCACACAACAGGACTGGATTGGATCTGCAAGTCACTCTGATTACAGCACGGCACGGCAGAGGATTGGATTGGATCTGCCCTTCTTGGTTCTGATGATAATTATTTTCAGCAGGCAAGCAGTACAGCGCAGCCCGGCTGTATTTTGATGCTTCCCCTTAGGTTTGTGGGGTTCTGGTCTGGAATTTGAGGCCTAGCTGAAAAAGGTTCAGCTATGCAATGGGTTTCTGCTTTGCAAAGTTTCTGGAGTCTGGAGCAAAGAAGATGTAGAGTTCAGCAGCAGGGTGCTCTGCCAGTATCAGGATAGTGAGTGAATCTGTCTGTCCTTTTGAGTGGTGAGCTGTCTCTATTTATGCTATGATAAAGGTGGTGTGTGGGCTGGTTTAGCCTAAGCTCGCCCCTTTGACAGGCGATTGGGTCAGAGTCTCCTCTCTGCCTTGATAGGAGGAGAGAAACAGTGTGTTACCTTGATGGTGTGATTTTATGAGGCTGAGAATCCACCCCTAACCCCTTGAACACAAAATCTACTTTTGGCACAATACTTATTTACACATGTGCAACCTCTATAAGAATCACATATACAGATTACATATTTTATATAGCAGCTATCCCTCAAAACCCTGTAGCTGTGGGATCTTGTCTCGGCTTTCCACAGAATTTTGCCCTCTTCATTAGGAACAGAATGTCCAATTTATAAGCACATTTCTACAAGTGTGCGCGTTTAACATGGGCATAAGTGTATAAAGTTTCATACTTCTAGCAGAAATACATTTTGTGTAAGATCACATTTCCTGCCATTTCTTTCCAGAACATGTCACACGATTTTGCCACCTCTTGAAACGTGCAGCCAAAATTTAGATTCACAAATCTGTTACTTTTATATTTTTCACAATTTTAACTGGCGAGTTATAAGTCTTTAAACAAAAAGTTCTTTGTTAATGTTCAGCCACAGATGGTGGTTTGGATCCGCCTCTTTTTGTCTCCCTGCAGTCCAGAAGCAGTCTCCTCCCTGTTTGCTCTTGGCAGAGGCCATTTACGATTGTCCTCACATCTCGCATTTCCTTAGCAGCAGCTGTTCATTGTTCCTCATGCCTCTGTAGACCCGGTTCTTTCCAAACCCTATAATTATCGCTTTGCTGTGATTTCCTGATGGAGGGAAAGGCCTTCCTTCTGTGAGGGAACCTGTTATTCCAGTTTGGTAGCTTTAGCCAGGCTTGATTTAATTGTTGATTCTGTTACATTTTTCCTTAGCTTAAAACAAACTTGTGATTTCAAAATAGCAGCTAGAATTCTCCTTCAAGATTTTAAACCATGGGATCAAAACAATTACAAGATGGGTTACTATCATACTATCAGTAACAGGCCTCTTAGAAAGCAAACATTTGATTTCAGTTTATACATGTTAAAGTTTAATCAGGCAGGCTCATGACAGCTGTCATCTCAGCAGTCCTCTGCTGCACAGAGATTTTTGACATTCACAGACAGGCTACTTTTACTGTGGAGATCCCTTTATGATTTCAGCTTTTCAGGACCTTACAAGTTCACAATGATTTCTTAGACTAAGTGAATTGTAGCACCCATCAAGAATTTCGGATGTTTGAGGGTGTTTTGTACCGGCATTCTGCAGTTTCAGCAACAAAGAAAAAGGGATTTAAAGCAAGATTTTGGGGTTTCATTTAGCAAAACACTACTTTTTCCTTCTGCACTCCATTTTAATTGTTGTGGAGCCCAGTGACATATTTCAGGAGTGAGATCTCTGTTCCACCACTGACAACATGTATGGCAGATTAGGCAACCATCTTTTTGTGCGTTGCAAAGTGCAGTTTTCAGAGGTTTTGGCGCACACAAGGGTTTTGTGGCCATTTTGATGTTTCTGGCACCATCATAACACAGTGCTGCAGCATAGCAGAGCAGAAGTGGGTTAAAACATCCCACAGAGCCCCCCCTCACAACTTGAGTTTGACCACCCATCAAGGGGAAGTCGGGAGATTGGGATGTTCTTTCTTTCTTTGGTCCAGGTGGAGAAAGTCGTCTGCTTCTCCCATCAATGCTGGATCGACATGCTCTCCTTGCCGGTTCTGGATGGGAGTATGGAGAGATACTCCGGGCTCCTGGGGTCTTTCCTCCTGGTCCCCGAGTGGGCCTCCTTGGTAATTAGAAATTCTTGGTTCCAATGCTATGAGACAGAACAGAGCATGGTTATGGAAATGTCCCCACTACTACTCATATAGTGGGGCAGATGCATACACTGAATACAATTTACAATATTCCCCATCTGTATTTACTAATGGTTTTAACAGGTGGATTCTTCTAGGTTGCCAGAATGTCCCCCTCTGGGTTCCCGTTGGCTCCTCCATTTGCCGCAAAGTATGCCTGGGATGGCAACTCTTCACCTGGTTTATGTGTACCCACTTGTCTTCCCCCTCTGCCAAAATGCCCTTGGGGATGCGGATTTTGTAGGCGACTGGTGAGATTCTGCCTACATTTTCAAAAGGACCCAGTCAAGTTGGGAGGAATTTGCTCTGTTTGGCTTGGTTCCTTCGGAAATTGTACAAGTAAGACGGGCTCCTACTTGGTACTCTTTTTTAGTTGTTTTAAGATCATAGTGGGTCTTCATACTGTCTGGAGATCTTTCTAGATTCCGCTGAGCATAGGCTAAAGCATGTTGAAGATGTTTTCTCAGATTCTCAACATACTCATGAGTTGTGGAGGCATTTATCAAGGTCTGCTCTTGAGTTCTGTAGAGCAGATGCTGGGGTAGCACCATCCTTCGTCCAGTCATCAGCTCAAATGGAGACATTTTAGTTGCAGAAGAAGGGGTAGATCTGATGGCCATCAGGACAAGGGGTAATTGAATGTCCCAACTTGGCCCAGAATCTGCCACAAACGTTTTTAATATGCTCACAATAGTCTTGTTGTATCTCTCAACTCCACCACTAGAGGCTCGCTGGTAGGAAATGTGTAGTTTCCTTGACCCCAAGTATCTCCCACATCTTTGTCATCACTTCACTAGTGAAGTGGTTACCTTGGTCTGACTCAATCCTTTGGGGTAGTCCAAAACGCGAGAAGATGTGATTGATCATCAGGGCAGCTGCTGTTTCTGCCTTGCAATTCGGGGCCGGGAGACATTGCACTCATTTAGTGAACAAGCATGTTACGGTCAACATGTACTTGTTCCCCCTAAAGGAGCGAATCACGAGCCCGATAAAATCAACTTGTAAATCTGACCAGGGCAGTGTTATCCCCCTCTTCTGGAGGGGAGCACGGTGTGTGAGTGATGTGGCTGAAATTCTGCACACACAAGACACCCCTTCAAGTATTGGTAGAGGTCCTGCCCATGCGTGGCCAGCATGCAACCTCTCGCAAGATTTCTAATGTCGTATGAAACCCCCGATGACCGGCTGTGGCCACATGATGGGCGTGACTTAGCATCAGGCTTCGGAATGAGGTAGGGACCACCCACTGGTCATGGCCAGCTAGCGATCTCCTCACCAACAAACCGTCTTGAATTCGGAAAATATTTGGACATTTCATCAACACTCTGAGGTCCTCTTTCCCAATGTAATCGGTATCCGTCAGGGGAAAGTTCTCACGGTCCTCAATGTGTTGATAAAACCTGCCAATTATTGGATCCCCTTTTTAAGCCGTAATCAAATCAGGGTCTCCTTACTCCATTGTGAAGTTGAGAGGTAATTGTGAGCATTTGTCTGGGACCTAGTGATAGCAGTGACCTGGATTTCCCCCAACAGGGACTCGATCTCAAGTAGATCCCCTTGGATGGCTCCGGTTTTGGCCAGCTGATCAGCTAGGTAATTCCCAGTTTTGTCTGGTCCCTCTACTTTAGAATGACCCTTGATCATTTTCCAGTAGATGGTCATCCCATTCAAGGTGACCAGTTCATCAATATTCTGTATTAATTTTCTAAGTTTCAATGGTTTATTATTAGCACATAGCATGCCTCTGGTTTTCCAGTTAACCAGGTACTCCACGAACCCGTTCCGTACATAATATGAGTCTGTGATTATGACCAGTTTGTGGAGTTGGTGTTGGACAGCAGTGAGGATGGCTTGATGCACAGCCATCAGCTCTGCCACTTGACTGCTTCGAGGACCGATTTTGTACCCAGCTGAGGGTTCTGGGGCATCTTTCACCCATGCATTCCCTACGCCGGCCACAAGTTCCTTTTCCCGTTGTTGTCAACCTGGTAGGAGCACCCATCCACATAGACAGTGGGCATTCCCTCACACTGCTCTTCTTCATAGACTTTGTGTGGGGAATTAAGGTAGGCCTCCATGTTGTCCTTGATTTTAAGACTTTCTTCCTCGAGATAGTTTTATCTGGCACAATCATGCAAGTCAGCCAGACCTTGCGCGAGGGGACTCTTCTTGTTTTGGCTATATCCGACCTCCACAGGAAAGCCTTGCATTGACAGAATCCAAAAAGTAATTCAGGAATTACTCACATTTCCGGCCTGGATTCTGTCACTTTGAAGATATTACAAAGGTTGGTGTGGAGTATCCACTATGACGTGTTCTCCCTGGATAAACGGGAGGTACTTTTTCAATGCCCACACCGTTGCCAGGAGTGCCTTCTCGCAATCGTTGAATTTTTCCTCCACAGAGGATAAAGTCTTACTCGCATAGGAGATTATTTTATTGACCTTGTCATGCTTTTGATATAATACTGCAGTCAAGCATGTATTTGAGAACCCTGTCTCCAAGAAAAACTCCTTGTGTTTGACAGGGTAAGCTAGGCAAGGCGCTTTTGAGAGGCTTCTTTTGAGTTGTCTTACTGCCGCGGCTTGTTCTGGACCCCACTCCCACTTGACCCCCCCTTCGAAAGATGGATCAGGGGTCTTGTGATCTCTGCGTAATCCTCAATGAACTTTCTGCTGTAATTAGTTAGTCCAAGGGGGCTCCTTAGTTCCCGCAGAGTTGTGGGGTCTTTTATTTTCTGGAGGGCTTCTACTTTCTTTTCCTGGGGACAGAGACCCTGAGGAGTTATCTCATGCCCCAAGAAATTGACACGGGTTCTGCACCACTGTGCCTTTTGAAAAGAGAGTTTTTCTCCGGCAGCCCTCAACTGTGTCAGGACATAACGAATCTCTGCTATGTGTTCCTCCACAGTTGAGCTTTTGACTAGAACATCATCTACATAGGCCAGGTTACCCCTTTCACCCAGGTCGGGCATGGCCTTATGTAGAAAGATGTTAAATTAATTGCCAGAGTTGATGTATCCGAAGGGAGTCCGGGTCCACGTGTACTGCTGCCCCCCGAAGGTAAAGGCCAGCTTGTATTGGTCCTCCCTACTGACAGGCACAGTCCAGTACCAATTGGTCAGGTCAATGGCAATGAATACCTTCGACCCCTGGATCTGGGCCAGCCCTTGGTCAATGTAGGGAAGAGGCCATCGAGAAGTATGGACCTGTTTATGGAGCTCCTTTAGGTCAGAACAGAGTCTCCACTGGCCTTATTGAAGGTGCTGTGGACTGGACAAATTATCCCACGGGACTCAATGTTCTTAATTATTTCAGCACGGACTCCATTGATGCGAGAGGAAAGCGATATTGCTTCACAAACACTGGAGTCAAGCCAGGGTCCATGGGAATTGTTGTTGTATGGATGTCGGTGCGACCACAGTCATATGAGTCCACCGCAAAGAGATCTTGAAAATCTAAGAACACTTGTTTCAATTTTTGCTCTTGCTCCAGAGTCTCACAGGCATCAGCTAGGTTGACTCTCCAACCATCTGCCTGGAGCCTGGAAAGACTTCTGGTTTGGCTATATCAGCAGCCTCCTCCAGCCGGGTGGAGAAGTCCCTGGTCAGAGTGCTGATTTAGACTGATGGCTTCATGTGGGGGAGGCAGTCCTTGTGGACTTGAAAGATCACCTCATCCCGCCTGAAGTCACAGGTCACATTTTCCTTACCATAAGGGCAGGAAGAGTACACCAGGAAATTCCCCCCATGCCGGGTGAAGATCCTGTCTGGTGTTGTGTCATCGTCGCTATCGCCGTCAAGACAGTCCTTGGGGATTGGTCCTAACAGTTTGTTACCTAAATCTATGGAAAAATGTCGGTCATCAACCGCCATTCCAATAATGGGGCCTGCGCCCAGAGTAATACTCTTTAGGTCGCTGTTATCCACCTCTATTGGAATGGTGTCGTCTTCTGTGTTAACTAATGGTGTTGGGTTTACCCACAGCCCTTGCTGTTGGAAATGAGCATTAAGATGGAAATAGGATTCAGGATTTTTTCAGTTTCTGTCCTCTTTTAATTTTTACTTCCAGTAAGAATTGTCGGGTCCGTTCTGGGATAGTGACTTCCTCTCCAATCTGAATTTCAAATGTATATGGCAGCAGTTGAGCTGACCCAAATGCTTTCTCTGGATCATCAAAGTCCATGGGATCACCCGCTAATCAGGACCAAGCTTTGAAGTTTATTAGGTCCAAACTAATGGCAAAGCGATTGAGAATGTCACTGCCTAATCAAAATACAGCGGGGACATCTCGCACGACCCAACAATTATGGACTATGCTCTTGTTGCCTATGGGAATTTTTAGCATACACCTGCTAGGCAGGAGATGTTTGGAATTGGGTGTTTCCAGGTCCATTTCCCATGTGTCTAACAGTTTAAATGTGGAAATGGCTGGATCTTTTGGGAGTTTGTGGAACATGGCCTCGCTGATGAAGCTCCTACCGTTGTTCACACATACTCGGGCGAGAACAGAGTCCTTCCCCCCCGTTTAACTGAATAGGGATGAGCAACTGCTCTCCAATTTTCTGAATATCAGCCAAGCTTTGAGCTGATTTCACATCATTTTGGAGTATGGGAATGGGATCTTCAGATTGTGAATTAGTATAGAATTTCAGAGTGTTTCATTCCAGTGTGGAATGGCACCTTAGACTGGAAGGAAGGTTGATTTTCAGAAATAGAGAGGACTCCCAATCACCAGTTTGTTTTCCTACTGCAATTGCTGTCACGTCTGGGATTTGATTATTCTGGAAGTGGAACTCACTTTGGTCAGGTTTTTGTTCAACCATGTGGCATGTGTCATTTAAACTAACATGGTTGACACTCTGTTTCAATTTTATTGGTCTGTTAGTCTGGGTCCAGTGGACCTTGTTTACACAATCTATCAGGGGAGACAATCTACGCAGGATGTCATTCCCTGGTAAACAAGGTGTGCCCTCTGGAGTCACAACTATGACCGGGTGCTTCACCTTGTGTTGCCCAATTTTAATGTCTAAATCTGCAGTCCCCTCAACAGGAATTTCCTTCCCATCGAAGTTCTGAAGTTGTCCAGGAAGAGGGTGAGAGGAATTTGGTATTTCTCCCCCCTTCCCGAATTCAACTGATCAAAGGCTCTTTTTGACAGAAGGGTAGCTTGGGATCCAGTGTCCACCGGTGCCAAAATTGTACATTGCGTCTGTATTTGGACTGGGGCATAAAATCTTCCCTCCTTTTCCTCTAGGGGGCAAAGATAATGCACATTTCTGGCCAACTGGTGGGTTAATTTCCTTGCTTTGGATTCTGACAAAGAGGTGATTTGGGCAGGATTCTGTTTGAGATCTTGGGAACCTGTAAGAAAAAGGTGACAGCTGGATATGGGGGAAGGTTTGGGCTCCCCTGGTTCTGATTCTGGGCTGTCCCCCCCCCACCTTTTTGGAGGCAGTCACCAGAATGGGTTTGAACAAGGGGATTTTCATGCTGGTCCTTCTGGGGTTTGATGATGGGCGGTTTTAACTCGGTCCCCACATCTACCCAGTCTGGATTTGGATCCTTTGGGACACATTTTTCTTTGGGAGGAGTTCCCTCATCCCTGAAGGAGAAGATCTTTTTCCCAGAATCCTCTGCGGACCCCTCTCCTTCAAACTGGAAGATTTGCACCTCCTCCACAAAATGGGCCTTTTTAGGCTCTTTATTTCTCCTCCCCACCCTTTGCTCCTTGGGTTGCAGACTTTCGGGTGCATGAGATTTTGGTTCCAGTTCCTGGGTTTTCAGGGGCTTTTCACAAGTGGGGAAGGAAGCTTCCTCTAAGGCTTTACACCCCCTTCCCCTTGTGTCTCCTCCCTGAGAACCGGTGGGTTGTCGGGGTTCTTCCCCGTCATTGTTCTGGAGCACCAGACCCTGGATTCAAGGAGTTCTGAGCCACCATGCTCATCTGAGGGTTCTGTTGAGCCCTCAGCATGCGACCTAGATCCTGTGCCATGTTCTGAACCTGGCGCTCTAGTTGGGACACCCGCTCTGGCTGGTACGGGGTCCTCAGGTCTACCCTGGATTGATCGTGGGAAGGGTAACTATCCCTTCTCGCATAATACCCCTGTTAGGAAAGTTTGGGTACCCCTCCACCCTTGGCCACCCCTCTCCCGGATTGGGCTGTCTGGGCTCAGGAAAGTGGGGAAAGAAAGAAGGGTTGTTTTGGGGGTTGAAGTTTGGCGGGTACCGGGGAAAGGAATTTGGTCTGGCATTTGGGGGATTACTGCCCTCCTGGGAAAAATGAGGAGGGAAGTTTCCTGGGTTTCCTGATGTCTGGTTGGATCCCCCCCTTGGGCTGGAGGAGTCCACACATAGCCCAGGATGGGTCTATTTCCCTTCTAGTGTGGGCTGATGTAGTCAGCGGAGTTAGGGGTCCCATTCTTGGGGTTACCTCCCTGGCTCCCCATTTGGGATTGGCCCAAGGGCCTTCTGGGTTTGGGGTTGGTCAGATTCTGCGTGGGAAGGCTTTTAGGCCCCCCATCTCCAGATCTAAAATGGGGGCAACCTTCACCTCCGCTACCTTAGCAGGGGTGTTGGTTGGTTTGGGGCTTTTGCTAATATTTTTACTTTCCAACGGCTTCTGTACTTCATAGATCCGCGTTGCTTGCTCAATGACCCAGTCTATTGATCTTTTCTCATGAAAGTCCCTCACTAGCTGGGTCATAATGTATTTCGGGAGAGCATGAAAGAAGGTGTTCACAAATTCCTTACTGTCTGTGTGCACCCTTCTAGTGGTATGCGCAAAGGTACGTTTCAATTCCTGAACAAATTCTTGTGGGGCCTGGTCTTCACCACATTGTAAATTGTAGGCTGCCTTGCAAGCCTCTTGAGGGTTCCTATGAACGGAAAAATGTTTCAGGATGGCCGCCCTATAGGTGGACCATCTGGAATGGTTCTGATCCTCCAGCCCCGCAAAGAAGCTGGAGTACTCAGGAGAAAACGTCCACTTTACATACTGAATACAGCTTTGGCTGTCCTTCAGATGGAAAGTCTCCATCATCTGCTCAAATAATTCAAGGTGCTCCCAAACCAAATATTTGGCATTTTTGTTGTAGGGCATGATGACGCTCCTAATCGCTTTTATTTGCTTCAGGGGATCCTTGAGTAAAGCCCTCTTAACTTTGTTAGCCTTTTTAGTTCTGGTCACCCTGGTCCACTCATCCTCTGATTCAGAGGCACTGCTACCAGAGGTTGCTGTCTGATCTTCTAGACTCTCCTGGATTCTGCGAGCTTGGGAATGACTGACAGAATGTGGGGGCCTAGTCTCTTGGGACCTGTGGCACTCAGAAGAGTCTTCTGACTCTTCCTTGCTCCCAGGATTGGCTGAGTACTCCCCCCCCGCCTACGCTCCTAGCTGGGAAGAGGTTTTTAGTATGCTCTTGGTGGGCCTAGTCTCATGGAATTCCCCACCAAATTTTACCGCCTGATCTCTTGGTAGGTTATATTTCTGAGGATCCATTTCTCTGATTCTCCCCTCGCTGGAGTCTCTCTGATCAGAGAAGATGGCCCTAGCACTTGGGAGCCTGTACATAGATGCCCGCCCATCCATTTCTGTGAGGCGCTGACCTATTAGCCACATATTTCCCATTGGGTTGAAGTCTACCATCCCCGTGGCCCTTGGTTCATGTGAGCCAGTGGGCTTGGGGGTGGCAGAGTCCATGAATTGAAAGGGTTAAAGTCTCTGGTGCCAGGGTTCCTGAGGTTATGCTCAGGGGTTTCCCTCTCCCATCTGACCTCATCTCTCTAAGCCCCTACTCCATGATGGCATGCAGGAATCTGACCCTTTTGTTCTTCTATTAAGGCATTACTGGTCTCTATTAGTTGTTCCTGCATGGCTATCTGTCTATGGAGCCTGTCATTTTTCTCACAGGTAGCCTCATTGTCTCTCTGTGCTTCCTGCCTACTTTGGGAGTATTGGGCCAATTTCTGCTGCAGGAGACTCACCTCCTGAGTCTGATCCTTGCCAGCCTGATTATTCTTTGCCAGAGATTCTTCCACCCTCCTGGTGTGCTCTAACAGCTTTTCATAGTCCATTTTGAGTTCACTCCGTCCCTGAAGGGCCAGGTGTCATGATCTCTGCTTCCAAAGGGTCAGGACTTACCCAACTCCCTTGGAAGCAGACCCATAACCCCGGTTCCGGGTGCCGGCCAGTCCCAATTGGGACCTTTTGGACCCTGTCCTGGCGCCAGTGGCACCAGGCTCATAAATATGCCCAGTCCCAGCGCTGGAAGCGCCGGGCTCATAATGCTTGGGTGGACTTACCTGCAGCAGACCATGCTGCTTACTTACCTGCCAGTTGAGCCCCTGATCCTCTTCTGTTTGGGACTACTTTTCCTGTTGGGTGGGGCAGGAGCCACTCCCTAGGTTCAGAACACTGGAACTCTTCTGGAAAGCAGGAACTCTTTTCTTACCTAGGCGAGGCCGTGGAAGGAGACACCTAAGCACTACAGGAGGCTATTTAAACCACACCCGATGGATGAATCTTGCTTTGCGTTATTCTGCATTCTCTGCAGCAGAACGCTCACCGTGTCTTCTGATCCTGTGCCTAAGGGAACAAAGGCTTACCATCCTGGAATCCAGTCTTCAGCAGCACCTATAAAGACAAAGAAAGAACAGGTTAGCACTACGGTCTTCAGTGGCAGCGCATCTCTTACCTGGTCCAGCGGCTGTCACCAACGCCTCGCGCTGCATACCTGCATCTGAAAGACAAAGGCTTACCGACTCTTCGCACGCTCCGGAGGTCTTCGCGATGCATTCCGGCATCTGAAAGACAAAAGCTTACCGGCTCTTCGCACGCTCCGGAGGCCTTCAACGCTGCATCCCGCATCTGAAAGGCAAAAGAAGGTGCGTTTAGAGACATTGGGCAACTTTACTACTCACATGCCATCACTCCTTCCCACGCCGAAATCAGCGGGTATCCCAGCACCCTTCAGCTTCTCTAAAGCTCCGAACTTGTACCTGCAAGGTAAAAGAGACAGTTAGTGCGCATCGTGAAGCAGGCAACAAGCGCTCACTTACGTGCTTCCAAGCGCTTCTATTCCTCACGCGGGTTCGATCCTCAACTCTCTTCAGCCCGCCATCCGCCATCGCCGGAACCCTGCAAAACAAGAGGTATCATTACAAAAGAACTTTACATAAGTCAAAAGCCATACTCACGTGCTCCTCGGCACCGCTCCACAGCAGCTACGCCTTACGCACTTAAAGACTTTTAAGACATTTGAAGTGCCCAGAACTTACCGTTCGTGCAGTAAACGACAGACAGCAGTCCTCTGAGGTCAAGAGGCCTGCACCCTTATCCAGTGAAGAAACTGGTTACGGCACCCTGCCCCCGAGGCAGATGGAGAGCTCGGCGTTCACCTACCTAAGGTGAGATCGTTAACCTTTGGGGTCCTACAGGAGAAGAGAAAGGGAAGAGGATAGAGGCACCCAATAACCCCAGTTCATTAATACCATATTTTCTATCTGCAGACATCTTACTCTCCGAGTCAGACACACAGTGCACAGAGGTCCAGCCCGAGGAACCAACCGTGTGTTACACATCACCTTTGAAGACACGGCATTCACCCAGTCAAGACCGGCGCCTCTGCGGGAATCAGGTGAGCGTTACAGAACGCAAAGCCCACCGCAAAACTCCCACCCAGGCGCTATGGAAACCTCGGATACCGACCAGCTAGCCAAGTTACTTGGGGAACTAAGAGCAGAAGTGCATGCAGCCCGCCAGGAAACGAATGCTCTAAGAAGGGAACTGATTATTTCCAAGGAGCGAACAGATGGTCTCGCTAGACAATTGCTACAGTCACAAGCCGGACAAACTCAGTTGCCCGCATCAGGGGCAAATCATCCTTCAACATCCTCTACGAACCCAGTGCAGATCAACCTACCCGGGAATGTGCCTCTGGCTCCGCCCGAACGATTTTCTGGTGACCCAAAGAGGTTTGCAGTATTCATTAATCAGTGCCGCTTGCACTTCTTATGCCGCCAACAGCCTTCCCAACAGATCAAGCTAAGGTAGCTTTCGTGCTTTCGTACCTCAGTGGCAGTGTGGCAGATTGGTCGATCCCTCTAGTTAATCAGGATGATCCGGTTCTCCATGATTTTCAAGCTTTTCAGCTCAGCATGGAAAAACTGTTCGCAAGACATTCACTGGGGCAGGCCTTGGACAATGAGCTCCTTTCATTACGACAGGGTAATCAAGACCTTTTGTCTTATGTTGCGTCTTTCAACAGACTGATAGTGGAAACCCAATGGCCTGAGGACAAAAGGATTACGCTGTTTTATAGAGGTCTACGTGGAGAGGTCAAAGATGTGTTAGCCCAAGTAGTGAATCCCCCGCAAGACTGCTCGGACTATATTGACTTAGTCGTTCAAATAGACCACAGACTACAGAACAGGAAGGCCGATCGTTCCAAGTTTGATGCTCGAGTGTTTTCCAAACCACCAACTCCTACCAAAGGAGCAGACTCCGGGGAACCCATGCAAATAGGGGGCCTGAAAGGACCACTAACCCAAAAGGAGCGGGAAAGGAGAAAACAGCTGCAATTATGCCTCTATTGCGGAAACTCGGGGCACTTTCTTCGAGACTGTCCGGTGAAACCAGCCAAGAAGGCAGTAGGAGCTGCAGTTACCAGGGTCACAAACTCTGAGCAGGGAAACGACCTCGCCCGACAAGAATAGAGGTCCTCTTGCCGAGCGGTAAAACCAGTTCCGTGACCTCGCATTTCGTGATACCTATGGTCCTCATTAGCCCTGAACGTCCGGATCGATTACATGCGATTGAAGCTTACGTCGACAGCGGTGCCATCGGCAATTATGTGGATCATGAAATGGTATTGAGGATGAATCTGACTCTTGGTCCAAAGGCTGTAAAGGACGTCATTACTACGGTGGATGGTACGGAGATAGCTTCCGGACCAGTAACCCATACCACCCAAGAAGTGACGTTAGTAAGTCAAGATGGACACTATGAGAAGATCGTGTTCGATGTGATCAAGGCCCCTCAGTTCCAGATTATTCTAGGAATTCCTTGGTTAGAGAAGCACAATCCTCAGATCGATTGGCGAGCAAGAACGGTTCAGTTTCCAGAATGTGTCTCCATTTGTTACCCTCGACCTGATGTTGCACTGGCAGCAATTTCTTCGGAGGTTCCCCAGTTACCTCCCGAATACCTAGAATTCCAGGATGTCTTCCGGAAGGAACAAGCTAACTCTCTACCTCCTCATAGGTCTTATGACTGTCAGATAGACCTGATACCTGGATCTACCCCTCCTTGTAGTAGAATTTATGCCCTCACCGAGCCTGAGAATCTTCACCTCCGACAATACCTGGATCAATACCTAGCGAATGGGTTTATCCGTCCTTCCAAGTCCCCTGCTTCCTCAGCTTTGTTCTTCGTTCCAAAAAAAGAAGGGGACCTTAGAACTTGTATAGATTATCGCGCCCTGAACCAGATCACCGTTAAGAATAGATATCCGTTACCTTTGATCCCTGAACTCCTGGACCAAGTCAGAAAAGCATGCATATATACAAAGCTGGATCTTAGAGGAGCCTACCACTTGGTAGGAGTAAAAGAGGGCGATGAATGGAAGACGGCCTTCCGCACCAAGTATGGGCTATTTGAATATCAGGTCATGCCCTTCGGACTTTGCAATGCCCCGGCCGCCTTTCAATATTTTATGAACGACGTCCTCAGAGAGCTCATAGATGTGTGTGTCGTTGTCTATATTGACGACATCCTCGTTTATTCTTCATCAGAAACTGAACATCGGAAACACGTGAAAATGGTCCTCGAGAGGCTGCGTCAACACAAACTTTTCGCTAAGTTGGAAAAATGTGTTTTCAATGTGACTGAAGTTGAATTCTTGGGATTCATATTATCACCTAGCGGAGTGCGTATGGATTCAAAGAAGGTTGATGCAATTCTCAAGTGGCCTTCGCCATCCTCTGTAAAAGGTGTTCAAAGCATGTTAGGCTTCGCTAACTTTTACCGCAGGTTTATCCCCGAATTCTCTCGAATAGTCCAGCCCATCACCGCCCTGTTAAAGAAAAACAAACGTTTTGAATGGTCTACCGAGGCGGAACAAGTTTTCCAGAATTTGAAGACTAAATTTATCTCTGCACCGATCTTAAAACATCCTCGCCCAGAACTCCCCTACATTGTTGAAACTGATGCTTCGAGTCTTGCCATGGGAGCAGTTTTATCACAAAAGGACCCAGTAACCAATCAGTTGCATCCCGTGGCATTTTGGTCCCGCAAATTCTCGCCTCCTGAAATCAATTACACTATTACTGATAAGGAACTTCTGGCTATCAAGTCCGCCTTTAAGGCTTGGCGGCATTATCTTCTGGGGGCCCGACACACTGTTACTGTGATCACAGATCACCGTAACCTGCAATATTTGAAAACCGCGAAAGCTCAATCCTCTAGGCAACTCCGTTGGGCACTATTCTTTGCCGAGTTTGACTTCATAATTACCTACCGACCTGGTACGAAAAACGGTAAAGCTGACGCCCTTTCTCGGATGGGAGTGGAAGAACACTTTGATCAATCCTAAACCTGTACCTATCATTCCCGAACAAAGAATTCTGGGTGTAATCGCCACACAATCCATTGAAGAAGTTAAGGATAAAGCCAGGCAACTGGTAACTCCAGCAGACATACAGAATTGGCATCTGCAGGGAAAGGACTTTATGGTGAAGGACAATCTATTGTATTTCCAAGGACGGTTATACCTGCCCAGCACAGATTTACAGAAAAAGGTAATCTCCTGTTATCACGATTCTTTAATGGAAGGACATCCCGGTATGGCCAAAACCTCGGAAAAGATCAAGCGCTACTTCTGGTGGCGGTCTTGGAAAAAAGATATCAGAGACTTTATAATGTCCTGTGGAGTATGCGCCCAAAACAAGAGTCAAAAGGAAAAACCAGCCGGCCTCTTACGCCCTATTGACATCCCACCTCGCCCTTGGCATACGCTTTCTATGGACTTCATCACCGATCTACCTCCATGCTCCGGATACAATACGATCTTAGTAATCGTGGACCTATTCTCCAAGATGGCGCACTTCATTCCACTCAAAGGCTTACCATCAGCAGCAACTCTGGCCCGAGAATTTCTCGAAAACATCGTCCGACTGCACGGTTTTCCTTCGGTTCTAATTTCGGATCGAGGAAGTCAATTTATTTCTCATTTTTGGCGAAGTTGCTGTCGGTCGGCTCAAATTGATGTGAGACTTTCGACCAGCCACCACCCCCAAACCGACGGACAAACCGAGAGGACCAATCAAACTCTGGAACAGTATTTACGCTGCATGCTGCAACAAACTGAAAAAACTTGGAAAGATATCCTTTGGATAGCCGAATATGCCTACAATAACTCTGTCCACTCGGGAACCGGGAAGACCCCGTTCTTTCTTTTATACGGTAGTCACCCTCGAACCTCGGATTTGGATCCACTCCAAGATCTTGGAACACCAGCAGTAGACCACCTGCATTCTACAATCACCCAAGCCTTTAAGGAAGCCGTTTCTCACCTTCAAAGGGCTAAAGAACAATACAAGAAAGGAGCAGACCAACATCGGAAGGAAGCCCCCCAATATCAAGTAGGAGATCAAGTCTGGTTATCCACCAAATATCTACCTCTAAAAGGACCACGCACATTCAACCCAAGATACCTTGGTCCCTATTCAATCACTACCATAGTAAATCCGGTAGCGGTCAAGTTGGACTTGCCCCCTCACATGAAGATACACCCGGTCTTCCAACACCCGGTCTTCCACGTCTCTCTACTAAAACCCGTGCAACCTAAAACCCGACTAACTAAATCTCCAAAACCTATCCTAGTTGATGGAGAACTCGAGTTTGAAGTCAAAAGTATCCTGGATTCTAAGATCTCCAAATCTAAACTATTTTACCTGATTGACTGGAAAGGTTACGGCCCCCAAGAAAGGTCCTGGGAACCTGCAGAATATGTCCACGCGCCTCGTCTAATCAAAAGATTTCATCAAACATTTCCTAACAAGCCCAAACCCCCGGAGAAGCCCAGTTTGGGAGGGGCCTTGAGGGGGGGTGCTGTCATGATCTATGCTTCCAAAGGGTCAGGACTTACCCAACTCCCTTGGAAGCAGACCCATAACCCCGGTTCCGGGTGCCGGCCAGTCCCAATTGGGACCTTTTGGACCCTGTCCTGGCGCCAGTGGCACCAGGCTCATAAATATGCCCAGTCCCAGTGCTGGAAGCGCCGGGCTCATAATGCTTGGGTGGACTTACCTGCAGCAGACCATGCTGCTTACTTACCTGCCAGTTGAGCCCCTGATCCTCTTCTGTTTGGGACTACTTTTCCTGTTGGGTGGGGCAGGAGCCACTCCCTAGGTTCAGAACACTGGAACTCTTCTGGAAAGCAGGAACTCTTTTCTTACCTAGGCGAGGCCGTGGAAGGAGACACCTAAGCACTACAGGAGGCTATTTAAACCACACCCGATGGATGAATCTTGCTTTGCGTTATTCTGCATTCTCTGCAGCAGAACGCTCACCGTGTCTTCTGATCCTGTGCCTAAGGGAACAAAGGCTTACCATCCTGGAATCCAGTCTTCAGCAGCACCTATAAAGACAAAGAAAGAACAGGTTAGCACTACGGTCTTCAGTGGCAGCCATCTCTTACCTGGTCCAGCGGCTGTCACCAACGCCTCGCGCTGCATACCTGCATCTGAAAGACAAAAGGCTTACCGACTCTTCGCACGCTCCGGAGGTCTTCGCGCTGCATTCCGGCATCTGAAAGACAAAAGCTTACCGGCTCTTCGCACGCTCCGGAGGCCTTCAACGCTGCATCCCGCATCTGAAAGGCAAAAGAAGGTGCGTTTAGAGACATTGGGCAACTTTACTACTCACGTGCCATCACTCCTTCCCACGCCAAAATCAGCGGGTATCCCAGCACCCTTCAGCTTCTCTAAAGCTCCAAACTTGTACCTGCAAGGTAAAAGAGACAGTTAGTGCGCATCGTGAAGCAGGCAACAAGCGCTCACTTACGTGCTTCCAAGCGCTTCTATTCCTCACGCGGGTTCGATCCTCAACTCTCTTCAGCCCGCCATCCGCCATCGCCGGAACCCTGCAAAACAAGAGGTATCATTACAAAAGAACTTTACCTAAGTCAAAAGCCATACTCACGTGCTCCTCGGCACCGCTCCACAGCAGCTACGCCTTACGCACTTAAAGACTTTTAAGACATTTGAAGTGCCCAGAACTTACCGTTCGTGCAGTAAACGACGGACAGCAGTCCTCTGAGGTCAAGAGGCCTGCACCCTTATCCAGTGAAGAAACTGGTTACGGCACCCTGCCCCCGAGGCAGATGGAGAGCTCGGCGTTCACCTACCTAAGGTGAGATCGTTAACCTTTGGGGTCCTACAGGAGAAGAGAAAGGGAAGAGGAGAGAGGCACCCAATAACCCCAGTTCATTAATCCCATATTTTCTATCTGCAGACATCTTACTCTCCGAGTCAGAAACACAGTGCACAGAGGTCCAGCCCGAGGAACCAACCGTGTGTTACACATCACCTTTGAAGACACGGCATTCACCCAGTCAAGACCGGCGCCTCTGCGGGAATCAGGTGAGCGTTACACCAGGTGATTTTCTTCCACCTTGGTTTTTAAATGGCTGACTTCCTGGCGTAAGGTGTCCCTTTCCTGAATTAGAGTACCCCACTGTGCAGTAGGTCATCCCTTTGTTTTCTAATGGCACATCATTTCTAGTGCTCCTCATCAAAATCTGTTGAGTGTGGAGATTCTTCACTATTAATTTATTATTTTCCTCCTTTACTTGGTCTATCTGGTCTTGTAAGACGTGGAGCTGTTCTGCACAGACTCTGTTAAAAGTTCATTGCAGCACCAGTTTTTGTTGGCTCTGTTTTAAAGAGTCCAACCTTTCTTGACACTCTTTTTGCAGTGCCAGTAATTTGGTATCTTGCTCTACCTTCTCTTGCTGCAGGTGATCCAGATCTTCCTTTAATTTTGTCAGGTACTTTCTGGTTTCTCTCTCTGATTCTTGGCTCTTTTGTATCCTTTGCTCTGCAGAGTCCAGATCAGTTTGGGTTTTCTCTAGGGATTGTACTTGCCTGTTTGCCAGATCTAGATTTTCGGCATATTTTTCCTGTATTACTCCAATGTGGAGGTACAGGTACGCCGCTATTTTGGCAATTTTACAATGCTCTTCCTTTACCCTTGGGGCCATATACAGTTCACTATGTGTCTGGTGTAATGGACCCTGGTCCTGCCATATATCTAATTCTGTGGCAGTGACTTGTTTGATTTCCTGCCATCATACATTTTCATCCTGCTCCGTCCATTCACCCCTGACAAACAATTTGTGCAGTTGGTGTTCTTTTGCCATATTGATTTCCACTGGGGTCGCCATTCCGGAAATATTAATTTCCTTCTGACTTATCTCGGGGTTATTTTTACCTTTGCAAACAGGCCAAACTCCTTTGAGTATTTCTATTGAAGGGTGTTTTTACAGTGTAGCACAGTGTGGTCGCCCAACAAGGTGTATGTACCCCGTCAGTTAGCACACTGTGTTAGACTGTCACAAGTGTTATGTCTAATTCACTTCCCCCAAGCTGCAAGTGATTTCAATCCGGCACACACCCAAGTCAACGCCTAGCGTGTAGTGCACAACTGAAACCCTTATTTATTTTTGTCTAAAAGTTCTTTATTCTGAATGATATACCACTCATAACACGCCACACTCCTGGATCCCCCTCCCCCCCCTCCCCCGGGTCACACTGAAACAGGAATCAGGCAGGTTTGCAAAGTTAAAATATGTATTTATGTATTTACAATTTAATCACACTATGTTTTAATGGGTACACAATAATCACCAATTGGGTGATGTAACACTAAATAATCTCTTCAATACACAAGGAGTAATAGTGAGCAAAACAATTCAGCACAGAAATAATACTTTTGTGTGTGTGTTCACATCAGATAGCACTGTGGTTAGAGGGTCCCCCTGCACATCCCTCAACCCCCAATAGGCAATGTAAAGAGATAGGAGGAGAGAGCAGGTATTCAGGAATGGCAGAATCAAACAGAATATCAATCCCACGTTCCCCCTTTCAAACACAAGAGAAAACAGAATTGACTGTCAAGCTGTCAGAATGGCTTTTTAAGGTTATCTTAGAATGGACTGGGCAAAAACACCAAATATGGTTAAAATTGCTGAAATTGCTATAAATTCTTATGGGAGCCACTTTGGATAGTTGCACACAAACACAAGCAATGATTTAATACCCAAGAAACTATTTGAAATCTTAAAATTCAAGTCGGAAGCAATCAAAAGCTGTTTGACACGTGTCAGAATTTCCCTAAATGAAAATTTGCGGCAAACTTTTCACTGCGTGATAATCGGGATAACGGGAGAACCATATGGATTTGGAATGCGATTTTAGATGTGATTTAAAGCTATGGATGTTAACAACAAGCTGAAATTTTGTTTCTAGCACAAAAACGCAGGAAGTTTTGGACGTTTTAGTGGAGGTCGTTTTTTCAGGATAGGCGCAATAATGGAAAATAGGAATGCACTTTTAAAAATGACAAATGGATTTCTTACACTAGAGCATGACTATGAACAAAACGAATATCCCACAGGAACACAGCCACTTAATCAGAATGACTGCCTGCTAAGGACTCGCCTTCTTCAGATGAGAAAAGATCAACGCAAAGATAGTTTTAGCAATACTAGTACAGGAGGAAGATAGGATGGTTTGATAGAGAGTTCAGACCATTCAAAACTGCTCCTAACAAAACAGGTTCTGAATACAAGATAGGATGGGTTTAAGATAGGGATTTGACTAAGCAAGGTACATATGCTAGTGACACAATTCTTTCTATAGATACTCACTAGATATATTTTTAAATGGAACCGTCGGGATTCTGTACCGTCAAGATTCTGGTCAGGGAATTAGATCTGGTTTTAGGACAGATGGCTGGGCACATCGGATTGGATCTGCAAGGCACTCTGGTCACAGCACGGCACAGGACTGGATTGGATCTGCAAGGCACTCTGGTCACAGCACGGCACAGGATAGGATTGGATCTGCCCTTCTTGGTTCTGATGATAATTATTTTCAGCAGGCAAGCAGTACAGCGCAGCCCGGCTGTATTTTGATGCCTCCCCTTTGGTTTGTGGGGTTCTGGTTCTGGAATTTGAGGCCTAGCTGAAAAAGGTCAAGCTATGCAATGGGTTTCTGCTTTGCCAAGTTTCTGGAGTCTGGAGCAAGGAAGATGTAGAGTTCAGCAGCAGGGTGCTCCGCCAGTATCAGGATAGTGAGTGAATCTGTCTGTCCTTTTGAGTGGGTGAGCTGTCTCTATTTATGCTATGATAAAGGGGGTGTGTGGGCTGGTTTAGCCTATGCTCGCCCCTTTGACAGGGGATTGGGTCAGAGTCTCCTCTCTGCCTTGATAGGAGGAGAGAAACAGTGTGTCACCTTTATGGTGTGATTTTATGGGGCTGAGAATGCACCCCTAGCCCCTTGAACACAAAATCTACTTTTGGCACAAACATATTTACACATGTGCAACCTCTATAAGAATCACATATACAGATTACATATTTTATATAGCAGTTATCCCTCAAAACCACGTAGCTGTGTGCGTGGTTAACATGGGCATAAGTGTATAAAGTTTCATACTTCTAGCAGAAATACATTTGGTGTAAAATCACATTTCCTTGCCATTTCTTTCCAGAACATGTCACACAATTTTGCAGCCTCTTAAAACGTGCAGCCAAAATTAAGATTCACAAATCTGTTACTTTTATATTTTTCACAATTTTAACTGGCGAGTTCTAAGTCTTTAAACAAAATGTTCTTTGTTAATGTTCAGCCACAGATGGTTGTTTGGATCCGCCTCCTTTTGTCTCCCTGCAGTCCAGAAGCAGTCTCCTCCCTGTTTGCTCTTGGTAGAGGCCGTTTATGACTGTCCTCACACCTCGCATTTCCTTAGCATCAGCTGTTCATTGTTCCTCATGCCTCTGTAGACCAGGTTCTTTCCAAACCCTATAATTATCGCTTTGGTGGGATTTCCTGATGGAGGGAAAGGCCTTCCTTCTGTGAGGGAACCTGTTATTCCGGTTTGGTAGCTTTAGCCAGGCTTGATTTAATTGTTATTTCTGTTACATTTTTCCTTAGCTTAAAACAAACTTGTGATTTCAAAATAGCAACTAGAATTCTCCTTCAAGATTTTAAACCATGGGATCAAAACAATTACAAGATGGGTTACTATCAGTAACAGGCCTCTTAGATTGCAAACATTTGATTTCATCTTATACATGTTAAAGTTTAATCAGGCAGGCTCATGACAACTGTCATTTCAGCAGTCCTCTGCTGCACAGAGATTTTTGACATCCACAGACAGGCCACTTTTGCTGTGGAAATCCCTTTATGCTTTCAGCTTTTCAGGACCTCACAAGTTCACAATGATTTCTTAGACTAAGTGAATTGTAGCACCCAGCAAGAATTTTGGATGTTTGAGGGTGTTTTGTACGTCATTCTGGAGTTTCAGCAAAAAAGAAAAGGGGATTTAAAGCAAGATTTTGGGGTTTCATTTAGCAAAACACTGCTTTTTCCTTCTGTACTCCATTTTCAATTGTTGTGGAGCCCAGTGACATATTTCAGGTGTGAGATCTCTGTTCCACCACTGACAACATGCGTGGCAGAATGGGCAACCATCTTTTTGTGCATTGCAAAGCGCGATTTTCAGAGGTTTTGGCACGCACAAGGGTTTTGCGGCCATTTTGATGTTTCTGGCACCATCATAACATAGTGCTGCAGCATAGCATAGCAGAAGTGGGTTAAAACATCCCACAGGATGGGGAAAGGTGTTACAAGGAAGGGGGTACCGCGTCTAAACCTTCGGCGTCCCACTTCCACTCCCCAAATGCCCCTCATCCAGGTGATACTCCCCCACTGGTCCACCCCCAGGAACTGGATCCAATAGCGATAGCTGTGTCCAGGTCGCCAGGATGAGAGATCCCCGGGTACTAGTAAGTGAGATGCCTTTAGGTTTCTCACAGGTAGTTACGTTTCAGTTTTTTATATTGTTGTTATTTGTAAAAAGAAAAAAAGAAAAATCAAGAAACACCCAAAGGGGATTCTCTTATCTTTTCTATGGGGGCATGTTAGGGGGAAATCAGTGAACACTGCCTGGGCTGCCCAATCATACATTTTCACTGAGTTTGGGCACAGTGTGTGGGCTGGGTGCTTTGCGAACATAACACAAACTTTTACAGCAAGAGGGGTAGCATAAACAACCTGAAAGGGGCCATTGTATCTAGGCTCAGCTCTATCGATGGACAACATTTTTCACAAAAATAAAATCCTTTGGAAAAAGCTGGGGAGGGGGTGACATGGACTGGGAATCAGGTGCAGCGCTAGTGTTTTCCTCAGTTCTTGGCGGTGCGATCTGTTAAGAAATACATTTTATCGCTTTGGTTAGGGCATGCAAATAGCTCCCAAATTCATCCCCCAATATAGATGCAGCACTGTGAGCATCATATGCTCTCCTGACTGGAGATATGGGTGTGTGCATTAACCATCCCGTTACCACCTCATGGGACGATAAATGATGATCCTTACAGGGTTGCGTACGCATGCTAAACAGCGCAAAGGGTAAGCAGTGCACTCAATTGGTCTTCAAGGTGGTGCACAGCTTAGACAATTTGCTTTTGAGGAGTCAGTTGATCTGTTCTACAGCCATGTTGGCCTGGGGGTGGTAAATTGTACGCACCCAATGCTTAATACCCAATAATGCAGTGATCTTTTTGAAGATCTCATTGAAAAAGTGCGTGCCATAGTTGAACTTTAAAACTTCGCACTCACACCATTGAGGAACAACTCTCTGATGAGGAATTTGGCTGCACACTTTGCATCAGGGTGTGCACAAGGACCAGCCTTCACCCACCGCGAGAAGGGACACACAACAACTATTAGGTATCGTGATCCCCCACACCTTTCGCCCATATCCCCGTAGTCGATATGCAACTCGCGGAATGGGCCAGTACGGTGGGGTAGTGTCCCTCTAATCATTCTTAATGTCAGACCATTACTGGAAGTCTGCCATGCGATACAGTTCACAACCATTTTAGTCATCGCCTCCTGCATATTCGGGACATACCAGTCCTTCTGTATATTTGCAGCAATCTGCTGTTTTGGCACATGGGATGGGTAATGCAGCTGGTTCAATGTGACCTGCAACCATTCTTGCGGCATAACCACCTTGCCTGACGTTTCTTGTCACCACAATAAATCTATAGGGGGCTGCTTAAACCCCTTTTTAACCACAAATCTTTTTATTCTTGTGGAGCTCATCACTGCAGTTCAATTAGCTGAGCAATAGGTAAGGTTTTGTAAGAATCTTTGGAAGAATCTGCCAGCTGCTCCTTGCTATTATTGGGTGTTCAGAAACAGTTTGACTGCTGCATCCATGGCAGCGTTACTAAGTAAGACTTTGTCTGTATCATTGTTATGGTCATTGCACGTCACCACCGCTGTTAAGGCGGGTTGCGAATGGGCATCAATTAATTTGTCTAGCAGTACTGCATGTTGTACAGGAGACCCGTCAGGCCTTCTGAATCCCCTCCTCTTCCACCACGCCAGACCCGCGTGTACCGTAGTGGTGACATAAGCTGAATTGGAATAGATGGTGACACGGCATCCCTGAGACGCCAAAAGCACCTCAATGAGTTCTGCAGCTTGGGCCGAATAGTGCGTATGTAGCCTTTTTTAAACCAATACCTCATACACCCCATCGACTAGGTTGACCACTGCCACCCCAGTATTTCTGAACCCCTCTGATCCATAGTTGCTGACCCATCAACAAAAAGTACCTCCCCTTCTTCAAGAGGGCTATCCTTTGCCTTCGGGATGTCATCCTAATCCCCTTCAAAGGTTACGCAATTGTGTGCTGCAATGGCTTCCTTAGTGCACTGTTCCATCAGGAATTTGGCAGGATTTACAGCTCTACATCTTACAATGTGGATGTTTGGGCTGGACAGAATAATCTCATATGCGGATGCCCGCTGCGTGGTCAGAGTTGATTTGGAACACTCTAAAACGGTGAACATTGCATGTTCCAAATACATTACAGAGCACCCCATGACAATTGTGAAGGCAGTCGGAACAAGTGCTTATTTGCATGCAAACTGGCCCTACATCACAGAATCTAGCAGCCCGCTGTGTAGGCCACTGGCTTGTCGCCCATTGTGCTTTTTTACGTTAGTACTGCAGTCATCAATTGGCCATTAGAATGGGAAAACAAATACAATTCTTGTGTATAGTCAGATGTAACTAATTCTGGGGCAGTAGAAATTACCTCTTTTAGATTGTTTATTTATTTATTACATTCATATAGTGCACCTAACCCTCGGGCGCTTGAACATAAGAATACGGTTACATTACAGAGACTTAGTTATACAGTAAAGTTAGAGTTACAGGTGTAATAGCAGTACATGCAAGAATATTCAGTTACATTTTGATCATGGGCTTTTTAATAGAACATATAGTACATATGCAGATTACAGGAATGTCAGTCTAGACCATGGAAGATGGGCATGGGGGAGGCCTATCGCTTATTAGTGATATCCTGGTTAAAAAGACATGTTTTTAGTTTTTTGTGGAAAGACCATAGTGAGAGATCTGTTCTTATTTCAGGCGGCATAGCGTTCCAGTTGTTGGCTGCGTTAACAAGGAAGCTAGAGCCTCCCGCTTTTTGTCTTTTATATCTTTGTGTGGTCAGTTGCCCTAGGTGAGCCGACTGGGTTGGTCTGGCCGATTGAGCTTTGGAAATTAGATTAGAGAGGAAGCGCAGAGTGGTGTTAGACATTTATGAGTAAGAGATAGTATTTTAAATTTAATACAGTCTCTTACTGGTAGCCAGTGGATGTTTCTTCACGTTGTAATGTGGTCTGATTTCGGGATATTAAGCGTGGCTCTGATTGCATTATTTTGGATGATCTGGAGCTTCTTGATGTTTTTAAATGAGGAGCCTGTGAAGATGGAGTTACAATAGTCGATCCTAGAGTGGATCAATGCTCTGGTTAGTGTAACACGGTTTTCCACAGTAAGGTAAGGTATGCATGCAGTGATGAGTTTGCAGTGTATGTAGCAGCCGAGGTGATGGCGCTAACTTGTCAGGAGAGGATGAGAGATGAGTCTAGATGGACCCCTAGTGTCTTGACTTCTTTGGCTACACTGATGCTTTTGCCATCTATGTTGAAGGGTTTATAGGAAGGTGGTAGGTTCTTGAGTCTCGCGGGACTGCCTCTGATCAGGATCTCTGTTTTATCATCATTACGACAGAGTTTGTGTTGAGCCATCCAGGCTTGGATAGCGAGGTATATGGAGTTAAGGGATTTGGAGTCTGTTTTGTAATCCCCCGTGATTGATAGTAGTATTTGGGTGTCGTTCGCATAGTTTGTGTATGTGACACCCAAATTGTCTAGTCTATCAAAGAGAGGTTTTGTGAATGCGTTGTACAGCATGATCCTTGTGGGGTCTCCACAGGTGACAGGAGTGGGGCATGAAGCGCTTCGAAAGGAACAATTCAATCGAGCTTAAGGCATTGTTAGAAAAATGGGCATCGGTAACTACGTGGCAGCATAAGATATTATGATTCACTAGATTAAATGCTGCTAATAGGTCTAGTAGAAGTAAGAGGGCTAGGTCACCTTTGTCTCTAATTTGATCCATTTGGATTTTAAGATCTAGCAAGGCCATTTCTGTGCCATGGCCTTGGCGGAAACCAGATTGGCAGAGGCCAAGAAGGTTGTGTGTTTTGAGGTAGTTTTGGATTTGAACATAGGCTACCCTATCTAATATTTTTAATAGGAAGGGTACAGTCGTGATGGGCCTGCAGTTGGTTGGCACATTGGGGTCTAGATTAGATTTTTTAAGTATGGGGAGTGCCCAGGCTTCTCTCAGGCTTTCAGGTACTTTATTAGAAGCAAAGGAATGGTTTATTAGTGAGGTGATGAATGGAGCCAGGTCGTTTACGCTGTCTTTAATTAGCGTGACTGGGCAGATGTCACCTTGACATCTGGAGGGTTTTAGTCCTTTTATGGTTTTGATAGTCTCCTCTATGGTGATAGGTGAGAATTCAAATCTAGGGAAAGGCTTAGGCGGGTTATGATCCACAGTGGGCTGTTCAGGAGAGGCAAGTTTCAATTTGTTTTTATTAATCTTAAATTGGAGGGATGAGACTTTGTCCATAAGTGCCTTTTGGATATTTTCACACCAAGTTTGATCCTTGATGCAGAGGTCTGGAGTGTGAGAGGGAGATTCTAATTCCTGCAGGACTAAGAAGAGCTCTTTGGTGCCAGAGTTGGCATTCTCAATACACTTGTTAAAAGCATTTCTCTTTGCTAAGAAGATGGCTTCTTTGTACTTTGTGGCAAGGGAAGTGAATTGTGGTTTGTTATTGCAAAAAGTTTTTATTTTTGCCAGTTACTTTCTGCAATCCTTTTTCATTGAACCAGTGATTGATATGAGCTTTAGGTTTGGGTTTACAATTGGTCATAGGTGCCACTTTGTTGAACGCTGCCTCTATGGTCTGATTGTAGGTGGTTACCAGGGAGGATGGATTGGCGATGTTCCCAGTGTATGTAGTAAGCAGTGTGAGCAGATGGAGCATGTTATCTGGCGTGATGTTGCAGTGATTGCGAGTCTGGGTCGCAGGTGCCATGATAGTTGAGGTGCACTCTTGTATACAGGTATTGATGGAGAATAGAACAGTGTTGTGGTCTGACCATGGGCATGGGTTGTTAGTAATGTTAGTTGCACAGTTATGGTGAGCGGGCCAGTCTAGCGTACATTCTTTTGTATGTGTATGGCCTGCAGTACGTATAGTAAAGCCTTGTGTTTCTGTAGTGTTGGCTAAGCCTATGACTTGGGAATCAGTGCTGTCGTTGAGTCCTAAATTGAAGTCTCCTAAGATAACAACTTTGGTTTTAAGTCTGTGGTCAGTAGAGCGGCTATGTCCTCCCCTACGTAGATAGCCGTGTTGCATGGGGAGGTAGAGGGCACTATTATTCCATGATTCAGGGGTGCCACAATGGTGTCCCTTATGCCCTCTTGTGCCTCTTTGGACAAAAGTACTATTTTGCTCACGGTAGAACTACTCCTGGCTTGAGTGTTATTCGAACCAGTGCCACCCCTGCAAGAGCCATACATCGTGAGCATTAGTTGTCCATAGCCTCTCTGGGACCTGCTCTTAATCTGTTTCAGTGAAAGAGGGCCATCAAGGAACATTACACTTTGCAGTATTGTACAATAATTTCACAGGGGATACAGATTGCCAGTACAATTGCTCCATCGTCATCCCTATCTTTGAAAAATTCTGCATCTGTTGCCTCCTTAAGAGGCACTGTAGGGTCAATGCACAGAACCATCCACCACTCACACCCATGTGCATCTGTTCCAACCACAACCAACATCTTGGCCGACACAACCAAACTGTAAATCTAGGGACAGTCTCGTACCCGCCTCAAGCTCTGGGGTCACCACAGTGTAGAAGATGAAATCCGAGGGCTTGCTAATCTAGGGCACTGCATCAAGTAATACCGTTATTCCATAGACAAACATGTCTGGGTCCAGTGGAATGCCACGGACCACCACTTCCCCTTCCCGAGCCTGAATGATGACCATTGCTCTTAGGACACACATGCCTAGGGTGGTGCATACCACTCTGTTGTCCGTAAAGAAGATGGTCATGTTCAGCTTGCTCAAAAGATCTCATCCCAACAGATTTATGGGGGACGCTCTGAGTATATAGCAAGGGGACACACACCACTTTCCCTCCTATTTTGATAGCTACCTCTTTTGTGAAGGGAACCATCATGACAGCCCCAGAGAATCCTTACGTGTCAAGAGTTTCACCTGATAGCGAGAAGTTTCCCTCACTGATGCATGATTTAGTAGCACCTGTGTCGACCATGAAGATTAATTGCTTATTAGCTATTTCAGCACCCACCAAGGGTTCTTTGTCAGGGTGCGTACTCATGGACAGGACTGGACACATAAGGCATTTCAGTGGTCTGTCCGACTAAGGTTAATTATTGTTACCTGGGAACGTGAAAGGGTTTCCTCACATAACGCTGACCCCTCGGGTAAGGAACCACAGTTCCATTTGGTACTGCGTTTGATGTGGGCATTTGTCCCCCATACACTGTATTTTGCTGGGCCGCCTGAGGGTGGGGGGCATTAGGCAGTGCTTGCATGTGTTTTATTTTTGTGGTAACTGGGTGTACACCTGGTGCATTTTGTAGGGTATGGAGGTGAACGCTAGGGTCAGGTGGCTGTGGCGGTAAAGGGACTGGTTAGTTATGTGGGTTGTATCCTCCTCCTGCCTGCTTCTGCATTTTCTCGCAAAATGTCCCCACTTCCCACAGCTCCAACACTGAGAAGGTCCCATACCACCCCTGGGCCCCCTTCCCCTGAACCCCCCTATGCCCACTCTACCACCTTGAAACCCTCCTCTGCCTCGCTGCTGACCTCCATGATGCCACTCAGAGTACTGGTGCTGAGGTCCACCAATCCACTGCCCCTGTGCTCCACCTGGCCAAAACGCTGCTATTCTCATATCTGTGCGCGCTGCAGTCTGCTCCGCTGAGTCTGTTTCTGTACTTGCTTCTACATTTCCCTTAATTGCGATCATTGCTGACTTTTTCTGCTCTAGTTTTGCTTCTGCGGCCTGAAATCTCTGAGCCGTTTCCTTTTCTCTTTCCTTAATCCTTTTGCAATGATGTAAAATAATAGACTGAAATCCATACCACCACTTCGCTTCCACGCCCACTATGTTATCAACTGCTTTCTGAACTTCCTTTGGTAAGCACCTGTTAATAACGAAGTAAAAAAGAGGAACTGTTCTGTCCCATTGGTCACCTACTTCCGCTCACCACAGCTCCTGCAATTTTAAGATGTATTGCGCGGGGTCCTCATCGTCTCCCCATAGTGAATTGCATTATGAACTGTAAGTCCTGTGCGTCTGGGTATGCCTGCCGCAGTGTGCCCCACACTTGCGCTCTGATGTTGTTAAAAGGGGCCCCATTGTGTGCATCATCTAACTTTACTCCTGGATACCCAGCCTTCACCCACACCTCCCCCGATTGATCCCTCACGATTGTAACAAGTAAGCTTTTCATGTATCCTACGGCTAGGGGGATCCCTGACGTCTACTTTTCAAAGGCACATATCAATTTTCCAGTCCTGGCAGTAAGGGGCGGGAGTGTTTTAATCAAATTATTTATATCCATCTGAGCCCATGGCACATAATGTGCCCTCTCTGGTGCTTTATGCAACAGCAGCAGCTGCGTGCCCACTCCCCTCGTCTCTTTCCGCCCATCACTTCCCTTTTTCCTTGCCAATGCTACCTGCCGAAATCTGTGCCTCAATCGGGGTTCCCACAAGCTCTCTAATCTGGGTGGCATCATGGGTGCCCCCTGAGCATCCCCCTTGTCGTCTTCAAATTTGTCCACAGTCCCCCATTCTCCCTCCTTGCATCCCTATCAGACCTCACTGTTTCCTATCCTATGCTTTCCACTCTGTGGTGGTCACCCTTCCCCTCTCTCCACATGCACATCCTTTATTGTGGTGCTATCGAGTCTGAACAAAATGTCTCCCACCCTCCACTCATCCAACCCCCACCCCTTGTTGCCCTCTCCTTCCTTCACTGCCCTCAGACAGGCCGGTCCTGCTTGCGTCGCCTCCAAAGCCTCTTCTAAGTCCGTTTGCGACTTACTTTCCTGCAGCACAATGCTGTTGGGTGATATGGGGATGGGCAGTGGCAGGTGCGGGCACATATGTCGGGTTAGTATATCCTGTGGAAGGGCAGGTGGGGAGCTCTGGCACTGTGGTGGTCACTAGATTTAAAGGGGCACTGTCTTTGTGTTGGGGCACACACCTGGTGGCATCTTCTACATCCTCTACCATTTGCATAAGTCTAAAATTTATTTTCATTTCTGAAATTGTTTGTTCCTTGTATTTCACGATTAAGAACGTGTTCATATGTTCCAGTATCTCTGTTATTAGTCTCTTGCTCTGGCCAAGGACGCGGAATCCCCTCTCGAGTCTGTCACCCACTGACGTTGGTACTTCTCTATCTTGTCTTTGTACAATGGTAACACACTATACATATACTTCAGCTGAGTCATTCCCCCACATATCGACAACTTTATTTTCAAAAAAATCTTAATATACATCACACACAACACCCACACAGTTGTCACTATCAGTCCTCCAAGCCGACCTCCCAGTTGCCCCCTGTTTTGCTCTTCCCTCGTCCCCACACTGCTCACTCCACGTACTCACAACACTTCCACAGGCACTCCTTAGGCCTCCACCAAATCCACAATAATAATCCAATACACCAAAACAATGAGGCAAAATAATAAGCCAAAACAACAACCACTACTTGTACTTCTTTCACAGGAATCCAAATTCTCTACCTATGCAGGGCTCCTACTTTTGTATCCTCCTTATTACAATAAAAATGGCACCACCTTCTCCCCTCACTCAGGAAGGTTCCCATACTCCTGTTTTCTTCTATTTTTACTCCTTAATAATAAATATAATAATAAAAAACAAAACTATACCACATGATCTTTCACTCTCTCCTTCCACACATACCACACCCCCCACTCACTCTCGTCCCCTGTTGTCACCACTTGAAAGAGGTCTACTTACATCAACATGTTCACCCGAGCTCCTCCGTCAGAGGGTCCCAGCAAAGACCTGCACTCTGGTTTCAGCTCAGTCTGTCCATCTTCTTGCACATGGGCTCTTCCTCACACGTTAGCAAGTACAGAGTTACAATTAATTGCTTGTTATGAAAAGGAAAAAATAATACATTCTCTATCTCTAACCTAACATGCACCTGGTACTGCAAACATGGGCTAAGAAGAGACCTTGAGGCCATTGCTTCTAACTAACTACAAGTCAATTCCAAGCATGTTGGTGCCCTCCAAAAGCTTCCCACCCTCGTTTTAGCTATGTTGTTTTATCCCTACCGGCACCTCGCATCACAAATCACGTGACATATGGTGAAGGGAACTGGTCCCTGCTTTCTGATCATTTCTAATCAATTGTGGGTCTAACAGTTTTATGGTCTGTGGTCTTGGGATGGGGCATTTGAATGCTATTACTTAGTGTTGAAATGGGGATGGTCGGAGGCTCGTGTACTCATTCTCGTGGAATTGTTTTTACAAAGCGCTCTGAACCCCCTTGTGGCCTTGCAAGGCGCATTCTTTCTGAGACACGAACACTGGAAACATGAGACAATGAATCTCTGTAGCTCTGGCCTTTGTCACCGGTGTCCGTGCTACAACCTATTCTCGGATGCAATCACCTACTTCCCCGTGTGCCTTGTGGCCTGTGGCCCTAACTGCAGTGCAACACTAGGCCTCAATTTTAAAATGGTTCTGTTATCCAAGATGGCGGTTTGTTCCCAGGTATACCAATGTGGAAAACCAGCACCCTCCCTGAGACCCTATTGCATATCCCCAGGCCTCTGCCTCATTTAAAAGCGCTGGGGTGCCTGGAACGAGCGTCCCTCCTTCCCAACATTGGCAAACAGCAAGACTGAAGTAATGAGTCAGAATCATTGTCAGTGAACTGTTGGAACACTCATAGACACAGAAATTATTTTACGTGTGAGAAGGAGGGGCTTAGTATATTGTTGAGCAGCAATATTTTAGCCCTACAAGAAACGTGGCTCACTTCATCAATTAGTATTGAAGGATATAAGGTACTGAGTAGAACTGCGCAAAAAGTAGTGGTCGGGCAGCACTTCGGGGGGCTGGTTATTCGGACCAGGACTACCATTGAAATGAGCGAGTTCCTTAACGGACTTGGTGATCCAAATGTTTTGAACTGGGGTGTCCAACCCAGCCCTTTCAGACGAGGTAGTAATACTTTTAGGTGGATGGAGATGCAGAACATACTCAAACATCAATAATCAAACTGACTCAGGAAGTTGGCAAAGTACACCTGTTTTAATATCAATTATCTAAAACAGGGAGTGCAACGAACATCAAGGATCTTCACACAATGCATTTAATTAAAAAAAAACATTTATAGTTAAAACTCATCATCATTTACGTCAACATACGTTGCAAACTACAAAAACCTACTTGGGAAGGTGATAGGCTTATAGGGAACATCTAGGTATATGTTCTATACTTGTCGGGGAATGTGATTGGCTTTCTAACATCAGGTGGGGCAACTAAGCCCTCCTCTAGTCCAGGTTTCTACGAACGTCATCAAATACACGTTGTCCCATTGGTTATACAGACTATAGGGCTCTCTATTACTTGGCCCTCTATAATTGGCTGGCACCCTCATACCCCTCTGCAATATTCCACCTATTTAAGCAACACGCAGGCTGGCATCCAGGTGCTGGTGGGGTGGTCATAACCATAGATTCCCACCAATTAGCCTGTCATATATCATCACTCTTGCAGCCTTCTAGTCAATTAAGGCTTTGAACTTGGCCTTGGAAATGTTCTCTGTGCTGGATATTATGAGGAGTATAAGCAGACTCTGTCTTCTTGGTTTCGATACAGCTCGTCCCAATGTCTATTTTTATCTGGCCACGTGACTGCAGACCATGTTTTAGAGTCTTTCTGCATTTAACATACTATTAAATGATGAACCTCTGACATCTTTGATGTTCTCGCGTCTCCTTTAAAACAGTAGTTTTGCTCTTTTCACACGTTGTGTAACCACTGCTCGAACATTCAGGCCCACGGTGGCCTTGATCTCCTGGTCTTGGGCCAACCAAGCCTTTCTTTGATTTACCTCCATGGTTCAGTTTTCAATTTCTAACTGTGACACACTAAAAAGGCATTCCTTCTTATGGGATCCAGCTCTGCTAAAGTACGTTGTAGAATCATTCATAGTCCATACATTTCCTATGCATATACATTGGCGCATCACCGCAATCTATTCACTACATAGCCAGCCTTTAAGAATACTTTGTCTACTTGCGTTACTGCATCTGTACAATTGTAAAATGACTTGATATCTTCTTCATTATTTCTGTAGCATGAACATCTTCATCTGGAGCTTGAAATGTTGCTCAATTTTAACACCTCCTCTTTAGAGCCTATAGAATATTTAGGTTCTCTCGACTCTGCATCTCTTCTGGGTGTGTCAGGTCAGCATTTTCATGACGTCACCAATCTTCTCTTTTGCTTGGTTTTCACACTTCCTCTGGGATTTCCTTCAAATGGCCATCATATTGTCGTGAATGCATGTATGGCTTCCTCAATGAGAACCTTACTTCCAAAATTCTCTTTGGTATAGGTATTTACACTGGTACTGCACATGATCACACTCTGGCTCCCAACATATAGGCAGCATGGGGGAGGAGCTTTAGGTGGGGGTACTTGGCTCCACCTCTACACTCCCCCCTTTGGGCGATTCATCGACCACTCTCTCTTCAACCTGCATATCTAGACATCCTCGTCTGAAGAAGTGCTTTTTTGGGACCCATATCTTTATGATTCTCTTCAGGCATCCTGCTGATTTCACATGCTCATCAATACCCCAGGACATAAGCATGCATTGTCCACTTGGACTTCAGTAGATCCACTTCCTCACATACCTCTTGTGGTTCTTTGGGTACAGGAACTTCGTTCCCTCAGGTGCATGAATGCTGGCCTTCACGTAGTCTCCGATTTCTTCCTATATCAGCTCTGTAGATTTCCATCCTGATTCAACATCAATCATGATTTTCATTCCTACAGCTTTCTTTGCAGTCTTCTTGCATTGTGAGATTATTATCCTGATCATACATAATCCAAGCAATACCATCACTATAAGGGCTCCAAGGAACATGAATATATCTGTCATCCATTGTGGAACCCATGAGACTATGGGCCTCATTACACGGACGGCGGTAAGGGTTAACGGTCACCGTTAATGGCAACGGTGACCGTTAACCCTTACCGCCGTACTACGAGGTCCCTTTGCGGGTTGGAGGAACTAACGCCTGCTTCTTGCAGGCGTTAAGTACCAACCCGCTAAGGGACCTCGGAGCTAATTACGGCACCGCAAAATTGCGGTGCCGTAATTAGCGCCTTCCCCATTCCCATAGAGCCCTATGGGGCTGAAATGGGAATGGGGAAGGGCAATGGCGGAAAGGGGATTTACCGCCCCTCCAACCTTGGAATGGGGCGGTAAATCCCCTTTCCGCCAAGGCGGTGCCGGTAATTTACCGGCATGGTCCAGGGTGCTAATAGCACCCTGGATTACCGCCTTCCGTGTAATGAGGCCCTATGGATCCAAACCAACTGTCATCAGCAATGTCTTCCAATTTGTCTATCAGCTGGATGTGTAACTTCGTCAGCATCGATATGGCCTCTGTCAAGGTGCCATTCTCGTCATCATGAGAAGGTATGAATCTGCAACATGATTCTCCAATTTTGGCACAAACACCTACATCCATAGCTGTAATCATGTCCAGGACATATCTATTCTGAAGAGTCATCAGTCGTATGGCTCCCAGCTCTTCTTTGATAGTGTTGATTCCCTTTATAGTAGTGTTAATCGTCTGCAAACGCTCGCATCTGGTTATTTGTAACCACTTAATATTTGCCTCTGTCTGGATCCTGGGCATGAAGATTATCGTGAATATTGATGAAGTCTTACTAAACAATCTGTGTTCATATGGGATAGAATCAAAGGCTTCTATTGACTTGGCTTAAAAATAATTCACTCTCTTCATCCGAATCAGGCGTTCAGCAGATCTCTTCTTCCTCAGGTGAGCATCTGCTTTCAGGAACTCACCAAAGTTCAGGTCACTTTTAGAAATGATCAATACTGGAACATGGATATTCACTATAGAACATAGTCCTCCCCAATCCTTCGGTCACTTCATATAAGCTCTGGATCCACAAGCCCAGTAGTGATCCATTATCACTGCTGTTCCAAAGTACATTACTGGCACGTCAAAGATTCAACCACAATTCTGATTCGCTCCAAGTTTTCTTGTGCCATTATTTCTAAAACATAGCTTTGCACTATCCAAAGGCACTATCTGTAAAGGCCCTCCGTTGTATTCGACCCATGTCAGTAGTTTAGCAAGTTTATGTCATTACGGTTTGCATCCGTTTTCCACAATGTCAATGGTTGGTTTGTAGCGGCCAATTACTACCCACGCTCTGCAGATAACCACTCCTTCTTCCCATCCATCTGGAGAAAGTACTGATCCCCAAATCTGCATTTGGCCTCTGTTTTCCATCTTCAAATTTCTTCTGCAGATTTTCTTGGACTCCCAAGTCTTCTGTTGACTTCCCATCTGATCCTAGCCCCTTTCACTCTAGGCTGTTTGTAGCTTATCACATGATTTCTGGTGTGGGATCTTCTCTTGTTTTTGTGTCTTGAACATAATCATCTTCATCTGGATCTGTTCATTCTGTTTCCCATACTAAAGAGGCTGTTCTGCCCATGAACTGACCTCTTGCTCGGCAGAGTGCAATGTGAGATAGACAATGTGCTGTCTGAACATCTATTTCAATGGCTATGAATGTCTTAGACTTCCCCATACTATAAGGCGGGAGTGCACATACATAGCATTCCTCCTCCGAGGTTAATTTGCCTACCTCTTTCATGTGCTGATACCATATATTGTTCCTCAAATGTGCTGTGCCATCTAGATAATCATTCAATTCATGATCATCCTCCCTTGAACTTCTCTTAGGTCTCATTCTTGCCCCATGAGCTTCTATAATCATCCCATGAAGTATATCAGCATAATTCCTTCTCACTGGGGGAATCATAGGGACATTTGTTCGTGAAATCGGTGTCTTTACGTGTACTCCTGGTGTAGAAACAGTCACATAAGGTCTCTTCCTATTAGCATAATACAAAAGTATCCAAGAATCATGAAACACTTGCAACGCCGACCTCCCCCTAAAGGGAAGCCTAGACATATCTGTCACCGGACTAGGTGCTTTCATATGTACCACTGGAGTAGGGACAATCACATAAGGCCTTGGCTGCCTTATGATTGCCACATCTGTACCCTCCTGCTGCATAGGAAGATATACAGGAACTACTGACTTGTTTGGATCTACATAATAATCAGTATGTGCTATGAGAGAAAGAAGAATGACAAGGAACATGATGCATGTATATATTATGTACCAGTATGTCCACCTTTTACAACAATAGCTCCTTTCACGTCTTGGTCTCTCTTGGTCTCGTCTTGGTGCTCTCTCGTTGTTTGCCACATTGTTGTTGCTATTAATGTTGCCCATAGTGCTTATGATTACTTTTAAGGAAGGAAACCCCAATTTTTTAATCGGGCCATCTTATGAACATTTTCAGGCAACTGTTGGATCTGCTCCACAAGCTCCACAAGTAACTGGCTGATTGCAGGACGGTTGATAGGATTCCGAATGAATACAAAAGTGTTATCTTTGCGCCAAACCAAATGAGGATGTGCTTCCAGTAAATAGTAAAAGACCAAGGGCCTCATTACACGGAAGGCGGTAATCCAGGGTGCTATTAGCACCCTGGACCATGCCGGTAAATTACCGGCACCGCCTTGGCGGAAAGGGGATTTACCGCCCCATTCCAAGGTTGGAGGGGCGGTAAATCCCCTTTCCGCCATTGCCCTTCCCCATTCCCATTTCTGCCCCATAGGGCTCTATGGGAATGGGGAAGGCGCTAATTACGGCACCGCAATTTTGCGGTGCCGTAATTAGCTCCGAGGTCCCTTAGCGGGTTGGTTTTTAACACCTGCAAGAAGCAGGCGTTAATTCCTCCAACCCGCAAAGGGACCTCGTAGTACAGCGGTAAGGGTTAACGGTCACCGTTGCCATTAACGGTGACCGTTAACCCTTACCGCCGTCCGTGTAATGAGGCCCCAAGGCTAGTAAGTTGTGTATATCATCATCACTCGATAGACCCATCCATGTGTTCAAGGAGATGGGTCAGGCAATAAACAGATCTGCCTATGAAATTCATGTATCAGCCAATTTATCACAGGTCGATTTCTAGGATGCCTCAGAAATACATGAGTATTGGTTTGTTATGTTATGTTGTGTTATGTTGTGTTATTTTGCATTTATATAGCGCCTTATGTATCATTGGTATGATCTCAAAGCGCTGGTAGGTTGAACGCCCTCGGGAACCAACAAGATAAGGATGCTCTTCAATCAAGAAATAAAAGACCTTTCCAAGCAGTTTGTGTACAACCTCGTCAAACAGGACATATGTGCTTGCTGCACTATACTCCGGTAACTTGAGGATTTGCTCTATGATAGCTGTGAGCAGTCTCCTCACGACTGGACAATTTTTAGGATCTTGCAAAAACACGTGTATGTCAACAGTTTTCCCAACCAATGAAGGATATGCACAAAGAATGAAGAGGGAAACAGCAAGAATGATCCGATGAACGTTGCCATTAGGCACCACCATGTGTTGCCTCCAAAGAGAAACTCAGTGAGAAAGGATTCGAGGATCTGTTCCCTTTTCCAATCGTTAAAGATGAACTCTAGGTCTGGCATTACTTTTCCCTTCAAGACTTCAATATGTCTCAGTCCAATGTTGGCAAGCTCCTTGCTTAGCAGCCACAAAGAGTGTCTTGAATGAACCATAGTCCAATTAACTCTTTATCTGTCTACTGGACAGTCTCTGCGTCCTTCTTCCTCGTCAATGATCTTGTCTGCATATGCTGAACTTATTCTCCATGGCTTGCTTCCGAATGGGGTGGGGGTCAAGCGATCTCGCCGGTGTAGATCTTCATGTCGCTGAGGAATATGCAAGCGCGTCTGCCTAAAACCTTCACTGCCGATGGTGTGACGTCCTCTATGATAATAGGACCATTAAATCTGGGTTGATGCCATTTACGGACAAAGTTCCTGATCAGAATTTGATCCCCGGGAAATAACTTTGGCAATAATATTTCATTGGGTCAGGTTGTTGTATGGTCTTCATCTGTGTTCTGAGACCGACACACTGTCCGCTTGAGTTGATCTGAAATGGCAGAGATACTTGTAGTCATACATGTTAAGTAGACAGGTAACTCATCTCCTAACAATTCTGCTGTTTTCTGGGCAATCCCTTCTAGTCCTTGATGGAGGGGTGAGAGGCGTTCTCATTTGCCTCCTCGTTACTAGTTCACGGGGCATGAGGTGATGGTCAGAGCCTGGTTGGTTCCTCAGTGCATATAATGCAATGTAGCCATCCTTTTTCCGAAGTTAACTTTAGCTTAGCTATCCTTTCCTTGAGCAGACCGTTGAGTCTCTCACATATCTCATTTGCTTGCGGGTGATAAGTTGAGGAAAACCTATGCTTTATACTAAGCAATAATCTAATTTGTTCGAACACTTCATTCACAAAATGTGGGCCATTATGTGATCTCAATACCTCACATATTCCCCATCTAGGAAATACTTCTCGAACTAAAAACTTTGCAGCACAAGTGGTGTCTGGGGGTGTGCATGGACCAGCATCAATCCACCTAGAAAAGGGGCACACCACCACTATCAGATATCTATAACCATTACAAACTTGCAGCATGTCAACATAATCAATATGTAAATGCTGAAAAGGACCATTTGGTCGAGGTATAACTCCTCTGACTGTTTGCAGCGTGTACCCAGCAGTAAACTTCTGACATACGATGCAATTTACTACATAAAAAGCAACGTGTTCTAACAAATTTGGTACAAACCAGTCTTCCGCAATAGTTGCTGTGATGCTTTCCCTACTGACATGCGCAGGGTAGTGTAGCTGTTCCAACACCACCCGTAACAAGGCTACAGGCATCAACAGTTTACCAGTGCTTTCCTGTCACCACAGTGCCTCGGAAGGGAATAAATAACACCCCCTCTGTGTCCACAGGTCTTTCTCATCTTGTGGTGCTCCACCTTGAACTTCCATCAATTATGTCTTTGATAAATTATTAAAGCTTTATTTTACAATCATCATCGCCATCATTCATTCATTCACATCAGGCATATCAAAGTTCATAATGTCTGTTGAATATGCAACTCTTTTTGCTTCTTCGTCTGCAGCTTGGTTTCCACGTGAAATAAAGTCTGCTCTCTTAGTGTGTTCTGTGCATTTAACGATTGTGATGGCTACTGGGAGTTGTAGTGCTTTAATGAGTCTGTCCAACAAGGCGGTGTGTTGTACTAGAGTACCGTTTACTCAGACATAGCCTCTCCTTTTCCAACGTGCTAGCCCTGCATGTACTGTCGATGTCACATAGGTAAAGTCACTGTACATGGTTACTTCCTGGCCTGCATTGTTCTCGAGTGTGACGATCAGCATCACTAATTCTGTAGCCTCTGCAGAAAAGTGAGACGGTAGCTAGCCATTACTTTGAATTCCCCGTTAGCTGTGTTCCTTATCACAGCGGCACCTGAATATCTTTGCCCATCAGATTGATCGATTTTTGAAGACCCATCAATAAAAAGAATCACCCCAGCTGCCAAAGCATTTTCTTTGGCTCTCGGGATCTCATCATAGTATTCCTCGTATTTTGAACAATCATGTACAAGCTCGTCTTCTGCCAGTGGTTCAGCTATAAACGTGGCAGGATTTACTGTTTTACACCTTACTATTTTAATCGCCGGATTCGATATAACCTCCTCATAAGCAGAAGCTCTTTAAGACGTCAGTGGACCTTTGGGCTTTCCCAAAACAGCAAATAATTCATGCTCAACAAACAACATCATGGAACACTCCATAAATATGCTAGCAGACTTCTCAATGGCGAATGCAGTGGCTACCAACGATTGTTCACACAGGAATTGACCCCTTATTACTGGGTGTAAAATCCCACTGTAATATGCTAGAGTCTTGTACCCCAACATAGTTCTCTGTGAGAGTACTGCTGTCATGACTGTTCCATTCGTGTGTGAGAATAAAAATTATTCCTCCGACTAATTAGGAATCCCTAAAACCGGAGCTGTACACATTGCCTTTTTTAATTCATCAAACCCTTCCTCCATTTCCTCAGTCCATACAATCTTTTCCTGATTTGCTTGAGCCTTGATTAGGGCCTGCAACAATGGCCTTGTATATGAACTATAATCAAATACCCATGCTCTCACATAATTGCATAGTCCCAGGAATTGCTGCATATGCTTTATCGTGTGCGGTTTCGCTGTTTTCAAAATTGCCTCAGCCCCTTCAGGTGTCACTTAATTTCCTTCATACGAAATTTACTGACTTATGTATAACACCTCTTCTTGGCAATACTGCAGTTTTTCTTTATCCTTTCTCAGCTAAAACCCTCATTAGCTGAACTGAGTCATGCCTGCACTCTTCCTCGGACATGCTGCAGACCAAAATATCATTTAAATATTGCAGCATGACACTTGGCAAATCAATATTGCTTAAGTCCATCTGCAGGACTCTATTGAAAATTGATGGAGAGTCACAGTGTCCCTGGTGTAATCTTGCGCTTTTCAACTTAGTCCATCTGAACGTAAACAACCTCAGATCTTGGGAATCTTTATGCAACGGAATTGAGAAAAATGCATCTTTCAAGTCAGTCACAGTGAAATATCACGCCTCAACAGGGATATGACATAAGCTTGTCGCTGGATTGGGAACTAGAGGAAACACGGTCTCTACAATCTGATTAATTGGGCGCATGTCCTGAATTAAACGCCACAACCCCCCCTTCGATTTCTTGACAGGGTACACTGCAGTATTGCATGGTGACTGTGACGTCACTAAAGTGCCCTGATCCATCATGGCGGATCTTGTGTTAAAAATACCCTCGTCTGCCTCTCGAGACAGGGGATACTGTCGTGCTTGAGGTAAAATTACTCCTGGCTTCAGTTTAATCTTAATTTCTCCAATCCCCTTTAATAGGCCTAAGTCATAAGAGCCTGTAGTCCATAATGAAACTGGCACTTTCGCCATGTCTTCATCAAAAAATGCAGGACGCTGTCTCACTATCATCATTCTCTGTAGAACCTCGCGTCTTTCTGCCCTAACCCAATATGTAATGCTCATTTTGAACACTGCTTTGTCATCAGATGGGTCATCTTTAAATATGTCCTCATCAGTGACTTCAGTTAACCTGTAACCCTCTCCAATAGCAATTACTGTGCTACATGATCTGCCTTTATCATCAAATCCTATAAGCATAGCCAAGACCCCCTTCACCACAGCTGCTTGTAACTCTAAGGGAACAATCTGTCTCCCTCTTTGTCCATGGAAATTTATGGCCTAAAGAGAAATTCATGAGGTATTCTCACAGTCTTACCCACTAAACCAGGCAGCCAGGTTAACAAAATGCGTACCCCATAATGAAATACTTCTGGTTCTAACGGTACCCCTCATATGGCTATTTGTCCTGTAAATGCCATAATGCATTCACTCACATTTAAATAATGGATTCCTTGTGTTGGACACACTATGCCTTCATCAGTAAAAGAAAACGTCATGTTCAATTTCGTCATTAGATCTCGAACCTGTATATTAACTGGTGTCTGTTTTGAATACAACAATGGGACATACGTATCACATTCTCCTATAGAAACTGGCATTTGGAACTCTACTTGTAGCTCCTGTGACACCTTGAGCATTCATGGTGTTACCCGATAATACAAGTTTTCCCTCACATATACATGAGCGAGTTGCACCCGTGTCTACCAAAAAAGAAAAAGATTTGCCTCCTATCGTGATGTCAACCCATGGTTCCTCTTGAGGATTTGGCGTTACTTATAGTACTGAATACATCAAGTCACCCAGTGAGCTGTCTGATTGTGGTTACATGCTTATTCCTGTGCCCGTGAAAGGATTCCCACCCTCCACAGTGACACCCCCTATCCTAGGAGTCAAACTGTCCTGTGTTTGCGCTCTGCTGGATCTACATGGGTGCATGCTGTGACTGCCTTTGTGGCTGATTCAATGGTGCTTGCTGTGGCTGCAAAGCCTGTTGCATTCTCAGCGCTTGTGCTTGATACACTGTTTGATCATGGGCAAAGCCGTCCCTATTTTGTGAGCTATAAGCAGGCGGATAAGTGGTCCCCCCTCTTGAGAACTGCCCATTCTACACATACCCTTGGCTCCCACATGTTCGTGCTATATGGCCTGTCATTCCACATGTCCAACCTACAGGAGGGAGCCTTCTAATTTGTCCTCCCTGCTTGCCTTGAATATCGTTCTGTATAGGCTGAAACCCACCTTTGTTACTCTGGAAATTCCCTTGATTATTCTAAAAGCCTCCTCTTCCACTGAGGTTTCCTCTACCTCTTGGTATAAATACATTCCCTCCTTGCTCAAACTGCCGTTGGTTATTCACCTGTGGCATACCTGCTACTTGTTGTGATCCTGACCCTTCTCCACCAATTAACATTGCCCCTTCTATAGCATACTATAGCTTTTTCTCTACCAATTTAGCCTCCTCAAGCTTCCTACCGTCTTCTCTCTTTTGATTTTTCTCTTGCAACAATCGGCAATGATGCGCTATGGTCAGCTGTATTTCTGGCCATGGTTTCGCCTCCATACGCCCCAGCTTCTTGAGCTGTCTCTGCACCTTGTCTGGGAGGCCTTGACATAATATTTGATAGAATACAGCTATAGATTTTCCCCATGCTTTCGCGTTTCCAAACTCAACTGCTCTTGGAAATTCTGAATATAAATAAGCGGATCCTCCCCTTCCTGCATCTTACGTGTCATTATAGCTCCCATATCTGATGTATCTGGATACTTTACTGAAAGCGGTTTCCAGACTGCTGCTCTAAAATTATGAAATGCTGCTCCATCATGAGCTGTGTTCTGAGCAGTGACACCTGCGTAACCTGCTCTCCACCAAATGTCATCGGCTCTCTCCCCAAGTGTAGCTGCTAGAAGACCCTTAATGTCCCCTATTGCTAGCGTGTTTCCTCTTGTCATTTTCGCTAATTCATAGATCTATTTTCCGACACCCGACGTCAGACTCAGGAGTTAACACCTTAAATTATCCTTATCCATTTGGGGCCATGGTATATACTGTGGTCTGACCCCTCCTTTTTCTAAAACGGGAAATGTGAGATCCCAAAATCGCATTCATCCCCCATCGTCTGCCTGTCCATAGCAGGGACACTGGTTCTGCACCATCTTCTTCCCGGTAATAACCTTAGTCTGCTCAAATAAGGTGGTGAGTCCCCTCTCACACTATGGGATCGCCCTTTAGGTCGATCTGGCCGTGCCAGGGGCTCTGGCATCCTCGACTTAGGTAGGTCAAGATCTGATCATCTTGCTTCCTTGTCTGTCAGAGAACACCCCTCAAAATCACCTGCATTAGCTCCCTCCACCCCACGGAAGGTTTCTCTGTCTTCGTCTGACATATCCTGTCCCTAACTAGTGCGGCTTCTCTCTTTCTCATCTCTATTCAGAGTCAGCTTGTCCAATGACAAGACTCTATGCTCAAGGCTGAACAAACTTCCCTCTTTGCCTTGCGACGGTGCACCTTCAAATCAATCGTTTTTTCACTTATTTTTTATTGACTTTGGGTCCTCATTTCATGATAAACCTCCTTATCGATTTTCTCTCCAATGCCGCTTATATCAGAATTATCCTCTAGATCTGCTCTAGGCAGCACTGGCATTGGGTCACATGTCGGTAAGAATTCTTCTATGTCCTCCCATGCTACTACTGGATTAGGTTCCATTCACTCTTTCTCTATGTGATCAATGTCGCATGCCCTTTGGCTTCTCTTGAGTTCTATTTCCTCATCAAACTCTCTTTGTTTCTTTGCTTACCCTTACCTCTTCCTGTTTTTTCACCTCTCTTCTCTCATTTGCTCTACGCACTTCTTCATCTCTTCGTCTTTGTATCCTTTTATCTCTTAACTTCTGTTCTTTCTCTTCTTTTCTTTTCTAGCTTATCTCGTTCTTCGATTGCCCTTTGCCTGTTATCATGCTTCCTTTGCTCCTCTGCTCTTTCCAGTTTTATCAACTGTTCATCTTGATACAGCTGTTCTCATCTCTGTCTACTCTTTCTTTTGGCCTCGTCTTCTTTCAATCATTTCTCTCTTTATCTTTTTTATCCTGTTCGTCCTGATCTTCCTTTTGTCTTACTTCCTCGATGCTCTTTACATCAAGTTTCAGCAATATCTCACTGCCCATCCATTGGTTCTGTACGAGCGCTCCCTCATCAGCTTTATCTTTCTCTCCTTTCCATCTTTTTATTTCTCTCTCTATATATCTAGAGACATACCTGGTTGATCACTTCTCACCTTGTCCCGTGGGACTTTAGGAATCACATCTCTTTCTGGATTCTTTTCGGGACTCTCATTGCTGTTACATGCAGGTGACTTATACGTTGGGTTGCTATACCCTGTACTGCCTTAAGCTCTCTAAAAGGATATAATCCTTCATCTTTCGTACTATCGCCATTTACTTCTGGTGCGGTAGCGATAGCAGAAGGCTCTTAACCCCCCTCTTTTCACTGGTTAACCATCCAGTCTTCAGGAGGTGGGTCTTCCCGCTCCTCCTGGTACATCTTTCAAAGCTCTAAGCTGGCTAATCTCTTTTTTAACTTTTTTCCCGTGTATGCTGCATGCAAGTATGTCGTCATGTGTTGCAAAACCGCTTTAGACAGCGATCCCCCTTGTGGCCATGACCTGAACAGTTTATCTGCCGTACCCTTAACCCATTCTGCACTGTACCGCTTGAGCTTGGGGCATGTATAGTAGTTGTCTGCACAAGTGTATAAGCGGAGTAATATCCTCCCTCATGACTTAGTCACAATTGACTGTCACTTTTTACCGTTATTTCACACAAAGAAATGCCTTCCAGAAAAAATAATACAATATAAGCGTGCACCAATTGACGTAGCTCCAAGCCTCTGTGTCACGTTTACTTCAGTCTACTTATTCACTGATCATTATCAGTCAACTATATAAATGAATAATTAAATTTCAAATCTGAATGTTTTCACCACAGTCTATTTCTTTCTCATTTTCAATATTTCATTTTCTTGCCACATACACCATATACAATATACAGACAGACAGACAGACAGACCGGCCCACATATATTTCCATCAACGCTCCTTGTGACCATTCCTATCCCTCGTAATGACTCGGATCGGAGTATGAACTGACCTCTTTAACGATCCTTGATCGTTCATAGCCTATATACATCACTTGGACTTTAGGACGAGTTCCTTCGAAATATCATCTCTGCTACCACGTGAACTGAGGTGTCCAACCCAACATGAACATGTGTATTTCTGGTGCTGTGAATGCTGAAAAAAAGAGAGAGCTGCATCAAAACACATGTCAACTAAAGAGGCTCATCAGGATGGGTCCGCTTTCGGAGCGTTGCAGGAGGGAAAATATAGTGCACCTATGCACCAGATACAAGAACTGGTTATAAGTGCATAGGTGCTCTATGAGGTCAGCAAATTTGCTAACTATGTACCATGTACTTCGACAACAGGATAGTAAGTCCTTCTGGCGGCCACTCAGAACACTTCAGCATAAGTGTGTTAAGGATTAAATTAATTCTATGATTGTGGAAGACTGGGTGTCACATATAGGGTCCCTTTATGGAAGACCTGCTGCTGTGGAATTCCCAGACTTGAGTATGGAGCTCACTAAGGAAAAATATGACCTTAGACTGAGCATTGAGGACATCCTTGAGAAAATCCAAAAGTTAGAACCCTCATGGGCCCCTGGTCCAGATGAGTGCTATAATCTGGTAATAAAGAGGGACCCAGAAACTCTGGGCCAGGATACTAAAAACTGTATACCTGGTGGTTTTGTCAAGTGGGAAAATTCCAGATCGCAGAGAATCTCCATATTAATACCTGTGTACAAGAAGGGCCCCAGGGATGATCCAGCAAACTACAGACTCTTAGCCATGCTGGATGCCCCTTCCAAACTCCTCCGTACCTTTTTACTGCATGTGCTCCACAAATGGGGAAATGTTAAACAGCTCCTTCCACTGCAGCAGACTGGTTTCAGAAGGGGCATGTCTATGATTCATAATATTTGGACTGTCCCACAACTAATCTGAAATTCTGTAAGTTCTGCCACTCAGCTTTATATAGCATTTATTGACTACTTGAATGCGTTCGATAGAGTGGTACGGGACAGGTTCTGGGAGAAGCTAGTTAAATGGGGCATAGCTCCAAGCGTACTTAATCCGATAGTGTAATTGCACTGCAGAACAGCAGTTACAGTAAGGCTAAATCTGCAGGGACAAAATAGCCAGTATGTGCTGTGAAGGTTCCACAAAAGTCTCAAGATTACTATTCTCAAGTTAAAGGCAGTACATTTCAAAACAATCCTCAGGCTTCCCTTCCCCAAGTTTCAAGCAACACAGTTTAAAAACAAAGGGTTTGAGGCTCTGTTCTCAAGACAATACATGCAGTTCCTCAAGTCTCAGGACTCCCTTCCCCAAGACTTTAAATTCATCATTACAATGTCTGTGGTTTTCAGAATTCAGGACTCACTGATCTAGGCGCAGTTGTCAGACCCCACGGTCCACCCATCACAGGTTGCGCAACCTCGGTCCCGGGGCTCTTCAGACCACACAGGTTCTTTTGTACTTGCTCGTGTGCACCAAATCACCTTTACTTAGTTCCTCTTTAACGGCATCTTGGCTTTATTTGCTGATTTACACTCCTCTGGCTTCTCTTTGTAAACCTTGTGGCTCTGCCATCACATGTCACACACCGCTTGCCAGTCTTTGGCCTTGGCGCACTGCCCTTTTCTGCAATATGTTTCACCTCAGCACCTTGGCTGTTCTCTTTATTTGCTGGGCCGATAAAGTTCAAAGAGTTTCTGCAGTATTTAATATGCTTGGTTTCATTAAATTCGGCGTTCAATATGCATTCATGCCATTTAGTTTTAAGTTTCCATTCAGTTCGGTATTCAATATGCATTTATTTTGCATAGTTTTAAGTTTCCATTCATTTTGGTATTCAATATGCATTTATTTAGCTTAGTTTTAAGATTCCATTCAGTTACGGTATTCAAAATGCATTTGTTTTGCTTAGTTTTAAGATTCCATTCTGTTCCATTCAGTTCGGTATTCAATATGCATTTGTTTTGCTTCATTTTAAGTTCCATTTAGTTTGGTATTTAAAAGGCATTTATTTTGCTTAACTTAATAGGAGTGCCCAGTGTTTGCGATCCTCCTGACATACACCGGCTTTCTCCGTCTCCTTCTGGTGGTTCCCGCTGCGTCTCCTCTGCTCCCAAAGTTGGGAAATCCGCTGTGCGTTTCCCTCTGTACGCCGGCAATGGAAATGCTTGACAGACGCGGGCGACGTCCTTTCTTATTTGGGGCTCTCCCGCAGCTCCTGCTGCTAGCCCTCTGTCACAGAGGCTCCCAGACCTGCAACAAGTACACAGCCCACTAGCTTTGGGCTCTGCAAGTCCTTTGGGATATTTGCCGGCATCCTGGCTCCTTCTGCGATCCCACCATGACTGCCTCCTCTCAAACAACATCCCCTGCTGATGTCCCTAACACAGGCCTCCCTGTTGCTCTCTGTTCTGCTCCACTGATCTCCCTTTTATACACCTGCAGACCCTTGACAGGCTGCAGGCATGGACCTCTAATTAGCCCTGCCTGACCATAATTAAAGGGACATGCCTGACCGTCACAGGTCTTTTTATATGCATCTTCCTCGTCCCAGTACTAAAGTGGTGAAATGGTGTAGTGTTCACTACTCTCAGTCGTCTCTTCCTCGTCCTGACAAGTGTCATATGTGGGGAAATGAGGGAAACAACTTTATAGTAACCCATAAATTCTGTCATATGTGGGGAAATGAGGGAAACAACTTTATAGTAACCCATAAAGGGTGGGGGGTGGTTAGATTGGTCCTCAACAGGAAAAGGGGGATACCATGTCTCTCCTGAGGTCACTCGACTCCCAATCTGCAAGGACCCTCCACCCAGGTGATCCTCACTCGCTACTCCACCCACTGGGTAGAATCCAAGAGTGATGGCCTTTCCCTGTCCACCTGAGAAGAAGATCGAGGTGGTTAAGGAGTGAGAATACCCTCATGTTTCTCACAGTGCCTACTGCAAACAGCCATAAATAGGGCTGTGTGTTAGCCCCATTATTATTTAATCTATACATAGCCAAAATGAAAGTTGCTCTGGGGGGGCTGTAATAGTTATCCAATAAGGTTATCTTTTTCCCTGGCGACTTGGTTGTCATATGCAGACGACATCATGCTGTTTGATAAAACTCTCATTGACCTTCAGCGCTGCCTTAAGCCCCCGGGTCAGTGGCTGCGCTATATAAATTTTAAATAAACAAATAACCTCAAAATAACCTGCTCCAAATCTAAGATCATGGCAGCAGGCAGCAAACGCCTAATCAAAACGTTTACCTAGAAGCTTGAAGGTATAACGATGGATTTGGTAGAATCTTACTTCTCCCTTGCTACACTAATTGTACTGATACTTTCCTCAAAATTGCAAAGGCATCATATTGTCCCTAGGGCACTGAGCAGGATCGGACTGATTATATCTTATGTACAGGCGAAGAGGCCCCACTCGGTCGAGGGTAATATTCCTATATATAAAACCAGCATTGACCCAGCCCTTCTATATTGTCTGGAAACGTTTACTGATGAGCAACTGTTGAAAGTGCTTGAAGGAAAATTGTGGAGACGTAATTTGGGACTACCACAATCTTTTCCTATAGAAGCAATATGCATGGACCTTGGGATCATCTCAATGGCAAGTTTAATTAAAATAAAAAGAAGCAGACTGATGGTAAACATTTTGGTAGACAGTGACAAGGCTATATTAAGTTGGCATTTGACTGTCAATAAACCAGAAGCTACTTTATCGCCCTCAATAAGGCTACTAGATTCATCATGTGTAGAATTTCCTGATTTGATTGGTTGGACTTTGGATGAATTGCCCAACATTAACATTGTTCGAAAAGCCCTGATGGTTAGAGTGTATGCTGGGAATAGAGCAAATAATGTTGATTACTTACACTGTAAGAAATCCCTTAATGAGTTTGCTGCGCAATCCTTTCCTTATCAGGAACCAATAAGTGATATTCGGCACACTATTGATCAGAATCTGCGTCAGTTTATTATGCTGCTTCGCTTCAATTTGGTTCATTCATGTATGGCCACGGGAGCTAGAGAATCAACATCACTTGCAGAAAGGACGCGTAGAATCTGTGATAAGACTCTTGAGACTACTAGACATCTCCTTCCACAATGCCCTGAGTTGGTCGCACTCCAAGGAGTCCATTACAGAAAGGTTTAAGTCACTGGCAAGATGTCTCGGAGGACCAATATTAGGCTACTGTGATATGTGCTCAATCGAAGGTCATTTCAGATTCAGTTTGTTTGGTATGGAAATGTGTTAGCAAGATTGTTGTGAAAATGGCTCCAGCCTAATAGATTCTTAATGTAGATATGATTATTTTACATGTGGAATGTGTTTCACTTTTCCAGAATTGGTATATTCTTTTTGTCTTTTATCTGTAATATTGTATGTGTTACGGTTCATCATCATTATCATAAACTTTATTCTGCAAAAAGCCATAAAAACACAAATAGATCCAATCAATACAGCAAAACATATTAGTGCATTAAAACCTCAATCATGAATCAAACATTTAAACGTAAATTAGAACAATAATCTAAACAATGCACACTCCGCATATGGTTACCATTCCGACGGGATAACAGGTGTAAATCATTTTAGGCGTATAGTACTAATACTGAAATGCCTATCCATAAGTAGATGTTTACAATCAATTCTGCTCATTAGATACAAAATGTTTGCGCATTAACATTATATTATATCGAATCATATACAGCGCTTTAACAAGATTAAGTGACAGAAGCGCATGCAGTACTTTAAAAGTGACAAAGTGCGTACATACTGGATTCATATATCCTGTAGCCCCATAACCAATATAGTTTAGCTTATTTGCTAGCTTTGTTCAGTTTAAAATCTAAAGCAAGAATAAAAGACGATGATACTTATTAAAGTGCATTAACGCAATCTAAAAAACAGTCCCCAGTTTCCTAGGGATTAAAGTTCTAGGTAAGAATTTTGCAACAAAAACAACTGTGTTAAGATCAATCTTCTTTTTTACAATAACTTATCGCAAGGTCAGACTGCTGAATGTTCGCCAATCTAAATAACAGGAGAAGGTATCTGGATCTCAAGTTATTATAACCTGTACAGAAGTGGGTAACAGATTCCTACACAGCACCACAAACTGGGCACAGTGGGCCATTGGAATGTTGCAAGTTCTGGGTGAATGATGCCACTTTGAAAGTGTTAGTACAAAGCTAAATAAAGAGTGCGTGTGCAAACTTCGGGTTTATGACATCCAAGCACGCCTCCTACCCAAAAGCGTACTTTGTACTTAAATAGGGCCGTCCAGAGCTTAACGTTTGACACCCTTCTTGCATATGGTGCTGAGAGTCCTCAGTGCTGGTGATTTTTATCAACTCCTTTGATTCCTAAGTCATTCCCTCTTGCGACTCCCATAAATTGCCCAGGTTTAGCTTAGTTAACTCTAAACGCACATGGTTTAGCCATGGGATCAATCTTGATCCTTTCAGAGACATTACATGAAGTGGTACATCTCTGTACTTGGATACATTTGGGTTTGACCAGATTCTTACCGAATAGAGCAAGGGTTTTGAGCTGATAAGATCTGCTATTGGTTGCAGGTCACATTCCATACGCAGGCTAGCAGAGCGGGCGCCTGCAGGTTGCATGAATATAGCTTTAACACATTTATTTTCCGCTATAGTAAATGCCTAAGCTCTCGTATGGCCCCAGATCTCAGCTCCATACAGTGCTGTGGAGAGGGCTTGGTGCCTGTAGCGATAAAGCGCTGGGGATGTTGTGCCTCAAAGAATGTCCTAATCCCTCCACAATATTTTTCCAATGTCAATGAGGCTTTCTACTTGCACAGACAATTCTCTGCGAACTTGGTGCCTAAATAATCGTAAGTGGGCACCTGCTCCTGGGTGATGCCATCAATTTCTACTTTCAACTTTGCCGACCTGTGTCTAAACACCATGGCTTTGGTTTTATCCTTGTTTAACATATGGCATAGTTAATTGCACTTTTTATTTAAGTCTGCTAAATTATGTATTAGGCCCATCTGGGTGGTTGATAGCAGAACCACTTGTCTGCAAAAAATAGAGCTGGAAACTTATTATTGCCCATTTTGGATGGATCTAGGCAACAAGCTGCTAACTCCTCAATGACCTCCTTTATATAAATGCAAAGGAGGAGGCGGGACAATAAGCATTCTTGATGGACACCTCACTTCAACTTGATGGGCTTTGGTGAGTTCCCCAGATAAACCCCATCTGACTGATGCCTTGTTTTCTATGTAGAGTGACCTGATGATGGCTAATATGTTTCCTGGGATTTTCTTGCTAACCAATACATCCCAGAGGTGTCGGCTAGGGACACAGTCGAATGCAGTTCTGAGATCGACGAATATCGCATACACCTTAACTTTGTTTAGCATGGTACTTTCCCAGTATCAGCTGAAGTCTAAAGCTGTGGTCTGCAATGCTAATAACTTGTTAGAAAAAAGATTATCAAGGGTTTCCTATACCCAATTCATCTACCTAAGCCTGTAAATGTATAAAAACCACTTTGGCAGATATTTTTCCAGCTGCATTCAGGGACGTCATTTCACCAAAATGCCAGGGGTAGCGGAAGTGAAATCACACGACGCTTGACCTCTGATAACATCACTGGAAGTGATGTCATTTGACCACACCCTGAAGTGACATCACAGAAAGTGATGAAACACGACCTTTCACTCCTTGACAAAACAGGAGGTGGCATCACTTAGCATTGTTCCTAAGTACACCACGAAAAATAATGTTACAATATCACTGTGTTATACATTTCATACAAGAATGGACCACCATATCTATCATTAATATAAGTGTGTACAGGCCCATATTACTGTGAATGCAAGCAGACGTCCAAGGCCAAATGATAAAGATGTATTATTGTATAGCACTTACACTTAAGCGCTTTATATATAACAAATATAAATACAATATCACCTAACCTGTGTTGGTACTCATTTATCGACCTCAGAAGGATGAAAGACTGAGTTGGCCTTGCCGGTATTCGAACCTGCAGATCACACACACATTGCAGGAGCACACGCTCAACCCACTGAGCTATCTTACCAGCTATATTAAATTGAGCAATTACATGTCAATGTTCTCAATGACAGAAAACAAATTACACTCTGTTGTGGATAACATTAAACTGGTAACAGAGATTTAAAGCAGGCCAGTTCATCTGCATGTCTGGTGCAAAGTTGGCCACATGTGAAGCCTGCGTGGATCTACTTTTCAGGCTTTGGCATTTGGCAAAATAGGGAAAGCAGCGCACTCACACGACATCCCATACTCTGGGCACTCGTTACCTCATACATACAAACATCCTGAACAGCATGACAGGGAGGTGGGAAAGATAGACTCATTACAACAAAGCATTAATTGTGGCACAATGAAATCAATGGCCACGTGATGTGCTATGGTCAAATATTTCTCCACTGTACACAAGCTTTTAGGTACAAGGATTTTGTCACATGAGCAAGGACACTGAGATGGAATGTCTTGTGATGATCGTAACAGAGATAACGACAGAAAAAACATGCTATAACTGCAACTTGAGAAAAGTAAAATACATAGTTCGAAATGGATGCTTATTCTACTCTTGATGCTATTTGGAGGTTTTTGTCTGCATTGTAAATTTGAGGTGTTTAAGAACAGACTAGATCAGTTCCTGAAGTGTGCCTGAAAAATAACCTTTAATGAGTTTAGCAATTATTGTATAGAATTCCAGAAAGACAAATTATTTGTTATTCCTATTCTTTCTTATTTAGGGTCACTTCTCAAAGTGTTACTCTTGACCAGGGGGTCCTCCACCCATCAAGCTTCTGGCATGTATGAAATACTTTTCAGAGACAAAGGCAAAGGAAAAATCAGGAGCCTGAGGGGTTTTCTCAGCAGTCTTTACTAAATGAGGTTACAAGACCCTCTGGAAAAGCACTCAGCGACATTTTGCCTTCAACCTGCTTATATGGGCTATTTGGATGATGCAACATCCTCATGCAAATGACTACTTTGTTAGAGCATGTATCTGATAGGTCCTTTTAGCCAAAGGAAAAAAACTCACTGTACTGTGATTGGATGGCTTATCTGATGCACACCAAGCCCACATTAGCATAGTTGGCATCCACACTTTTCTCTGACACATGAAACTGATAAGCTTATTTTAGGCCCGACTGGACACATTATAACAGTTCTCAACTCATGCCAAAAGCCCCTTTATTACACCAATGTCTACGTCTTATCTGATTTTCGAGATCCTGCCAAATTTAGTTAGTGCCTTATACCATGGAGAAATTAATAACCTCTGTTATATGATGCCAAATAATGCAGCTGTTCTTGTCAAATTGGTCTACATAAAGTATAGTATGCTCTCTTTATTAACAACATAGATATGTGTATCCAAATGTCCTCATTATCTTGTTGGCTTTTCCTGGCAAGTTCCAAGTTTAACCTCCCAAACTCAATTATTTCACTGCAAGATGCTGCCAATGACCATTTCATATGTCGGCCTCTGTTGCTTATCAGCATGAGTCAGGGTTTCCACACATAACCTTAACAGAAGACACCATTTTGTACTAGAATCATCCATTTTGAAATATATCTCTGTCTGCCTACTGTATTAATCCTCCATGGAGCCATTATTTATTTAATTAAGCATTTCTCACTTTATAATATATCTTTATACACTCATGATATGTGTGTGATATTTAAAGCACCCTGCACTTCCTGGGTCATTTTACCCTAAATATGCGCAGTGCCATGTGCACTTTTTTGCCTTAAATAAAAGCACTATAATCCTGAGTTCTGCAATAATAGAACAATTTGATCTCTCTATCATGTTATCTATACTTTATTGAAGTGGCAGGGGTTGGCACCCCTATACACATCCCCCTCTACACCCAGTGTCTACCCTCCCCCATATACAGTGCATCTATGCATCCCTATCTCAGTCACCCCCTCTGTGTGGCACTTCATCTCAACATGGGAGGTATCATAAAAGACATTTCTAAAGAATCAACAGTGTCTTCAACCATATTGTAGTGTCCTAATCTAATATATTTGTATCTTTTTTTGTCAAAAGGCCATGGCATATGTTTCAGCCTCTTTTAATCTTTGTGTGCACGTATCCCCAAAAAATAATTTTGTTTGCTCCTATCTGAATCCCACCAATGTTATCCAATTAAATATAAAATAACATGCCAACAAGTGATTTCTGCAACCACGAGAATTGGGAGAGATCATTGCTTGAGGGAACCCACCAGCCCATGTTCTACTGTTCCTTCCACGTGCAACATTTTACTGTTCATATACTCTTTTTCCTTCCTCCCACCCCACAACACTTCCTTGGTCCCTGTCCTTTCCCCATGCACATTTAATTGCGTCTTCATCTTATTTGTCTTCCATCAGCACATCTTCCACCTGATTCATCTTATTTTCCTTATTCCAAGTCTTTTCTCAATTTAATCCATTTATGTTTGTTTTCTTTGTCCTTTGGGCTGCTTTGAAGCAGGTTCGAGGGCCCCTTAATTCATAATCTAGTCTTTTTGGATTCACTATTTTTTGTGACCACAGACGACTCAAACTCCAAATCTTCTTTATTCACATAAAATAGTTGGGGGGCATTTGATTGTTTTTGGGGAGCACAAGGATGGGGGAGTCTCATGGGGGGGGGAGTCTTCAAGTATAGTCTCAACTGGGCATCTGGCTGGGTCCCTAAAAACCCTTTTCATGATGGGTTTTTCTCCCTGCTCCCAGGATCGGTTACTGACAATCACCTGGTGTGCAGGTACCTCCCGTCCATCTGTAATATAAAAACTGGATGAATCTTAAAAAGTACGTGCATTTTTATCGTCAGTACTGCCTCCTCAAACCTAACACTTAAAATAACCATGTCCTTCCTTTAAGCATTCCTATCTCCTAAAAACAATTGCTACTGAATGTTCTCTTTTTCTAATATAATAGATTGACTGCTTCTTTCTCCCTTTCCTGCATATCTTGGTGTCATTTATGCTTCATATATACTGGCTGATACCAGGGCGTGGCTATGACATGAGACCATAAAGCAAATAGATTTTTCTTTCTCTTTTAACTGGCCCATTGTTTCATGGGCTTTTATTCCAGAAATTATATAGTGTACTTATTAAATAACAAAGGAAACATTGTCTCTTTGGTTGTCATTCTTCACACCAATAGAGCTTATGCAGTATCATTCTTTATGATCAAAATAATAAAAGACAAAACAAACAACATAACAAATTCAAAGCATTTCTTTGAAAAAAAGAGGTGGTCTCCAGCCGCTCCCTTTTTTTCTTCTTGGTGCATCTGTAGGCGATGTGGTTGCTTGACCCTGTGGAAATCAAAATAGAGGCAAAGTCATGCTAAACTGGCAAAGCAGTCAGTTACTTCCTTAAGGTAGGCCTTTGTTTTTTCTTTCAACATGATGTTGCTGAGGTCATCTTTTGGCATTCTCAGCCTAATACATTCCAGGATTGTTTTTCTGAAAAATAAATGTTGGTGCACTTTTAATTTCCTACAAATTCTCATAAGTGTAGTGAGAGGCCTGTGTTTTTTTAGTCTCTTCTGCTATGCTGAAAATGTTCTCTGTGCTTTTGAAGTCTTCCTCCTGATGGTGTGGGACTGCGGTCTCTTCTTTCAGTGCTGTGTTTATTCTGTTTGAGACATAATTAACATTTTTTGTTGCCCTTCCTACACTAATTTTACCTACCCATGGTATTTGGAAACAAGCACTGATCATATTAAATGCATGCAAGTGTGGCATATAGGAATGCATGGTTTCGCCTATCTTTAAAGTGTTCATGCATTTGCCAAAAATGTATATTTGATATTCGTTGTCATCAGGATTACAAAAAGGTTACTCCGGCTTCAATTCAAAAGTGTTCTTCATTCTTTTCATTAGATATGGCCATACTCACATATATGTACTATCCTGCGCTCACACCTGCTTACACCTTTCTTGGGAAAAATACTATCTATTTAAAAGGACTGTATGCCTTACTACCTTTTATCTGTAATCACTGCAAGTCTTCTTACTCCTAATAATGATCAATAAGGTTGTTCACACACTAACTGTGTGAACTGGTACTTACTTTTTCTTTTTCCTCTTGTTCACTAGTACTTACTTTTGTGATAATGTTTCTTCTCATTATATCACTATACTGCACTAGGCCATATAGACATTTTTCCCGTGCTCCAAAAATGAATTTTTTTTTATCTGCAATACATAAATCAACATCTTCATGTAAACATAAACAATGTTCGTGTTACTTACTCTCACATGTTCTTTTGTGGAATTCAACTAAAAGTTCTCTCATATTGTTAGATCAATCTTGGCCATCCAGACCTTCTTGGCCCTTCATTAATCGCATTTTATTTTTATCAAATATACTACCCTGATCAATTTAAACAAGCACCATCCATTGTGCTCATTGTTTGCAAATCTGGATATCCTATCTACACCTTCCTCCATCACTCTTGTCTCACAATGTTATTCTTTGTTCCTTTATCTACACATTCTATCAACTTGTGTTTTTGCTGCTTTAATATTCATTCATTCATCATTTTATTTTTTTTAATATTCACTCATTTATTTATTTCACCCTCTGGATTGATGGCAATCTTTTGGTTTTGAACTTCGTACTTCAGCACTTTTGGTTTTAACTGTTCATTGTTACTTTATGTTAATTGGTTTAAAGACAACACAAACCTTTATACTTTGCATATTATAATCCCTTAAATGTGTGTACTTTTATTTTGTTCCCCTATTCCTTTCAATAGACCCACGTTAAATGGGCCGTGATCCACAGAACATTTGGCACATTCTCCAAGTCTTCCTGAAATTATGCTGGGTGCTGCTGCATTATTGCCATATGCTGTGAGATTTCCCTCCTTTCTATTTTTACAGAGTGTGCGATGCTCATAAAAAACACCACTTCATCATCTGTTTGGTCTTCTCGAAACATGTAATCATCAGTGATGTCAGTCAATCTATACCCTTCTTCAAGAGCTATTACTGTTTCCCATGGTCTACTCTCATTGTCCATTCCTTCGAGCATCACCATTTCCCTTTGTACTAAGGCTGCTTCCAATTCTATACAGATTATCTGTCCCCACTCTTTGTCCATAGGTATCTGTGGGTCTGAATAAAAACCCATCAGGTATTCTCACAGTTTTTCCCACTAAGCGTGGTAGTCATGTCAGTAGAATGCTCACTCTATATAAGAAAACCTCTGGCTCTACTGAACACCCTGCAGAGCAACTTGCCCTGTGAACACCAGTATACATTTGCCCACATTTAAATAGTGTATTCCAGGAGTGGAACACACTATCCCTTGGTCAGTGAATAAAATCGTCAAAGTTTGTCATTTAATCTCTTCCCAAAATATTAACTGGTGTCTTTCATGAATATAACAATGGAACAGTCATGTCACACTCTCCTATAGAGACTGGTAATTCATCAGTAAAAGGAATTCGACTTGTAGCTCCAGAGAACCCATTCATGGCAATTCCCGACATTGGATATTTTCCCTCTCGTATGCATGAACGAGTAGCCCCACTGTCTGGTAGAAAAGAAAATTATTTGCCTCCTACCACAGTGGCACCTCATATTCTGGGTGTCGACACATGTCCTGTGGTTGCGTATTGCTGTGTCTGCATGGTGGCTTGTTGCGATTGCCCTTGTAGTGGATTCATTTGCACTCGCTCTGGCTTTTGTACCTGTTTGTACACTCGGTTCTTGCATCTGATACAATGTCTGATCTTGGGCAAACCCTTCTCTTGTGTTTTCTTGAACCTGTAAATTCAAGGTATCCCTATCTCTCTCCGAATAATCCAGCTACTCTTATATTTTGCTTCAGCAAGACATAATGTTCCTAACTGGTATTCTTAATGTAAAGCAAAAGCCTCCTAAATATGTGTATGTGTTCGCATTGCAGTATTGAATTCCTTCTCTGACTACCTAAATGTGTTTTTATTTGAATGTGAATTGAGCATGTAATCACTGATTGCCTCGATTTCCACAAGATTGTCTATGTGTGTGCATGCATGTGTGTGTGCGTGTGTGCGTGTACATGTAGGTGTGCATTTGTGGATGTGCATGCATGTGTACATGTGTGTGTACATGTGTGTGTACATGTATGTGTCACTCCCCCTCTCTTTATAAGCATATCATGACAGAGATTCTAACCTAATCATCTCTATTTTTCCCCAATCTCATGAAAATGTCTTCTTTGTTCATATCTCCAAATTTTACTCCTCCCAATAAATCAATTTGTCATGCATGATAGTAATCCATATTGTGCTCAATAATTGTGCCAAGCCTTCCTTTTTTCTTCTTTGTCAGTGCCCAGCCTGCTGGTATATATTCATGAATATGTTTCATTTCAACAAACCCTGCAAGAACCCTATTCTTGGAAGTCAGACCAATAAGGGTGTGTGCTCTATTAAAAAATACTCTTTTGACCTAATGTCTTCTCAATACCACTGTTCAATATTTCATGCCTTTTTCTCTACATTGTGTGTAACCTTAACCTTGGAGCATTTGAGAATACTTCCTTTCATTACTTACCGCTTCCGTATTCTAATTACACATTTTTGCATTAATACATGCACTTTTAACATTGTTGCTGAAAAAGCTGTTTTGTCATTAATTCTTGCTATTCCCCATAAATATTCACTGTGCTTAGTTTAATATAATTCTCCATTATATATGTATAACATCCCCATGACTCTGCATTGTATTATGGTGCATATGCCATGTCTCCTCTCTCTATCCCCAACTACCAATAAGCTGACTGTTCTGGTCATCCACAGCACTCTCCTGTGCTTTCATTTGCAATCTCCACCCCCCCCTTGCTCTCCCAATCATCCTGTGTCCCTTTCTCATTCTCCTTCTGCTGACAGACTTCCTTGCCTTTTGTTTCAATTTCTATGAAAATAAACTGTGTGCATCTTCTCTTCCTTTTTATAGCACACTGAAACCTCTTAGCGAAGCACTTTTCCTCTTTTCTTCATCTGTGCGATTGGCCCATGCATGCCTTATGATCTATAATCTTTCAAAATGTCCCATTTATCATCAATAAGAATCAGCTATTTTGCTTAACATGAAATTTAACAAATCAGGGGCGATCTAGTGTGTGCTTAACAGAGAAAGTATACGACATTAACTTCTAAATATCTAACAACCCCTTGAAAATGGGAAGTGACTTGTGTGACTTTAAACAGTGACCTAATGGGACCTCCTTAGTTCACATATGTGCATTAACTGGGGGCAGCCTCTAGTATAAAACAGTATATTCAAAATAAGGTTCAATCACATATAGTTTCTTTGACAAAATCAAAAGTCTTTCAAAATATATGTCTTTGCTTAACTTAAACAAACAGGGGCTTAACTATCCCATAATGTCATATAATTCAATATATAATTCAATCAAATGCTTCTCTAGCACCTGGCTTTAACAAAAGGTGCATGAATACCATGAAAAAACACTGTTCAGAAAACCTACTCAATTGTCAATTTCATCAGCTAGTGTTTGTCATTTAGATCCACATCTGAGGTTCCCTACTTAAAAACACAAGCATTACATGTGTGCATCACAAAAATCACAAAAAACTAGTCAATTCTATGAGTTCTGGTTCAAAGCTACATTTCTATATGTTTTCAAAAAAGGTAGCAAGCGCCACTCTCCAGACAGAACATCTGGAGAGGGGTGCCTGCTCAACAGTGAGGCAGAGCTGTGCCTCTCTGAGCACAGTGAGCTGGGAGTCCACGTCTGGGGTCCCCAGGTAACTCAGGGTGACCAACTCCAAGTTCCTTGCAAACATTTTTCAAAAAAGGTAGCAGGCGCCCCTCGCCAGAAAGATCATGGCATGATAACCTGTTCTGTGGTTTTTTTCCCACTTTGAGAGTTCACAGCTATTGTTAACCCCTTGCTCACTGTGCTCAGAGATGCACAGCTCCACCTCACTGATGAGGCCCAACAAGGCTGAAACACATGAATGTGGTTGCTGTTTGTACTCTTGTTCAAGGGAGGTTTGCCTTGCCTTTCGGTGCTGGACTGCCCTTGTGGACAGGACAAAGACTGATATGCAATGGATATTAATCCTTTGTGAAAAGTACAGCGAGCTCAAAGCGATGGCTGTAGACTCTCACAGTGGGTAAAAACCACAGAACAGGTTATCATGTCATGTTCTTCTGGGAGAGGGGCGCCTGCTACCTTTTTTGCATACATGTCTATAAGGGTGTGAGTCAGCCCAGGCTCACTTACAGCCTTGAACAAAGAAAATATGAATTTTTCAAAACTATACAATGAAACCACTAACTTTATTCCACACATACTTATATATGCATCAGCTTCTGGCTCTACTCATTGCCACTATTTTTAATCATATCTTCATAACATTTTATTTATTTTTCTGTTTCAAGGTTTACACACATACATACATTTTTCTAAATGTCCCATGATTTTGCTAGTGTTTTATAAAGGATATTGTCAACAGCATATTACTGTTTCAATGTGCAAAACTGATACATATCTGCTTCGACTCGCAGGGCTATCTCATGTTTGCAGAAATGCATGCAGCCTTGGCTTTCTTCTATTAATTACTTATTGGCTCTTTGTCAGTCCTTTATCTTTAACTTTGAAAAGAAGCCCTTGAAAGAGGAGCCTTCACTTGGCTTTCTTCAAAAGGCACCGCAGTTTTGAAACATAAATCTCACTGTGCATGCTAGTGTATGGCTTTTACCAGCTACACACTTTATAAAAATGAATATATTTCAGTCTTGTTGTATTTTTTAAAGAATGCCATGTACAACAAAGTCTTCATTTTATTTTAAACAGAAAAGGAAATTACTGTCAGTTTTTAGCTCATAACTCAGTTTAAGGAATTTCTTTTTCAACTATGCACTTTTTTCTTAGTCAGAAGCAAGGCAGCAAAATCTCCCACATGTCTTATCTTAATTAGTCTTCCTTTGTGTGATCTACTTGTTGGATTTTTATCATTCAAAGTATTTCAATCTGTGAAAAGCCTTCTCATTGTGCGTATATCATTTGTGTTTGTCTTTAACCCTTTACTTGATTTCACTCGCTTGTTTAAAAAGTATAGAGCAGAGTCACAATTGTCTGCATATTTTTACCAGGTTTTTAAACAAAGCCTTCAAACATCTAAAAACAACAAAAATGAGCACGCCCCATCAATTGCTTGCTCAAGCCTCCAATTTCAATAGCCTATCTATTGTTTTGATTCATAACAACCACTTCCCTAATCCCTTTCGCTACCTAACTCCGTTTCAATTTCTTTACAACATATATCATTTTTGAACACCTTAACTCAACACAAATACAAACAGACAGCCTAGTCGTCTTTTCACATAAAAACCACAGTGATCATCCTTTTTTCCTCTTCACCCCTAATCAATACTCTGATCACAGAGTTTAGCTCGCCTCCTTATATGAACCTGTTCATACATAACCTAGGGCCTGCTTGGAGACAACCTCTTCTGGACCCCCTTGGGTCAGGATTCTCAGGCACTATCTCTCTCTCTTTATATTTACACAATATTTTCTGTTACTCCTATTACTCTTAAAATGGCCACAACCCCATCCCCTTAATATGTACATGATCATGTTTTATTTTCTATTGCCTCTGTCACACAAAATACATACCATAATTCACAGATGCCAAGTGTGCTATGCTTACGGTCATGCAGAGATGCCCCTGACAGAAATGAGAGAACAATGCAGTTTTGTCACTCACCTTGTCACTTTCTGGCATCTTTCCATCTCTGTCAGCACACCAACATGGAGCCTGGGTCCTTGTCCCTGAATCTTATGAAAGACATTAGGTTCCTATCTGTAGGTGCCAAGTGAACATGGGGTCCTCTTCCCATCAAGCTTCTGGCATCTATGAAATACTTTTCAGAGACAAAGGCAAAGGAAAAAGCAGGTGCCCTGGAGGTTTTCTCAGCAGTCTTTATTGGATGAGGTTACAAGTCACTCTGGGAAAGCACTCAGCAACATTTTGCCTTCAACCTGCTTATATAGGCTATTTGGATGGTGCAACATCCTCAGGCAAATGACTACTTTGTTAGAGCATGTATCCGATAGGTCCCTTTAACCAAATAAAAAAGCTCAATGTACTGTGATTGGATGGCTATCTGATGCACACCAAGCCCACATTAGCATATTTGGCATTCACACTTTTCTCTGACACATGAAACTGATAAGCTTATTTTAGACCCGTCTGGACACATTATAACAGTTCTCAACTCCTGCTGAAAACCCCTTCATTACACCAATGTCTAACCCTTATCTGATGTTCTAGGTCCTGCCAAGTTTAGTTAGTGCCTTATACTGTGGAGAAATACATAACCTCTATTATATGATGCCAAATAATGCAGCTGGTCTTGTCAAATTTGTCTACATAAAGTACAGTACGCTCTCCTTATTAACAACATAGATACATGTATCGAAATGTCATAATTATCTTGTCTGCTTTTCCTGCCAAGTTCCAAGTTGAACCTCCCAGACTCAATTATCTCACTGCGAGATGCTGCCAAAGACCATTTCATATGTCTGCCTCCGTTGCTTATCAGCATGAGTCAGGGTTTCCACACCTGGCCTTAACACTAGACACCATTTTGTACTGCAATCATCCATTTTGAAATATCCTTCAGGGAGCCATTATTTATTTAATTAAGCATTTCTCACTTTGTATCCCATATTCATAATATATCTTCATATAATCATGATATGTGTGTGATATTTAAAGCACCCTTCACTTCTGTCATGACCCTTGCCCCTGGCCCTCACTGGCAAGTAAGCCTTCCAGTTAGGGCCAGGTCAAATGCCTTAAAACCTCATCCAAGACTCTCTTGGAGTCAGTCCTTTGGCGCCAAGCTCATAACCATCATGAAGACCAACATTAGAATGGAACTATTTACTTGGGACTATTTCACTTGGGGGGGTTCAGCCAACAGGGAGGCACACACATAGCTCAGTTACAAGGAACTGAGCTATGCGGTCCAGTCTTGTGGGTGTGGCAGACCTGGGACTACTTTACCTGGACTACTTTGGGTGTGGCAGGCCTGGGACTATTTTACCTGGACTACTTTACCTGAGACTATTTAAACCGCACCCAAACAGCAGAACATGCTTTGCGTTATTCTGCTGTGGGCAGCTTAACGCTCACTGTGTCCAGTTCTTTGATGCCAGCTTACCTGAAACCAAGGACCTGCAGAGAGAGAAAGAACACTATGAAACTTACCTGGAACAGTATCCTGACTTCAATCCATCACCGACTTCAGTTCCACTCTCCTGAAGGTACGAACGCCATCATCCGGCACCGCATGCATCCTGGAATACCATAACCTGGAAGGAGGAGAAAGAAAGACAGCATTAGTAAGCGTTTACTCACGTTTCCTCCCGAATGAAGAAAGCCACACAATTCTTACCTGGGTAGTCATCTCCTGGTTAGTATCATTGCTGGAACATTACGGCGCTCGGCGAGGGACATCGCAACCTATAAGGAGAGAAAAGACACAGGTTAGCAATATAAAAGGCGAAACAGCGCCGTGCATCGCGCATTACTCACCGGACAGCATCGCGCACACCGCGCTTTCGCCTACCGGCCCATGCTCATCTTCAAACTGCATGACAACACCAATATACCTTTCCATACCTAAAAGGAAAGAAGCAAGACATTATATTCGAACTCAGAGGAACATAAGAACTGCATATAAAGTCTGTAAAGCAGCAAACCTACGAAGTAGCAGCAGGCCTGGATTCCCACAGGGGGCTTGCACCAGTGAAGTAACTTGGTCGCTGCTCGCCCCCCACATCTACACACCCCTGCCACGAGGAGCAGGACGGAGAATCCACCTTTTACAATATCAAGGTGAGGAGAAGGCCCAAGGGGGAGGGAGTTGAGGCCAAGGGAGGTGGGAAAACAAAGACAATCTGGTATTGAATCCAGCTCTCCTATATTGCAGATCCATCTTTAACCAGAGGCCTTACCAAGAGACCTGGAGAGGGTTCGAGAGTGAAAATCATCCAACCAGGGCTGGGTGGCGTCCTCGTGGATACCAGGTGAGCGTAACAACTTCCTGGGTCATTTTACCCCAATTATGCGCAGTGCCATGTGTACTTTTTACCTTAAACCAAAGCACTATAACCCTGATTCTGCAATAAAAGAACCATTTGATCTGCCTATCATATTATCTATACTCCGTTGAGGGGGGGTTGGCACCTCTATACACACTTGTGGAACCCCCTGTTTTTTTTAAGAGTCCTGAACAAGAATGCCAGCCACTCCAGAAACAAAGAGCCACATGGCGCTGACCACAGTCCATGAGGTTCCATTTTAGGGGTAGCAAGGGAGACCACGGGGGTAGTAAGGGAGATCTCAGGGGTCACAGTTGCAACCATTGGCAACCCCCAAATGAGGTCCCTGGCTGCATATGGAAGTGAAATTGGTTGATAATTCCCTGGTAGATTTCTTTCGCCCACCTTAAAAATGGGCACTAGTTCTGCTTTGCGCCATGACTGTGGAACTGAGCCAATGCTAGCTGCAGCATTAAAAACACTACAAAGCACTTGCGCTCAGATCAATTTTTCATCTTTGTAAAAATCTATTGGTATTGTATCTGGGCCCAGTGCTTTCCTGGCACCCCCCTCCCCCGAGCCTCAATTGTTCCCTCCACTTCTTTGACAGTAAAGCATAACGGTTCAAGACTCAGTAGCTGCCCCCCACAGCTTAACTGTATAACCCACCAAAGTGATTGCACCAGATGGTCAGTGCTATTCTGCACTGCACAGCATTTGGCTCATTTGCACCTGGGAAAGAGAGACTGACTAATGAAAATCTGTCTTTCCTGGATGCAAAAATCTAATCGCTGCCTGCACAGCCGACATTGAAATAGAAAAGGGACTATGGCCCTTTTCGGATAAGGGAGGCCATGGAACATGTTTCTTACGACCGCCATCATATGAAAAGGGACCTAGTCCCTTTTCCATTTTAATGGTGGTGGACAATTTTTTCCATTTCGTTTTTCTCTGACAGGGGATGGGTGCGCGCTGATCTGATATCCAGTGAGACAAAAAAAAGAAAACTATCCACACCCCAGTAAATCCCGAGGTGAGAATAGCTTTCCCCCTCCGGAAAGGGGGCGGACATGGGCTTCAACGGCCGTAGCCCGAGCTGAGGCTGGCAGGCCGTTAAAGCCCATGTCCACCCCCCTACTGGGGCGTGAAAGCTATATTCAGATCCTTTCCCACAACCAATTTCCAAAAGGAACACGAGTCTCCTTGTTTGCAGGCGGTTAGCATATCGTCTCATCTATTCTTAGTCAAATTATCCTTTTTTCCTTTAATGGTGTTTTTATATTCGAACCTCAGAAATCAAAGGTTTTGCTTCTCTATAAAGAGCCCAATTCTTCAGGCATGCTACTAGCCTGATTTTAACTGGTTTACATTCGTCATTGCACCATCTATTTCCTTCAAGTGCAGCCAACTTTACCCTTCTCATTGATTTTTGTGAATAGAGAGAATCATTTTTGTGTCACTGCAGTATGTCGTGGTTCGCACTATGGCAAATGGCGGCAATATAATCCATTATGGCTCCATACGTACTGTGTTTATAGATTTCAAAGTCAATAGTAGACCACTAGACACAGCTCCTGGCGTGGCCACCGAATAGGACTGATGATGCCTTGTTCTCATCTTGAACTCCGCGTATAACACACTGGGCTGTTTGTGATCACTCTCAGATTGTTTTAGGACCTCCAAATCGACCACTACGTCCCAGCCTTTCGCCCATAATCTATTCTTGCTTAAACCAAACACACTTAAATGCATTTAAAAAGTCTCTGACACAGATTCCACAATGTGACCACCGTGCGCGTGAGCAATTATTTGATGCCAAGTTGGCTAACGAGGCACGCGCATCGCCTCCTCCTCAGGCGCACTTACCGCACCGCTAACCTTTCCCAATTTACATTAGGTTTCTTTAATCTGATTAAAGGTTCGCGGCGGCTATAGGGTCAGGCAGCACCGACATCCACTGACTTTAGTCTCTGCTTTCCTGTCTCCCCATTACCTCGCTCGGATACAACGAAAATGCAATTGGAAGCAGCACAGGCGGAAACGAGACGAGACGCGGGCAGATATCGCCTTGCATCTCTTCCGGCATGGTCAGGTCAGGGCACTGGGCCGGAATGTTTCCAGGAATACCAACGCATCTGTTGAAATGCTCGCTGGGGCGTCAGAGCCTGGCTTAGCGCTGCGGCTTTACCTGCCACTACACGGACGGGGGTCTTGGCAACATGCAGCGAAAGGGCTTGACCTGCAGTAGGCCATTGCTATGTTACAGGGCCCCGCAACAGTAGACGATTTGCATAACAGTGATGTACACCGAGTGCATGCACATCGAATAAGAGCATTTCTGCCAGTGTGTGCTACACTGAGGACAACAACAACGCACAACCTCACTCAGTCAGTCACTCCGTTTAAGAACAGACGTTACTGCGAAGCAAAAGCAAACACGTATTCGTGTTTTGTTTCCCCAGAATGGTGTCACAAAACCAGTCAGTGGTGGCTGGCGCATATATAAAGTGGTGCCCCAAGAACCCAAGCCCACACAAAGTGGGGAGATAACATTTTCATAAAAGCATTGGAAAAGCTACTTGGTTTGGGTTTTCTAAAAGTATTAAAAATATGGCATGCTCGGTATGAGGAAATGAGGGTAAAGGAACGGGGTGGTGAGTGAGGAACAGAGTGTGGGGGGAGGGAGCGCGTAGACAGGAGTTCAAGTGTACAAAAAAGTTGTGAAATCATGCCCCCCTGCCCCAACCCCACACTGCAAACTCTCCACCGACCCGATATCCACCTACACTATTGTTCCCCAATACAACAAACCCCATACCTAGGTCCTGCCCTGTAACCCCTTTCGCACTTTGTTTTAGAAATAAACTATTAAGAAAGAAAGAAACACATTAAAAGGTAATGCTTAAATTACAAACATTACTTAAAGTCATGGGCCCCACAGCAAGCTGCTTATGCACTCTCCCCTTTCTAATCGCCCGCAATTCGCACCTCTTAATGGACATGCCAAGGACTTTAGCTACTCCCAACCACGAGCCCATTCCCTGCACTCACAGCTGGTTGTACATGCAGCAATGCCAGGTTAATCATGCTTAAATGAAGAAGACTAACACAGATCACTGCGGGTGCAGAACTATCTGGCGGCTCGGCAACGGCAGTTATGTCCCAAGCAGCAAGCTTTTGAAATAAACACAAACCAGTGCCTGCGAGATAGCTCAGCAAAATATGGCGTTAGGGCTTTTGCAGCAGGAACCCTGTTCCAATGCCCAGTAGAAGGGAATCAAACATTTTTAAAAAAAAATGGTGCATCGCATGCTGTCTAGAAATGACACTGCTGGTAACAAAGAGTAAGGGAACTATGTTCCAAAAAGTAGAGGAACGGTGTACCCTTTAGTTCCCGCCCATTTCGATCTCTACCTGAAGCTTGCTTGGAATCAATGCTTTCAGTTGGATGCATGGCAGGCTCTAACAAGCTGGTGTTGCCTACAGGGGCCTGCAACTAGCACCAAATGGCTTCCCGGCGCCTTTACATAAAATCAAAGAGTATTGGGAGACTATCAGAAAGACCACTGAATGTCTATGTGTGACTGATATGTCTAGGATAGTGATTCAGGCATTATGTAAGCACACGATTCTAAGCACGCAGTGCAGACTGGGCTTGGTGCGCGTTTCATTTGCCGTAACAGGAACATGTCGTAACCACTAAACATATTTACTCATTTTGATAGTACCGTGTCTAGGGTGTGAAGCTTGGACTGTCCTGCTTGAGCAGAGAAAAGCTTGTAATTTCCATAAATGCATTCCTTTCACAGCTTGCAAATCGGTTTCTGGTCCTTGCAATGGCCATCTACCGCAAGTCTGCTAAGGGATGCCTTCAAGCTCCTGACACGTGCACAGGAGAAATCATCTTCGGTGCTTATTAGTCAAGAGCAGAGTGAGGCAAAGATTGGACTATTTTTTGGAAACTGCTGGGGCATCTTCCTGGCCCACTTAAAGTCCCCCTTGCAGTTAATGACCCGAGTTGCATAGATTTGTGTAAGAGAAATCTAAGGTAAGAGTGTGTGAGACTCTGCAACAAAGATGTGCAGGGCCCCCTGATTTACTGTAACGACATCACAGGAAGTGATATCACTGTTTTATACTAGAGAGTATCCTGGGAAAAGTAGTTAGGAGTAAACTGTAAGAATGCAGAAGTATGACGTGGACACAGGAGTGGCATATTTGTTGATACAAACCTTTTTTGTAAAGGAAATAAGGGAACACCCTACCTGTCCCATGACTAAGAAGGGGTTCCCTGCCTCAACAAAAAGACTAGGGACTCTGTCAGGATGTCCAGCCGAAATCAAAATAGACCACTGTCCGGTGTCAAAATGACTATTTCCCACCCTCACACTTGCAACTAATAATCAAGGGTAAAGGGACTTCCTGGTTCAGAGAAATTACTCCCTTCCTCGGCACAGTGTCCTCTTGTACATGCAAACCTCACCTGCTAGAATGGCTCCCTTCTTCAGGTTTCAGTTCTCCTCAAAAAGGCAATATAAAGTTCCAGGTTCAATCAAAGTAAACATTCCAGACACAGATCTCCAGGCAATATCGGGGGGAATGACTCCCATCCTCTGTGCACAGTATTTGCAATGCCAAGAGGTTTTTCCTCTCCTGGCTCTCCACAAAGTTCAGAGAACCAAGAGGATGCTTCTCCTCACTTGACTTTTCAGGGTTCTCATAAATGGCACCAGTTGAAATTATTCTCTTCCCCCCTGGTAACATTGTTCACAGTATACAGTTCATCAGCTTCTTCTCACTCCAGCTTGCCTGGTGCACTCTCCTGCCAGGAGATGGGTAATTCTTCCTCTCACTTGGTCAAAGGTAATTTTTTCTCTTACCTTTATTTGTTCTGCCTGGCGCAGCCAACCTGGGTCGCCCTTCACCTTCTTCTCACTCCAGCTCGCCCTTCAGCTTCTTCTCACTCCAGCTTGCCTGGTGCACTCTCCTGCCAGGAGATGGGTAATTCTTCCTCTCACTTGGTCAAGGGTAATTTTTTCTCTTACCTTTATTTGTTCTGCCTGGCGCAGCCAACCTGGGTCGCCCTTCACCCAGGTACTGTGCCTTGGAAGACTGCCACACAGTTCAGCTGGCAGCCCTGGTGTACCCTCCTGCTAGGGACTGCCTTGGGTCCTAGACACCTTTTCTATTACTTTTCAAATATGGGTCCCTGATCCTTCCGTTTAACAATGTGGCAGATTTAGCTCAGTATCCTACCAAGTACTGTGACTATGACAATGACTGACACTGTGATCTGTGATCACTGTGGGTCCCAGATCCGTCTTTCTGGGTTTCTCTATTGGACTCTGGAAAACTCACTGTTTCCATGAGCTTCCTTTCTTCCCCTGTCTGGCTGGGTCAGGGTTTCTCACAACTTCCTTCTACCCTTTCCAACCATTCCAGTCACCCCAGTACCTTTAGGGTCTCTCCCAGTAGACTTTTTATCGGTTTTAGGGGTCTTTCTGCCTTGGTCTCTGGCTTCTGCAGTCTTCTCAACTTCTCTGGTGTGTTGCGGCGGCGGCTTAAAGGCAACATTTGTTTGTGGCTTGGAGAAGCGTTGTTCCTTATACAATTCCATACCGTTTCACCAATCTGCACCACATTTTGCATAGTTACCTGTTAGGACTCTCCGGACATTACTGCCTACATGACATTTGGATACCCCACACCTTTACCCATATTTCAGCACCCTCACACATGAGACGGTTGCCTGAAATCAGCAAAACATCAATGTGGTCGTGTAAGCACCGGCCTCGGCACAAGGAACAAAACTTGAGATCCCATAGGCCCTAGAATGCACAGTTTACGAGATATTTGCACTGCAATGAAACACCAGGGTGAGGCGACAGGTGGGGAGAGAGCACAGAAGGCCCCATTATGCAGCAGCACACCAACTCTCGCCTCCCCCAATATCTGCTTCGGAGTATGTCAGCCAGCCACACACGGCCATTCTCAGTGCAGTTTACTTCAAGGTGCAACAACTTTAGTTAAGGTGTAGTTAAGTTGAGCAGAGTTAACACAACAAAACCCTTGAAATTCAGCGGCTGTGGGAAGTCACGACCAGCTTAACTTGGCGCTCTCCGATTGATGTCCCTCCATAATGCCATTTTGTATATCATTGTGAATCCCTTCTCTTATAATATGTATGTGATCATGGGCTTTGCAACAGGAACGTCCCAAGTTGTGGCCTCTCTACCTGTCTTTCGGGCACACTAGCCTTCGGCCCTAGCCAGTGAGCATGGCATTCGGCTGTGCTTACTGTATATAACTGTATATTTTGAAACACTACCCATGGGCTTGACCGTGGCCACTGTACATGTTCCCCCACTTTTTTGTATTAATACATTTTCTTTAACTCTCTCTTTTTCGCCATAACCGTGGTTGTATTGGTAATGTATGCCCCCTTCCTCTTGGCATACTCCTCCACTCCCTTCAGGTCCCTTTTCCCCCCCTAGTCCTCTCTCATTCCCCCCAACACGCGTCGTTTCGCGTGAAACACTTTCCTTGCCAATCATTTTTTTTATTATAACCGCAATTATCCCACTGAATAGACATGGTAATGCGAAAATGTTAGAGCTCTGAACTTGGTATCGAGACCCCATGCAACTCCCCAATTTCACATGGTGTCCTCTTCCCAAACGCCACCTCTAGCCTGATGCCATTTCATCCTACCTCCCACCCCCTCCAAATGTTATTTTTTCCCCTTTTTGTTTTTGGCAAGCCATGGTTATTCCCGTAACCACGATTATAACCACTGTTAACCACTCCATCCTCATAAAACGTCTCCATGATACCATTGATATCTTGGAACGGACACTGGACTGGTTGACCTTCCTCATCTCTCCCAGGTTATGCTAGGTTCTTTCTCCTCACCCCCATCCATCTCCACTTGGGGCATTCCGGAAGGGCTCTAACCATTCACCTTGGCTCTTTAACATCTATCTCGCCCCTCTTGCTCACCTTATCTCCATTTTCTCCCCACACTTCCAGTGTTATGCAAATGACAACTCTTTTTTAGACTACCCTCTGCATCTCCCCTGACTTGCTCTGTCATTCCTGATTGCTTGTTCGCCATTCACTCTTGGTGCACCAACAATGATCTCTGTCTCAATGCCAAAAAGACAAAGATTCTTCCTACAGGGACTCCTGTTCCCTCTTTTCTTCCTTCACTCTGACCACCCTCTAAGGCCCCCCTCTTCTTCCTTTTAAACCAGAAACCTGGGAGTTATCTTTGACTCCTCTCTCTCTTTCATGCATCACATCCCGGACCTCTGAAAGAAGGCCCATTTCCAACTGTACCCTCCTCAGGAGCACCCTCCCTTTCCTTAGCTTTTCCCAGAAGCTTAATGTCGCCAAGGCTCTGGTAATCTCCAGGCTGGACTATAGTAACAGCCTCTTCCTTAATCTACCTTATTCTTCTCACTGCTCCCCCCGCCAGCTAATCCAGAATAGTGCTGCAAGACTTATCATTGGCCTGAAGCCCAGGCACTGTATCCTTCCAGCCCTAAAATCTCCCCACTGGCTCCTTGTTGCTGCAAGGATCATATTCAAATCCCTCTACATCATCCATAAGGCTGTCTGGGGCCAGGGACCACGCTATCTGTAACTCGTTCTCACAAAATACACTCCGTCCAGATCCCTCCGATCCACCAGCTCCAACTCTCTACTTGTCAAGCGCTTCTTTAAGCAGAGAGTAGGAGACTGTTCCCTTTCCTCGGCTGGTTCCCTCCTCATGAACAGCCTCAGCGTTTCTCTCCACCTTGAGCCGGAGCGCCTCAGGTTCTGCAAACACCTCAAGACGTTCCTCTTCTCCTCCTTCGCCCTCTCCCACCCCTGCTAAACCCCACAGTTGCTGTGATTGGTGGCCTGGGCCCTTATGTGTCCTTCTGGGTCCTGGCCTTTATGTCCGATCGACTGCAGCAACCGCCCTCCCCCTGCACCTGCCTTCGGGCATCACTTGGCCTGTGTTGTCTCACATGCCTGCACTTCTAGTATGGGCTGTGACCCCTCTTCCATCGAGTGGTCACTGCCTGGAACTTACCTGTTGCCTTTGCAACTGGCTCTCTGGCACTTCACCCTCTGTGGAAGCTCTAGCACTTAGCACCTTCCCATTCCCTTCTCTCTCTCTGCACTTGCACAATCCAAATGTTCACAAGGCCCAGTAGGATCGCTTCTATATTTTTGTTCATCTCTGTTATCATTTTTAATTGTCTTGCTGTCCCTTCTTCACTTCCCTTGCCCTGTGGGCGCTTTGAAACACAATTTCTTGATGTATAAGCTCTTTACAAATGGCCAATGAAATAAATAAAATGAATAAGTAATAAGCGCGGTTATCTCTCACATCAAACAAAGAAAAATTATGGATTTTCATTTCTGAAAAGCCTCTCTCCTGCAAAGCACCATGGAGTTATAGCTATAATTTTGGAAGAAGGTGTACCCCCTTCTCTGTCAAATATTTTAAAAAATACTAGATGCAATAACCACAGATCCCTCCTGGAAATGGAGTCAACACTCCGTGCCCAAGTTGTTTCGTACCTGGTCCAATTCTGTCCAGCAATTTTTGCTGCACGCTGGGCAGAAATGTTGGCCTTTTCTCCATGGAAAATTCATGGCGACGAGGCCGAAACAGCATTTTTTAACTTTCTTAATGACTTTCTTTAACAGATCTTTCCCAAAATGTCCAATAGGTGGGTGAAGGGAGTGCGTGGGTGAGGGTGGGGAGTTACAAACTTTTTGTTTGCAAGATTTCAGCCAAATTCGTCATGATGCAAGTCAAAGGTTATTAGCAAATCATTTTTCGGGTTTCCTATGTATCTCGATACTCAACAAGTGCGGCAGTCACACCACTATCTATATCTATATATTCAGTGAAAAAAAATGTTGTTAAAGGGACATTATGGTTCCAAGTAAAACCGGAAAACCCCTGAAATTCACCAGTTATGGTAAGCTAAACAACCATAACTCACGCTACCACCGTGCACTGCTAAGACTAACACCCAGGACGTGAAGTGCGTCAGATTGTTCCGATGTGCCCGCCATCTTTCAACCGTGTTTTGGTGTCCGCAGACATCTCCGAAAAAACATGCAACAATACACCACATTGCACTTGTTAACCTTATCAAATACTGTTTCAAAGGTGAGGGTTGATGAGGATGTGATGGGATGTGGCAGCAAGAAGCAAAAAAATTGTGTTTTTTTGTCACGAAAGTCATACAGTACATTTGCAGGTGTTCCTCATTACAATGTGCATAAATTACAGGTGAAGGACTAAAGTGTCTGTTTTACAATGTATTTAAAATAATAATCAAGTCAAACTATCGCCCCCTAGAGTATGGCATCTGAGGCCGCCACCAGCAGTGTTTGATGGAAACAGCGGCACTGCACGTGTATGCGACTAGAAGTTCTCATGAATGCGTTGAACCATGATGTTGCAAAGTGAGAATATATTTAGATTCTGATTGAAGATCACCAGCTTTGATTTTTTGGTTGCGGGCTAAGGTGGCCCACACATGGGCCAGAAACTATAAGGCTCAATTGTTTTTTGACTTTGGGAGAAAGGGAATATTTTGTGAGAAATACAGTGAGAGGATGTTTGTATTAATGAACATTTGATAAGGTTATGCATTCCAAAAGTGTGTAAGGAACATGTAAAATCAGTTCAGAAAGAATCTTTGGTCCGAGCACATTGAGCTTCACAGTCTGAGTTACCCGAAAAGAATGGAGACGGTGAATTTCATGTCAGTTTGCTTTTGACGACTGTACACCGGAACAAGCCTTAACTTATTATTAGCTGAACATTTATTTTGGCAATGTAACTCACATACTATCTTTATGTTTGGTTGTTTTTTTATGTAGCTATGGGGAGTGGCGAATGTAGGTGTATGTAGACTATCACTACATTTACCCAGGTTGAACGCTAATATTTCTTTTAAAATGTTATGTATGACTATCTCCAATTGTGTATCTGTTTCCATGTTCTTTTTGTCTTTTTTTTAGATTGTTTGATGTGTATGCTAATCGTTACTTTAAACTATATGCCGAATTAAGTAATCAATACATATAATGTGATAAAGGTCAGGTATTGATACTTATTTTCTGTTATGTTTTCAAAGTAGCTATATCCTGCCTTACTGCGATTGCCATGGATTGCAGATGCCAAGTGATGGATTTTTCATTCACCAGGTGCTCCTCGTCGTCAACGGCTGGCTCACTGTGACTGTTTTGTGGGACGATCGCGCAGGACCCATGTGCCCGTACGCTGCACTAGCGATTAGGAGTAACATAACATCTTTTATGGTACTCTAGGCCCAAGTTGATGCAGATGCCCTGGAATTCACTGTGCGACCCAAGCGGCTGCTTTATTGAAAACAAACACTTTGTGTGTTCAAAATGAACAATGTTTGCATCACGATTGCCATTTCCGACCACGAGCGAAGAAACAATTTTACAATTTGATTGCATATGAGAATAGTCGGATGTTCTCAGAGACTTCATTGTGAAATAAAAGTAATTCACAAATTGTACAGTCTTATTGATTTCTTTTAAAGACCGGTTTCATAATTCCAATTCTGATGTGGTATGTTGTTACTCGATGTGTGTTGCTTTTCGAGTTCATCGTCACGTCACGTAGGTGATTATGGGTGCATTTGCCTACACTGAAGAGGAACGTCACTGAGAAAGGTGTTGAATATCACTAGAGTTGGTTATGTGAGGGTCAGGGGCGGAGCATATGATTTAGTAACGTCACGGCAGTTTACTGTAGGCAGATGCAGCAATGGATGAGAATAGTACAAGATGGATGCGCCCTGCTGCCAGATTTCTTATGTTTCCAAAAGAGGCGATGTGAGGTAAGGTGATTTGGAAATGTTTCAGATAGATCAACGTATGTATAAAAATACATGGTCCAAACCTCGCGGCAAATTTATATTTTCTTAACATTGCGCTTGTGAAACTAGTGAGACAATGTTTGGGGAGGTCAGGGGTGGTGATGATGATGGGTGGAATATTTGTGCATTGCTTTCGAATGAAGTTTGTTGAGATTTTGTGCACAGCTTATATGACAGTTGTATGCGCATTCATTTCACAGTTTTGAAAAAATAAAACTTGGGTGGCTTTCCAGCAAATTTGCGTTAGGCTCATTGGCAAGGATCGAAAAGCATGGTTTTGTTTGTTTGTTTATTCGTTTGTTATGTGGACCAAACCCATAGGTAAGAGGGTGCAGCCGTATGAAAATGCAAAGCTTACATAGTTGCAAATATACACCAAGGTGCAGTACATAATTACAAATATGCACTAGGTACAGCGCATTGCAGTAGTTACAGGAATTACATATACATATAGAGTATACAGAATGTGCAAATATATACAGAAGTAGTCTGGCCTATGTAGTTACAAGAATAAGTCATGAGCAGTGTGCATTGATACACAGTGCCTGATCATGTCCTCCATATATTACTAGGGCTCTCAGGTAAGCCAATGTAGCGGGCAGAGAAATGTCAAGGCTAAGGGTCTGTAGCGATGATGTGTTTTATTACATTGTTTCTGAAATGTAAGTAGGGTTGGTCAGCTCTCAGGTCTTGGGGCAAAGAGTTCCACCATTTGGCAGCCTTTACAGGGAAACTGTTGCCACCAATAGTGGCACGTTTATATTTCGGTAAGGTCAAACAATTAGCATTGCCGGTTCTGGTTGGTCTGTGAGAGATTCTTCTCTGAAGTTTGGCTGTCAGGTAAGTAGGAGCCGCATTGTTGAGAGCTTTATGAGACAAAGATAGTGTTTTCAGTTGTATTTTGTTGGCTGTGGATAACCATTTGTGAAGGCGTCTAAGGGGGGAAATATGGGTTCTTTTATTTATGCCTAGGGCTGCTCTTAGGACATTATTTTGTAAGGTTTGAAGCTTATGGATAGTCGTTTTATTTGCACCACTGTAAAGAGCATTGCAGTAGTCAATTCTGGAAAGTATTAAGGCTCTAGCTAGTATCAAACAGCTGTCATCCGAGAGGAATGGCTTGCCAGCTCTGAGTAGTTTGCACGTGTGAGCCGTAGTGGAAGTCAACGATTTGATCTGTTTATCAAATGACAATGTGGAATCCAAATAGAAGCCAAGGGTTTTTACCTCCTTGGAGACTTTAATGGACTTCCCATCAATGTTGAATGAAGAGAATTCCTGACCTAGTTTTTTTTATGTTAGCCTGTGAGCCTAGAATTATAAGCTCGGTCTTATCATTGTTCAAGCATAAGCCATGGGTGGCCATCCATGCTTGGATGAGAAGATATACTTTGTTCACCAACTTGGTGTCCTTACTGTGATCCCCAGAAAGCGGGAGGAGAATCTGGGTATCATCTGCCTAGTTAGTGTAGGTGATACACAGTTGGTCCAGAACGTCAAACAAGGGTTTGGTGAAGATATTGTAGAGGGCTGGTGAAACGCAAGAGCCTTGAGGGACCCCGCACAAGATGGGGGTTGGGTTGGCGGCTGCTGAAGGAGAGAAGACTCATCATTCTCTCGCTCAAGAAGGATTTAATCCAATTGATAGCTTCCAGTGAGAAGTGGACAGCAGAGTCAAGGTGTCGGCAGAGGACATTGTGGTTAACCAAATCGAATGCGGCTGAGAGGTCAAGTAGGAGCAGAAGTACTGTCTTGCCTTTGTCTCTCAGCTCATCTATTTGGGTCTTTAAATCAATTAAGGCTGTTTCTGTTCTGTGTAACGGGCGGAAGCCAGATTGTCTGTTTCCAAGGAGTTTATGCTGTTCGAGATGTTTCTGAGTTTGGATGTAGGCAGCTTTATCCAGTATTTTAAGTAGAAATGGGACTTTGGCAATGGGCCGGTAATTAGTGGGGATGAGCGGGTCCAGGGTCTGTTTCTTGAGGAGGGGGAGCACCCAAGACTGTTTAAGGTTGGCAGGGATAGTACCTATGGTAAAGGAGGCGTTAATCAATTTGGTGATGAATGGGGATAATTCTCTGGCAGCATCTTTTATTAGTTGCGCTGGGCAGATGTCACCTTTGCAATTCGAGGGCTTCAGTGACAGGATGATTTTTTCTACTTCCAGGGTAGACATCTTGGAAAATTAAAAGTATTATTGTAGGCCAGTGGTGAAGCACTGGTCACGGGACTGTTCGGCGAGTGCTGTAAATTCAACACTTTTATTTTGCAGAATTTTATTTTGGAGTGTGACAGTTCTGTTGGCTAAAGCCTGTTGGATGTCTGTACATCAAGATTTGTCTTTGATGCAAGTGTCAGGTGTAGCTGTAGGGGACTCAAGTTCTTTAAGTATGGAGAAGAGTTCTTTCATACTAGAATTGGATTTGGCAATGCGCTCATCATAGGAATTGCATTTTGCCCTGCAAATTTCCTTCTAATAGTGTGCGGAAAGTGAAGTTAGTTTAGTTTTGTTCTCACTGGAAAGGCAGAGTCTCCAATTAGTTGCGCCTTTTCTTTTTAAAGTGCAAAGGTCTTTGAGTTGTGGCGTAAACCATTTGTTTAGGTGGGCCATAGGCTTGCTGGGTCTGAGTTTGAGGGGTGCAATTCTGTCCAGAGTAGTGAGCATGATATTATTGATTTCTTGAATTAGGATACTGGGAGTAAGATTTTCTGATAGTGAGTTAAGGGTGGGAAGGATAGCAGGGATGATTTTCTCTGCTATGATACTTTTTTGGTTTCTGGTTAAACAGGGTGACGCTATTGGGGGAGCAAATGGGGTGTATCTTTCCGTAGATAGTTGGAAGGATGCCAGTGAGTGGTCTGTCCAAGAGAGCGGCAGGATGGATGAGATAGTAAATGTTAAATAGTAATCCGCTATCCAGTCCAATATTCTTCCTTTTTGGTGAGTGGGTTTGTTAACTTTTTTGAGATATACCTAATATCTTGATTGAATTGGCTATATCTGTGGCGTTTTTGTCCATTTGGTCCATAAAGCCTAGGTTGAAGTCTCCTAATAAAAGTATTTGTGAGGATAGTTTAAGGTTATTGGTGAATATATTGTGCAAGTCCTCTTCAAAGGTACCAAGTGGAACAGGCGGTCGGTATATAAGGTGAATGGTAAGTGTTTGAGAGTTGTTTATCTGGAATTTGACAGAGAGAGCTTCACAAGATTGAAGTTGATGGGCGGGGGCTAGTCGTAGGCATAGCAATGTTTTAGATATAATGCCAATGCCACCTCGTCGGGTGCTATCACAGTCTTGTCTGGCTATAGTATAACAGTCAGGGATAGCTAGCATGAGTGAGGGTCCTGCTGCGTTATGGAGCCAAGTGTCCGTAATCGAAAGGAAGTCCAGATTGCTTTCTGTAATTAGATCGGCGATGTTAGTGGCGTGTGCGACGAGCGATCTTACATTGAGAAGTGCTCCTTTGGGGGGGGGTCTCAGTAGTTGTATTGTCTAGGTCAGATTTGTTGGAGTTGATTTGGTGTGAGTTACGCTTGTGGTAATTGTTCTGAGGGACATTCATGGCCAAGGTGGATGGTGACAGTGACAGATTTGCATGACAAAGTGTTGGCTTAAGTTGAAGGTTAGTTTTAAGGCTAGTGGTCGGAAGGGATCTTCTCAAGGGTTCATGTAATTTGGCTCGGAGCCTATAATTTCTCAAAGGTTTTACAAATGTGGAAGTGTTTTCTTGTTTGATAAGTGTCATAATGTAGTTTAAAAAAAAGTTGCAATATAGCTTTGGTGACTGAGGGGTAGGCTGTAGCAATGGGCAGTGGCCAGAATGTCGGGGTCATGGTATAAGGTCATGATCCGGACAATGTGGCTACTGCCCATGACCATAAGGGACAACACATAGGATTAAAGTGGCCATGTGCACCTGGGAATTACTTTGATGGTAACGTTATTAGAAATTAGCATACATTTGAAAGGAAAGAAAAATGTGTTTGTGGTAATATGGCCATAGGGTCTTCTTTTTCCCTTCTGCAGGCTGCCATGGAAAGCGAAGAGGGGCTCTGTATGGAACCCTCGCTTTTCCTTTCCTTGGTGGCCATCTTGGAAAAGGATTTTCCTTCCTACACCGGAACGCCGCAGGCGTCCCGGTGTAGGAAGAAAAATCTTTTTTTTCAGTACCCCGGGTTCCTGGTTTGGGAACCTAGGTTGCTAATGGCCTTCATCCCCCATTACAGGGTTTGGAATGGGGGTATAATGGTCCAGAGATCTCGTTATCCACCCTCGGTTCGCTTGGGCTGAAAAATTGGGCTGCCTGGCTGGTATCCACCGTTCCAGTCTCTCGGACACGTCATCATGCCGCGCGCCAGCATATGGTCATCTGGCACTGTCCGGAAGGTCCGCAATGAAGTCAGAAGTTCGTAGACGTCCACGGATGCAAAACTAGTTCAAATAGTTGCAAAAAGTGTATAGAAGTGTTAGAAATTATTCTAGAAGGTGGGAAATGGCAGAGTTTTAAGGTGGCACTTTGTAAGTTCGACACAAATATTGCTATAATGGGTAAGTATGATATTAGTAAGTTGTAGGAAAATAGCACGCGCTGGTAAAAACCCATGAAAATCAATAAAAAAACTTTGTTAAAGGGACGTTACGGTTAAGTTAGACTAATAAAAACCTATGAAATTCAATGAAAAAACTTTATTAAGGGGACGTTATGGTTAAATTGGACTAATAAAAACCTATCAAATTCAATGAAAAAATGTTGTTAAAGGAACGTTATGGTTACAAGTAAAACCGAAAAAACCCTGAAATTCGCCAGTTATGATAAGCTAAGCAACCATAACTTGTGCCACCACCGTGCACTCCTAAGACTAATAACTTGCGCCACCACCGTGCACTCCTAAGACTAACACCCAGGACATCAAAGATGACATCACAAATGTCATTGATGACATCACTGATGACATCACATATCTGGCCCACTTGTTTTTGTTCACTGACATATATACACCAGGTGGTTTAGTTCACTGACAGTCAGATTATTAAAAATGAAAAAGGTGGGGGGGCGCTGTTGCGTGCAACTAAAATGGCCGCCTGATTGGAGTGCTCTGATCCCGAGGACATCCTTATTATAAATTAATCCTGTTTGGGGCCGCGAAGATAGGAAGCGACTACATCTGCTGTTGCCGGCATTCCTACTGCACGTTGTGTGCAAATCCTGTGTGAAACCACGGAGGCACGGCTGAGTTCGGAGCTCCGTTTCGCGAAGCGAGCCGCCCCTGAGATCCGGAAGAGTCACACGCCAGACTGAGGCTCTGCAGACGCCGAAGGGCCATGTGGGGGAGGGGCGCTGATCCCGGCGGCGCTTCCTTGATAAGCGGGCCTACGGGCGGACCGTGTGTGTTGGTGCCGAGGTCTCTGCAAGACGAAGATTGACTGCGGCTACTGCCCACCTCCCGAACAACGGCTGGGTCGACGCACGGTCTCCCACGCAGGGCCCCAGCTAGCTCTGTAGGTCTGCCGCCAATCGGGATCCGACTGGCGCTGCGAAAGCAGGTGAGGGGCTTGAAAGTGCATGGACCCAGCCGCTGAAGCGTATATACAGCGGCTCACGGACTAATCCCTTAATATCCTTCTTGCAGCGCCCGTCAATCGGAGACGCTGATTAACGTGGAAGAGCACAATACATCCATAGAGGGGACTTTGCGCTATATTATACTGGCAAAACCTCCGTGCTGTTAACTTGAGGGTGCTGCTCCTTGTTTTGTCGCTGGGAGGAGGCCCGTACATTTCTACTGATCCTTTATCAGACCTGCACCATTGGGAGAAGTATGTGATCTGTGGCAATTTGGCTCCCTAACACAGCTGGCCAGACTGCACCACAAACTTAAGTGGCTGGACATCAGTTGCAATGTATGAGCGCTAAAGGCGACTCCAACCCACTACCAGTAATCCGTTGTGAAGAGGCGGGCTGCTGGCGTGAGTGGTGGTAGTCCTCCATATATAAGGACAGGTGCGACCAGAGGCGCTGCTGCCACGCTGCAGCTCAGCCCCAGACCCACTGTGACACTTTGGTTGGCAGCTCCTATAACGGGCATAACCCCTGCCTGTAACTTACCTTCAATCTACATTATCAGGCAGGATACATGGGAATATTACCGCATTCTAGATCAGCCCACAACCCAGGCAACGACGACTCCTTTGGGTTTTGATATACCGGCACTCATCGTGTAATGTAACAGAACCAACTGCACGAACGATACTATACCATCGTGTGAGTCTGGCCTGACCCACGTCATCTCATCTATCCTTGTTCCATAAAGACGGCTCATGGGCCGAAATGAGAAGAAAAGCGCAGGGGGAAAAAAACTGGCCCGATGGACTCCTTTGCCAGCTCCCAACCTCATGGGACACTGGCAGCCACAACCATGGAAAATGACATACTTGCTGAGACGGGGCATGACGCCAGAGAAGACCGCCTAATGACCATGGTACAGAACGGCTTCCTAGCGGTGAATGTTAAGTTAGACGATATTGTTTCGACCATCAGCTCCCTCAAGGCTAGAGTGGACAAGGAAAGCTCTCGCATTACAGAGGCCGAAAGCAGAATCAGTACTAACGAAGATGCGATAACACAGCATGGCCGGGACATAGCACAGCTTAAAGCTGAACTGCGCAACACTCAAGCAAAATGTGAGGACCTTGAATCTAGATCCAGGAGAAACAATATGCGTGTTGTCGGCGTTCCAGAATCCTTTTGCAAGGGCCCGATGGAGAGACAGGTAGAGGCCCTGTTGAAAACCCTTCTGGGAACGGAATTCTTCTCTGACCACTTTCTGGTTGTGAGGGCTCATCGTACGCTTGCACCACCGCCCAAGCCTGGGGCACCACCGTGCACGATCATTGTCCGTCTCCTCAATTACAGAGACAGAGATACGGTGCTCAGGCTGTCCAGGGAAAAGGGCTCTCTGCAGTACGAAGGCAACAAAGTCCACATATATCCAGATTTTTCAACAAGCGTCCAGATGCAACGCAGATCCTACGAACAGGCCAAAAGGCTCTTGAGATTACGCTGTGTCCCGTACGCCCTCATCTTCCCAACGAAATTGCGGATCCAACATGGAGGCAGATCGCATTTCTTTGAGAACCCGGCAGATGCCATTTCGTATATTGAGTCGTCCATCCCCATGCCTCCTGAAGATTATCCACGAGATCGAAATAGCACCCCACGACCGGGGGATGACATCCCGGACTCAGCAGACTGAATTGAAAGTATGGAAACATCCTGTTCAAGTCATGTGGCTGACCCTCTTGGGTATAACGGCCCCAGTTGTTATTGTTTTGGAAAAGTTGGGATCATGAGCCTCTACTGATGGAGGCCTGGCGACTGCGACTAGCGACCCTCAGGAACGTTCCACAGGTTATGGGGGAAGGGATACATCATCGGGTTGGAGTTGATGGTGAGGGTGGGTGTTGGGGAAGGGCACAAATTGTTGCCATAGTTGGCAAATGTTTTAAAATACAGAGTCAGGTTGCAGCAGGTACGACAGTTGCGGTTTGTGGCACGGGCGAACTACTTCACTCATTGATATTGACATTACGCTATGGTACTGAGTGACAAAGTTGTAAGTGTTAAACTCCTTTCATGGAACATACGTGGCTTGAACAACCCAATTAAATCTAGGAAAATCACAGTATATGTTACCAGACATAACCCCCAGATTATACTGTTGCAGGAGACGCACGCACTAGGGCAGGTTTGCTCCAATTTCCTTTCTAGGTGGGGCTCACTGAGATATTATACTGAATACTCCTCCTAGTCTAGAGGAGTCCTCACCCTAATACACCCGAAACTGGGCTTCCGTACTCATGACGTTAAGATTGATTAACAGGGAAGATATGTTTTGGTATGGGGAGAGTTGGCAGGGCGAAATATGGTTTTAGTTAACACGTACGTCCCCAACATGGATGACCCCGAATTCTATAATGCTATATATAATATGTAGATTGAAGATGAAGATAGTGCAGTGGTCTGGGGGGGGGAGATTTCAATACAATCCTTGACACGTCTCTTGACAGGTCTACAACGTCATACAGACCCTTAACCCGAACCGCATTAGCCATACGACAAATAATGCAACAAATGACTATGGTAGACATCTGGCGAGAATTACACCCCCTAGAGCAGCGCTTCACATTCTACTCATCAGTTCATGATTCAGAGTCTCGAATTGATTACTGGTTAATGAGCTCCACACTTGTGAATATGGTCCAGCACTGAGAGATGTATCCCCGCACTCTCTCAGATCACTCCCCTGTTTCACTTACTCTGAGTGTTGATGAGGCTGCCCCCAGGGCCAGACGCTGGAGAATGCCCCCTGCCCTACTTAGAGACCCGAATGTCTGCAAATCATTGCGTACTGAAATAGAGGAATTTTTTCAACTAAATGAGGGGTCGGTGAAACGGTGCGCCACATTATGGGAAACATTTAAGGTGTGGGTTCGGGGTGCAATCATGGCTAAAACCACAGGCTTACTTAAAACAGTTAGACAGGAGTTGGACACCACAGAAGCCAAACTTCAGCTCCTGGAGTTTGAATACACCTGTACACATAGTAAGGAGGCCCTTCTAGATATCCACACAACATTGGCAGACTTTAATAAACTTGCTGCAAGGGAGGTACAGTATATGGCTGCCCCGATCCGAGCTCGCAGATACGGGGAAAGTAATAAAGCAGGGAGACTTCTGGCCCAGATGCTCAAGGCCGAACATGGTCACCCCCCTATAGCAGCCATACAGGCGCCTAGTGGGGACATAGTAAATGGCGAACGAGAAATTAATGACATGTTTGCTGCATTCTACAAAACATTATACTCTAATAGAGACACCAAAACTAAAGAAGAAATAGCAGGGTACCTGCATGTAATTGATCTCCCGACCTTGACCTCTGATACGCGCATGTTATTGGATACCCCCCATAACACTCGATGAAATTACGGAGGCAATAAAAGCATTAAGCTCTGGTTAGGCCCCTGGTCCTGACAGACTCAGTGCCGAAATTTACAAAGAATACCATGACATACTAGCCCCCCTTTTACTGACAGTGTGGGAAGAAGCAATGGAATGTGGTATACTGCCAGACACCATGCGAGAGGCAGTCATAACTATTCTGCTTAAACCCCGTAGACCCCCTCAGGACATGGGGTCATACAGACCCCTTTCGCTTATTAACACAGATGCAAAGATTTTCGCCAAAATCCTGGCCACCAGGCTGCTGCCCTATATGCCCATACTGGTGGATCCCGACCAGGCGGGCTTTGTACCAACAAGGTCTACTGCTCTCAATCTGCGCAGACTCTTCGGAGTTACGGCACAGATAGATACGGCGGCAGACGCAGTGGCGGCCTCCCTTGACGCCGAGAAGGCGTTTGATTCTGTCTCCTGGGTCTATCTGTTTCAGGTCCTTGAGAGATTTGGGTTGGGAAGATATTTTGTCAACTGTGTTAAGCTATTGTACACCTCCCTACATACTAACTAATCAAACCATGTTGTCCCTGTTTCGTCTGGGTAGAGGCACAAGACAGGGCTGCCCCTTTTCCCCAATCCTTTTTGCGCTGACCATAGAACCCATGGCTGAATATGTCCGACAAAACCATGCATGTAGAGGTCTTCGCATGACTGGGAAACAGCAAATCATCTCCCTATATGCGGACGATACCCTATTATACATTAGGAACCCGGAAGTAAACCTAGGGCCAATCATGTTGGAGGTTGAGACGTTCTCCGAATACTCAGGATACAAGATCAACGTATCCAAGTTGGAACTGTTCCCGCTCACGCCCAGAACTAGAGAAATGTCAGATACACACGGATTTAAATGGTCACCTATACATATCCGCTATTTCGGGATCATGGTTTCAAAAGACTGGAGCACACTGTACACGGAAAATCATGGTGAACTTTTACAATCCCTTACAGCTAAACTACAATCCTGGAATAGGCTCCCTTTATCCCTATATGGGCGAATATCCTTACTTAAGATGACTGTGTTACCCAAACTCCTATATCTCTTTTGCGATATACCGATCTGTCCGGGCAGAGCCTTCTTTAATAAACTCAAAACTCTAACCACCACTTTTGTATGGGAAGGGAAGACGCCTAGGTTGAAATGCTCCAAAATGATAGAACCCTTTGAAAAAGGTGGGATTGCAGCCCCAGACTTTGAACTTTATTACTTAACATCTCAGGCACACTTTGCGAGACACTGATTTGACCCCGAAGACACTGCTCCACACATTCCCCTGGAAAGATTTGCAGCATCCCCTATAGAACTACGAGTGGTCATGTTTGATCTTAAACGAAAAGAGCCATGCAAATATGACCCTGTCAACGCCACTGCACGCGCATGGTCTATGATATACAATAGGCTTGCCCTTACAACCCCTTATGACCCAGAAGTGCCATTATGGAACTTCCCAGGCATAAGCCCCACGTTTGATAGGGCCCTCCAGGGTGCTTGGGAACCACAAAAGCAATTTCGAATGCGAGATATGTTTCCGGAAGGGAAATACTGTGCTCTTGACGATTTTATTGGGCCGGTGGGAGGAGATAAGCGATTTCAGTTTCATAGAATGAGGGCTGCCTTTGCCGCTAAATGGCCCTCGTTCCCAGAAGAACCGGCCACACATGAATGTATTGCAGCCATGACGGAACCGGGTGGACATAGTAAAAGTCTGTCTGCGCTATATAGCCTTGTTCAAACACACTCCAAGTCAAGCAATGATATTAAAAGGGAACTGGGAACGGGACCTGGGTGGAACTGGGTGAAGACACGTGGTTGAGATAATGCAAGTTGACCAAACATGTATCCATGAACTCAGGGCTTCGGCTCATTCAGTTTAAGGTTCTTAACCAGCTACACTATACCCCAGCTAAGTTAGCTAAATTTGTACAAGGTCACACAGGAAAATGACCTAAATGCGATGCCCCTGATGCAGACTCTTATCATATGTACTGGGCCTGTCCACCGGTCACTGCATTCTGGGGGGAGGTGCCGATCCTGGAAGACATCACGGCGATACCTGCCACACCTTCCCCACTGAAATATCTCTTTGGGGATATCGGTAAAGCTGCAACCACCACTAGACGATTATTTAACTTGGCATGTGTGGTTGCAAAACGTAATATACTGAAATGTTGGAAATCAGTACATCCTCCAAGACGGCTGAACTTTTTGAAAGACTTGTCAATGGTCAACGAACTGGAGAAACAATTTATTATAACATTGCCATCGAGATGCCGTCCCAAAGATATATGGGCACTGTTCAGGCTATATTTATGTAATATGATATCTGATGAAGAAGATAATCCGACGTCACCACTCTAGTACTGATATGCAATGTGAAAACGTGCAATCTATACTGTTAATATGTATCTATGTTGTTGTGATCGATGTGCTTCGCCAACTGCCAACCAGTTTAGTCCTGTTGTTACTCTCTGAACAAAAATAAAAATTAAAAAAAAAATTAAAAAATTAAAAAGGTGCTATATAGCTAGACGTTAACCATGTCATATGTTCTTTAAGTACTTTCCTTAGGGTTTGGTGTCAGCTCATGGTGCACATACATGGGGAAATGAGCAGGCCTCAAACACACAATTCATTTATATACATGAAGATAAACTTTAATGTCATTAACATTTTCTGATGATGCTGTTTCTTTCTTCCTTACTTTAGTTTCCCTGTATGCGCTTCTCATTTGTATGCATTGTGGTTATTCATATGTATTGTTTGTACCAGCACAAGTGTTGTAAGTCTTGAATTGTTAGCTGTTTATTACATGTTTAACATAACTCAACATTCTGATAAGGTAGTATTTATTACTGTACTATCCGAAATTACAAGATTATAAATAGTGTACTTCTATGGTGCATCCCTCAGTCATTGCCAATGTTTATATATGATTAGGTTTCTGTATTAACAACAACACTCCAATACAATGCTTTTAGATGAGTACATTCTTTAAGAGATTGAGTACTTCACAATAGGTCTCCCGATCACTCCTAACATATTGTTAGCAACAATATAAACACAACTCCTTGTAGGGACTTTTCATCAAAATTTATTTCACATGTGATTTCATCAGTGATGTCCTGGGTGTTGGTCTTAGGAGTGCACAGTGGTGGCGCGAGTTATGGTTGCTTAGCTTACCATAACTGGCGAATTTCAGGGGTTTTTCGGTTTTACTTGTAACCATAACGTCCCTTTAACAAAATGTTTTCATAGAATTTCATAGGTTTTTATTAGTTCAACTTAACCGTAACATCCCTTTAACAACGTTTTTTCATTGATATTGATATATATATATATATATATTGAGTGAAAAAAACTTTGTTAAAGGGACGTTATGGTTAAGTTGCACTACTAAAAACCTATGAAATTCAGTGAAAAAACCTTGTTAAAGGGACGTTATGGTTCCAAGTAAAACCGAAAAACCCTTGAAATTCGGCAGTTATGGTAAGCTAAGCAACCATAACTCGCGCCACCACCGTGCACTGCTAAGACTAACACCCAGGACATCAAAGATGACATCACAAATGTCATTGATGACATCACTGATGACATCACATGTCTGGCTCACTATTTTTTCTTTTGCTGACATATCTAGGCCACATAGTTTTCTTCATAGGTTTTTAGTAGCGCAACTTAACCATAACGTCCCTTTAACAAAGTTTTTTCACTGAATTTCATAGTTTTTTAGTAGCACAACTTAACAATAATGACTTTGACTTTATTTACATGTCATATGGAACTGACTAGATCTCTTCTTATGAACTTGATGTCCGCGAACTTATTGAATGTTCGCGGACATGTTCGGAGAACAGTACCACTACCTAAAAACTGTGGGGGGGTGGTGGGGTATGTTTGATTGTTATATCATAATATAGGATCATTTAACAAATTCAAAAAGCAGCACACAAACACATTATATATAGTAATACATATATGTAACACACTAACCATTCATTTAAATACAATATGTTCTGAAATGGAATATATCACAGACAACAGAACTGAGAACAAGACCAGACCCACTGAATACATAGGACTTATCTTACCAGAAATAGTAAGTGTACTTCATTTTGCTCATATATTTATAAACTTTCTGTATTAGATTAAAAAATATATTATCTTTTTTTTTTCTCACAGAAATGTCTAGTACTCTGGAATGGCTAGAGGACAATTTCCCACATGAAGAAATGTCACAAGATAGTGAAACTAATGGTAAACACTTTATAATATAAACCATTTAAATATTATTATTTTGTATACATTTAACATATATATTTTTTTTTGTACAGAGCATAACAAAATAGAAACTACCTCTGAAGAAGCTGTTATGGAAAACACGCTTGACAACATAAAAGAAAAAATTGATTTACTCTTGACCAATTTTAATAATTTGAAAACTTTTGTTGAAGATCATTTTAAAACAAAAACGTCATACCATTGCCCCACATGTACTTGTCCCTCCTCACCATATCCCAGTCAATTATCCCCAAACCCTCTCCATAATCCAAAACGTTTTGATGAGATTTCCATCCCTTCTTCACCTAATACCAATCATGTTGAAACCCCAAATTCTCCTGTTTTTGTTTCTGTTTCTGCCTCACCTTCTCTGTCATAAATTATTAATATATGTTAAATAAAGTTTAATTTTTATATTGTATTGTGAATAGTTTCCGTTTTTTTTTAAAACAATAAAAGTGTCCGCGGACAGTGCGAGTGTTCTGAAATGTTCGTACATAAACGAAAATGGAGGTGTCCTGAAGAACACCACACCTGTTCGTACTGTTCGCTAGCAAGTTGAAACTGTTCTAAGAACACACGTGGTGTCCTGAAATGTTCGTAAAGAAACAAAAATTAAAGTGTTCTAAAGAACACTATATCTGTCCGTAATGTTCGCTATCAACTTAAAACTGTCCTAAGAACACAATTGGTGTCCTGAAATGTTCGTAAATAAACGAAAATGATGTGTCCTGAACAACTGTACAACTGTTCGTAGTGTTCGCTACCCAATTGAAACTGTTCTAAGAACACAATTGGTGTCCTGAAATGTTTGTACATAAACTAAATTACACGTGTCCGGAAGAACACTATATCTGTCCTTACTGTTCGCTACCAAGTTTAAACTGTTCTAAGAACACACGCGGTGTCCTGAAATGTTTGTTTCACGTGTGACGCACTTTTAATTACTTCAGAACCCGAACAGTGTCCGTAGGACATCAATGCACATGCGCTAACCAATCTCCGTGCACTTGGTGTCCTGCGGACAGGCGCTTCCTTCGCAGACTAGTTCGCAAACAGATCATTTGACCGCGCCCATGCTCATCGTGTGTCCTGAAATGCGGACACTGTTCGTGTCCCCGAACAATTTAAAAGTACATTTTCAGTTAATCCATAATATTTTTCAATAAAATCTTACCATGCCAACAGTCCCACATAGCAATCTTGAGTTTCTATATACCTTTTGAAACTTTCCGATCCTTTTTTTGTGTTCGGTCTGTCCGCGCACAGTGCGCATGTCCGCGGACCGCGCACAAGCACCCCTATAAAAGACCACACCCAAGAGCATATGCCCATTGTGTTTCTGGCTACTCTTCAGAACACAGTGATTTTTGCTGCCACCTGCAGACTACACCATCATCGAGATGGCATCCTTGGCTGCTGAACTGCCACTTGGTGCTGCACCTGCTTCAGCACCACCACCACCCCCTCCACCACCACCACCTCCCCAAGGGCCTGAAGAGGGGAACAGGACTAAGGATGCGGAGGAGGAAGAAGAGGATGATGAGAATGAGGTAGAGGAAATCCCTACTACCCGCACTAGGCGTGAGTCTTGGGTGTGGCGGTTATTTACCATTCATGGGAATGGTCCTAAGGCTTGTGCGAACCAGGTTACCTGCAATGAGTGCAAAATGATACTCAGTCGCGGGAAGCACGGTAACTACAGCTTTGGGACCACTACTATGAAGCGACACCTGAGGTCATTTCACTCTGGGGCTATTCGCAGGGTTGTACCTTGCGAAGAACGTAGCAGGTTGATTTCCTCTACTTCATCCTCTGTTTCTGATCCTGTCACCACAAGGACCACCTCTGTGGGACAGCGTCTTTCTCAACCTGCCTCACAGGCCATACAGAATGCTGATGACCCTTACCTTTCGAGGGTTAAAGTTATATGTATGTACTGTGACACAGTACTCTGCAGGGGCGAGCGACTTCGGAGTGCTTTTGAGACTATCGTCTCAGAGCACGAGAAGACCTGCTCACTACCCAAATAAAACCCACTCTACATCTTCCTCTCTCAGCTCGCCCTTTCTTATCCCTGTGGTTAGTGTCCCCCCCTTTACCCTCCTTTACCCTCCTCTCCTAGTGTGTCGTGTCTGAAAAACCAAAAAAAAATACAACATTACAAAAGTCAAAAAAAAATAAGGCTCTTTTCAGAGCCGCCTTTCCCAGTTAAAAAATAGAAGTGAAAATAAATGAAGCAGGGCTCTTTGTATTTTTTAGAAGTCCTCGGACAGTTCGCGAACATTAAAAAAATTGGGTTGCTACTCCATCGCAAACATTGTAATTTTCTCTGGAAAGAAGTGGTGGCTCTGAAAAGAGCCTTTGGTTGGTGTTTGTAAGTCAAAAATTGTAAATGCTTAACATCTACTTCAAAATCGTTGTTGTAATTCCAAAAAAGGTCGCAATATATTTTGTACATTTCTCAGAAAAATCAGATTGCCAGCATAAGTAAGATGGACTCCATCTCTGCGTAAAATGTATGTGCTACAAAACATAATATTTTCATTGTGAAAAGAAGACATGCCAAAATCTCTTAGAAAGCCACAAACAGCCTTATTAACATTGCGCCTTGCTTTTTCCATTTGTGGACCAAATGAAGAAGAACAAAGCCACATTTGTCTCTGCGCAATCCGTGAAAATATCACTTGAGAATTAGGAAACATGTCCATAACCTTCCTCAGCCCTTCTTTCATAGCAAATTGCAAAAAAATTCCAGTCACATGTCCTAAACTGTTCCCTCCACAATGAATTACAATTATGTGTGGATGTTGCTCTGTCTCCAAAGTAGCACAGAGAGGTAGCAAGTCCAACCACTTCATTCCACGTACTCCATGCCAGTGTACTTCCACATGTGGGAATCCAAGATCTACAGCTACTCCACAGCTTTCTGCATGCACCTTCAACCAATGTATCCACGAATCTCCTAAAATCCAAACAATCTGTTTTCTGAAACACACAGCCATAGCTATCTTTTGTTCTCTCAGCAAAAAGAGTATCTGAGAAAATCTCTCCTGGCACAACACACCCACCAAACTTTCCTGACCAATCCCTTTCAGTGCTTATTCTCATTTGCATGACTTCTGAACCCAAAAATCCCCGGATGTAACTCCCGATGTCCGCGAACTACCGCCATGTCCGCGGACATATCGTAACATGAACAGCCCTTCTACCATTTCCACTACACTCTCTCTGCCATTCCCTCATTGGATGTACCTCAAAAATCACATGACCATGCACCAATCACATTCAAGACCTCTACATCTAACTGCATCATCATAGATCAGCACTGCAAATGTACTCCGAATCTCTGAGTACAAGTGTCATATCATTGGCAAGCAGCATCTACCAGAAATACTGTACAAGTCTTCAAGATGTCTACTTGCAGCTCCATGCATATCCATATGCATGAACACAAACTTCAAGTATGCATATTTTCTGTATAGTAGATGACATAGCTCTCAACCATTTTTGTTTTACAGGCGGGTGAAATCACCCGATTTTGTTTTTGGCGGGTGAGACGCCCATTGGAATGAATGGGCGTGCAGGAGGCTTGGCGGGTGAGTCTGCCCTTCACAAGGCGTGTGACACCCGCCAAAAGCGTGTGAGTTGAGAGCTATGGTAGATGAACACATTTTCAAACAGACTTTTACCTTGTAAAATCTGTAAAATGAATTTACTGTACTTTTTTCAATTTCCTAAAATCAACTATCACTTATAAACCTTTATACTTTTTACTTTCTTTATACACACACACTCAAATCATGTTAAACTAACATTTTTTAAATGAAATATATAGACTACATATATTCAAACAAAATTGCATGCAAACACAATCTATGTTTAAACCTTTATAAAAATACTTATACAATTTCATATTTTTTGTTTTTATTTATTTATATACTTAATTACTTTAAATTAGACATGACATTGAGGCGCTATTACCTAGAACAGTTTACTTAAAGAAATAGTGGTATTCACTAATATATTATAAATTTCACAAGAGATAGTAAAGATATTTTTTTTGCTACAATTAGTCATTCAATACAATTTGTTCATTAAGAACATATCATATGTAGTGAACTGATGCAATGTATCTTATGTAAATAAATTAGTTTAATGGTTTTACAGAAGGCACTGAGGATTTCAATTAAAAAAATCAATATCTAAATTAAAAACAGTGCTATATACAAACAAAGTTACTAATTTGAAGCATTTACAATTGCAGTGAAGACCAGTTTCCTGAAAAGAAGCAGCCGAATTCAAAGAAGAAAGAAAAACTAAGAAGTTACCTGTTAATTTTAAAAAAAGTAAGTAAAATATCACCATAATATTTATATCATTAATCAAATATACTATAACATTAATACGAGCTATTTTGGTTTCTTAAAATATAGATTTTGTACCATTTTGTCCAAAAATGTCCATGTCTTAAACAGCGATTTACAGCCAGAATGGCCCACAAATTTCTATTTTTGGACACACTAATTAACCAACTGAACCACTACAATTTTCATATTATAGAACAAACAACTGTTTTAATTGTATATATTAGATTTACTATTTGTACTTTTCCACACCACTACCTTACTTTTTTTTGTCATCTGAACCCCAGTTTAGTAACACATACATTCAAGAATACCTATCCCTACTAGTTTTAGTTCCCAATGCACAATCACACACCATTACATACATCTTTATCATCTTACTCAAACACTCATGCACACAGCACACATACATTCCAGAATACCCCAACCCATATCTTCTTTATTTTTTTCAACAGACCCTAAAGAATGCCTACCAAAATACATCTCCGTAGAAAGCAACGCAAAATTAGAGCAAATGAAAATAAAGGTGTACAACATAAGCATCCATCTCTAGCAGAATTTGTAAAAAAAGTTGAAACAAAACAGCTAATATAATCATTTAGTGAAACACAAGAAGTTTCAAGTACAACAACTTCGCTTCCTCTATCAAAATGTAAAACAAACCAAAAAACAGTTAACAGAAAATCAGCTATCAGTACAGATAAAACTACTTCTTCAAATTTTAATATAGTGCAAAGTAAGCATACCAAGAAAAGTATTTTAGCCAAAATATACCGTCACAAAGTCCTTCAAAATCTTATAAAAACAGGAGAGAAATCAGGTTCAAAGCTTAAAACCTATCGTAGGAAATTAATCTTAGAAGCATTGATGGACAGTACAATTCTTCTCAAAAGAAATTTCTTTATTTTACTGTTAAACAAAATGAAACCACTAACAAAACTAATAACTAAATTACAAAAAAGACTTCTCAATAAGCGAAATGTCAACAGAAAGAACTTCTTAAGTATCTGCGGAGGTGAATGGAATCACACTACGAGCACAGAACCATATTTTAATGAAGAAGCATACAAACAAAAGCAAACGAAAAAAATTGCCATAAATAGCAGTGGTCGAGGTTATGAAAAAGTGAATAATACCATAATGGAACAAGAAGTACACCTTACAAAAATATGCCCTGAAAACTTAGAATTACCCCTCCATTCATCTGAATCAGAACATCTAGTGTACAAATGGCCATGCACGTCAATGTGTAACATTCCCAAACAATGTTTCAAATCTTTACACCATTTCCTCAATAAACATGTAAAAAGCAAAGACAAAATCAAAATTAAATTACTGCAAAATATAGATACATATCCAGTGCGCAAGTACACAGGACTACAAGGACATTCATTGGCCTGCATTACAGGACCTACTTGTAAAACCACTTTCCATGATATCAAAAGGATATCAACACATCATTCAGCTATAAGAAATCGAGTCTATAAACTGTACAATGCTAAAAGTCCTGCTTTAGCACTAGCAAAGTTAAATAGCATCCTTCTACATGGTACAGCAAAAGACCTACTTGAAGAAATTCACTATATCCAGAAAAAATATTTTGGAAGTGAAAGCCATTTACAGAATGAAATAGCTTTAAACCAATTAAGCAACAATTCTACACATGGCAACCTTTTGCTAAACACATACAAAAAAGAAATACTAAAATTTAAAAGTACATCAGCTGAAGTACCAAACCATGTATGTGTATGTTGCCGTAGAATTTTTTATAAAAGTAACACAAAAACTGTGGACCTATCATACAAAATAGAAGACAATGAAGATTTTAAATGGTTTGAATTAGCTCTCTACCTTCTAGCAGAAAACAAATATGAAATAACTGAGCCCTTAATACTTTGCAGTTATTGCACTACAAAACTGGACAACAACCAAACTCCTTCACGTTCTATCACAAATAATTTGGAATTATACCCAGTACCAAAACCTCTACAACAACTTAATTTATATGAGAGCATCATAATTCAAACAGTACACCCATTTCAAGCAATAATACGCCTTCAACCAAAAACAGCAAAATTACCTCCCTCTGAATTGGTAAAAGGCATTCGTGGAAAAGTAGTTTATTTACCATTAAATCTAAAAGAAAATGTGCATACTCTAGGAGTGCAACGTCCAATGCAGCAATCTTTAATTATATTAGTAAATGGAGTACCTACAAAAGAGAAAAAAAATATGACAGCTGGTAGATTTATATAAAGTTAGACAAGCCTTCCAATATCTTAAAGAGAATAATGAATATTACAAAGAAATTAATATTGAAGAAAACTTGGAAGATACAACTGAAATAATTCAAGAAACACAAGAAGCTGGTCAATTTGAGCTACTAGATCCTGCTACAATATCAAATATTTTAGACCATTATACAATTCATCCTTTGCACTGTAATGACACCGTACAAGATGTACTAGAAACTTACCAAATGCGTCAAACAAAAGGATCGCCAATCAGTACATGGGAAAAAAGTATAGAAGCACGTGCTTTTCCTCTACTCTTTCCTACTGGCAAAGGAGGAAGGTATGATGATAGACCTATTCAAATATCAGCTTCAGAATACCGCTCATTACGGATGTATTCTGAAGATCCACATTTTGTCTAAATCTGGGAATACATATTCCACCTACTCTTTGAAAGTGAACTAGCAACTTTATGTTACAGAGTTGCACACATATTAAAAATCAGGATCACACTTTCAAAATATGACACCTACACAATTATTAGAGAAAGTGCAACAAAAGGATGAGGTTTTACAATCAAATATTACAAATCAATTAGCAAATATGCGTGGTACTAAAGAGTACTGGTTTTGACGTCATGGAGATGTACGTTGTATGATCAGAAACCTTGGCCCACCCACTTGGTTGTGCAGAATATGCATGGGAAGATTTACATGATTTCCCACGCATATCAAATAAAAACAAAACAAACATAGATATTCTAACACCTGGAGAACTTTGTTCTCTGGATCCTGTTAATGTTTCAAGATATTTTCACCATCGCTTCATTGCTATGCTACATTTTATTTGTAATAAAACTGTTCCTCCCCTTGGAGAAGTGCAACACTTCTTTTGGAGAAAAGAATACCAAGCCAGAGGAGCACCACATATCCACATGCTTTTATGGATTAAAGATGCTCCTAAATTTGGTCAAGACAGCGATGCCACTGTTTTACAGTTTATTGAAAAATATGTCACTTGTGAAATTCCATCAGAAGCCACAAATAGTGATCTTCGTGCACAAATTTTACAATTTCAAAGACACAAATGTGGAAAATATTGTCGTCGCAAATACAAAAACAAAGGCAAATACTACACCAAAGCCGATTTGGTTTCCCTAGACCAGTTACAAATACAGGTCAAGTAAACAACCTCATGTCTTCAGTTAGACATAGTGTTAAAGGTAAGTCACCTAAAAATACATATTACATAAAAAGAAAAGAAGAAGAAAAATATATCAATGATTATAATGCAATCATTGCCCACTTATGGAATGCAAACATAGATGTGCAGTACATTGCAGACAATTCTACTGCAGTTGCACGATATGTCACAGCATACTTAACTAAAGCAGAAAAGACAGAGCTCCAAGACCTCTGGAATGACCTGTCATCAGATAAAACAGCATCTCAGAAATTATACAGCTTGGGCATAAAAATGCTCACCCATAGAGAATGTGGATCTTATGAAGCAGCTGATCGTTTAACTGGTACTTCATTGCATGGTAAATCTGAAAATATGGTATGGCTAAGTCTTGGTCCAGCTAAATCTAGAAAAAGAGTTCTAAAATCATATGAAGATATAGAAACAATAGCCAAACATCATCCCAACAGCCAAGACATTTTAAAAAACAATTTATTGGACACATACTACCCAAACAGAAGTAATACTTTGGAAAACATGTGTCTATACCAAATAGCCCAAAACTACACATACAAAAATAATATGAAACCTGATGAAAAAAAAGGTAAATATAGAGTGACAGACTGTGAAGGCAGCTTAGTTAAACTCACTAAACCAAATTTAATCATATCAAATTGTCATTGAAGACTCCTCAACATAAAGAAGTATATTACATGTCCCTGCTACAACTCTTCAAACCATGGAGAAAAGAAGAACAATTACTAGATAACTATGACTCATATGAGGATGCTTTCAAATCAAATGAAAGCACTATAACTGATGTAAACTTTACACAGTACAAAACAATGTTGCACAATGAACAGCAACATGAGGAAGAACTCCAAGCCCAACTAGATAAGGATACTCCTGACAGTAGTCAACCTTCTGTAACAGGAAGCCAAGAACCACTGGGAGAACCACTAATAACAAATGAGGCAGAATTAGCTATGATAGAAGTAGAAAACACCATGTGTCAGTATGAAGATAAGGAAGACTTAATTATACTACAATCAAAACTAAACAATGAGCAAAGTAGCATTTTTCAAGAAGTAACAAAACAAATTGCACATGGTGTAAAACATGAAAATAAAGAATGTTCCTGCCATAATTATAAACCTATACTACTGTACCTCAGTGGTGAAGCTGGTTCTGGCAAAACATTCCTAATCAAAATCATTAGTAAGTTCCTTCAACAATTGACAAACAACAAACTGTCAGCTGTTGTCACTGCCCCCACAGGTTTAGCTGCCTACAACATAGGTGGTGTCACATTACACCGATTACTACTATTACCAGTCGAACACCAGAACAAATTAGACTATTACAAACTTTCTGCAGAAGCTGCAATGGAATTACGCAGAGTATTGAAACAAATGAAAATGCTACTAATAGATGAAGTGAGCATGGTCTCCAACGTGATGTTAGCTTTGATTCACCTCAGATTACAAGAAGTACTCAAAACAGACTATGAAGAGCTCTTTGCAGGAAAACACATTATTGTTTTTGGAGATCTGCTTCAATTAACACCAGTAAAAGGTGAACCTATTTTTAAAACATTATGGCACAAACTCTGCCGTAAAACTGTTGGCAGCATTGGAAATGTCAACCTTTGGCAACATTTCCAATACAGAGAATTAACAGAAAACATGCGCCAATCTGCAGATCTAACTTATGCCAACATTTTAAAAAGTTTGAGAGTTGGTATACTTTCTAAAGAAGCAGAAGCAACATTGAAAACCCGGCACATTAATGCACTTTATGGCGATAATGCATGTGCTACAGATGTTATGGAACAATTAGCCCACAAAAATGTCAATTGTATGGCCTTAATGCCAACTCTTGCAAGCTGTCTCAAATTCAATTAAATAATGTTAAGTAAAGAAAAGTAACCAATAATGGAAATTAGCGCCACAGACAAACTAGATGTACATGGTATGACACTACCCATGTGTGACCAAGCCACAAAAAAAAAACTAAATAATTTAGAAAAATCAATCTCAAACACAGCAGGCTTAGAAAAGATGTTAAAATTATCCTTAAATTGCAGAGTAATGCTTAAACATAACCTTGACGTGGACCAAGGACTAGTTAAAGGAGCACTGGGTACAGTTGTTGGCTTTCAAACATACCCACGTGACAACAAAATTCAGTTTGTCAATATACTCTTTGACAAACTTTCAGAAGTAAAACGGATAGGACGCTCAACAGCTTGATTCCTTCTCTTCAAAGATATGTATGTACACAGAGAACAATTTTCTCTAACTCTTGCATACGCAGTCACGATTCATAAATCACAAGGTCTTACCCTAGAAAAAGCAATGATAGATATTGGTAACACAGTCTTTAAAGAAGACATGAGCTACGTAGCACTATCACGCTTACGTACACTTGACGGTCTATTTCTAATCAACTTTGATGCAAGTAAAGTAAACGCTGATATTCCTTCCATTTTAGAATATAATAGACTTCGCTCACTATACACTCCCCATCTAAACACATAGGCCCTCATTACGACCCAGGCGGAAATCGGAAAACGATGGCGGAGATGCAATACCGCCATCGAATAGCGCTCGGTGCGACTATGACCCGCCACCGCAAAGTACGAAGTCATTAGCGACACCGTAGTGAACGCCAACGCTAACTGCACCAAGTACGCGCGCGCGCGCCATGCCAAACCGTAAATACCACCATGGCGCAAGGGTACGCGAATTCCGACCCTAGCGGACATGCACCTAACGCCATCAAGCATGGCGGAAACCACCATTCCGCCATGGTGAGAAGTGCGGCATCGCGAATCAACCGTAAACGGCCCCACTGAGTGCCTGTACACCGCTCCCTGCCCACAAAGCACAACTCCTCGTAGGTGCAATGAAGTCACAATGCTACCAGTGAAATGTACAAGTCACCCATGCATGCCAACGAACAAAAGATCCACAAGAGGGGCCAATGGGAGCTGCAGGGCACAGATGGCACGAATACAGAAGCCATTCCAATGGACATGACCACATTCCCCCCCCGAAACGCACGCAAACACAGGCACCTGTGACCAGCAATATCACGAAACTCACAACATTCCACCAGTCCACCTGGCTGACCGTCGTCTGTTACACAAAACCCAATCCCCCGCCCCTGAGCATGACAACATCCAAACAGTCATATTGGCATCCCCCATCCCTGACCTCACTGGGCTCCGTAGGCAAACGCGCCCAGCACAGTACCACGCGACTATACTCCGAAACCGGAACCCAATGCAGATCTCCTCACAAAACATCGCTCCCCAAATAGGAATATGCCACATCACTCGCAAAGAAGAACGCTACACGGGCCATATCAGAATAGAAATTTAATGCACAACTAAATCACCAAGCCCATACAGCCATCAGTCCATGAACTCCAAAACACATATCACCATTGTGGGCTGCATCCGCAAGGAATGACCAGCTACTACTTGTGTGACGCCCTGTCCCATCATGGTACACAGAGCCACATTCACGTACGAAAAGGCAACATGGAAGCGCACAGAACCGCAGGCCCGTCCCAATGGGGAGGCACTAGTCCAACTGAAAGGCCGAAATGTTGCTCCGAGCCACTAGTACTGCGTAAGGGCATGTGGCCCATTGGCGATCGTCCCATAAGATCGTAATGCTGCTCCACTGATTAACACGAAGCAGCAGGTGTCGGGAGTAAACGCCATCTGCAGGAGTGGCATACAGATGGCAGTGGCAAAAGGGCAGGAGATACCTGTCAACAAAAAGAAAAGAAAAAGAACAGAATGGCCTTCAGAAGTACATTCGAACAACTCACTCCAATGACCACACTAAATCCACAGCCATATGCATGCTAGCCCACTCCAAAGGATCATCACCACCCCAAAACCACTTGCCACTCATAACTATCTACATCGAGGTGTAAACACCATCCCAAACGAGTGTACCTGTGCATGCGTCTGTCAAAACAGATTCCATCAGATGGGAATGTCAACGTGCATGGACACAAGTGTCTGAAGGCGCGTCGAGACAGGGAGGGCTCAACAAGGCCAGATAGACGATGGTGCCACTATGGCAGCCCTGCATCACATAGCGCAGGGGAGGCGGATAGATTCCAACAAGCCCTGTACATGGCAAACCCTGTATCAAATCAGCTGGCCATGCATCCATTCATCATTCCCTCATCCTGTTATAAATACACCGGAATATTTACTCACAAGACATTCGGGATTTCCATTGAGTCTGTGCGTAATGCAGCCTGCAAAATCCACAGTGTCCCAGCCCGTAATATCTGTGTTGTGAAGTTACATGATTTTGGGAACGTCCGGCCTCATCGCCCACGTCAATATAGCGCATCCCAAACTATTCATATCAATCATTGCTTCCTCGCCATGGCCTCTGTCTCAAGGACATCGAACAATAGAACATTATACTTGCAGTCAGACCTGTGGGCATCTCCTCTCAGCTAGCCGAAGACCGAAAGCGCCGGCCTTCGAATCCCTCATTTGCAACATCACGTCGAAAAGGCATCTGTGGCCGTTTGAAATCACAAATTAATCCAGCTAGTGCAGCTGTGTGTGAAAATGTCAACTGCCATCACCCACTAATGGGACGCCCCGCCCGTCGTTGCAACCCTGTACAGTGATGCATGAGGGCCCACCGTTACTCGAGTACTACGTTCCACTGACCCATCACAAGTCTGTTCGCGACTGCAAAGATTGTATGTAAAACAATGGGACCATAGCCGAATGTACATATCAACAATTGTTACACGGCCATCGGGTACAAATACATGATTGCAATAGCAAGATGCCGTTCCTCGATTAGCAGCGTTGTGTGCGGGACGTGCTCGGCCAAAGGGGAGAGCAGCTTGCACAGGTGGAATGAATCACCACAGGTGGAGGCCATACAGCCTGAAAACACATAAAGTGCACACCCAGTCTCCTCCCACAACCACACCCACTCCGAAATGCTACCGGCAGGACTCGCGATGTTGGCCCTGGGGGACCTGATAGCACTGCAAGTACTCCAACTCCAAGAAGAAGACGAACACCAACTACAACCGGCCGCACGGAGGAGACGCAGGAGGAGGAGGAGGCCAAGGCAGGGCCCGCAAGGGCCGCCAGCACAGCCACTACCACCACGCAGGCAGCCCGCAATCCCACGCCTCCGAGCACATCCGTTCAACCTCACTGATGAGCAGATCCACACCCTCTACCGTTTGGACCGGAACACCATAGCCGCAATAGTGGACATGACACAGGCTGACCTTGTCAGCATGATAGACAGCCCAACCGCCATCCCACCCCTACTGAAGGTGGTGTCTGTACTCCACTTCCTGGCCACAGGCACCTACCAGCACACAGTCGGACAGTTGCATGGCATATCACAGCCACTGTTCTCACGGACACTATTGCAAGTGCTCGATGCCCTCCTGAAGCACGCAGACGACTACATCTCTCTACCACGCTCGGAGCAGGACATTACCAACACCAAAGTGGGATTCCATGCACTTGCCGGCATACCGGGTTGCATTGGTGCCATCGACTGCACCCATGTGGAATTGGTCGTCCCACATGCCATGGAGGCCCAGTACCGCAACCGAAAACAATATCATTCCCTGAATGTACAGATGGTGTGTGACTCCAACAGGATCATTACACATTGTTGTGCCAGATTCCCTGGATCAACCCATGATTCTATGGTCTTGAGGAACTCCACTATACCACGCTACATGGAGCGACACGCAGGGAACAGATCCTGGCTACTCGGTGAGTCTCTTTTCATGCATGATGATGTGGGGTATGTGATGCGGCAATGACCTGGCAGGAAGGGGGGGGGGGTGCGTACGTAGCAATGGCATTCTACATCATACGTTTATCGTCCACATACAGGTGATGCTGGGTATCCACTGAAGAGATGGCTCCTCACACCAGTCCGGAACCCACGGGACCAGCATGAGGAGGACTACAAACATGCCCACTCATGTACCCGTGTAGTCATTGAACAGGCATTCGGCCTACTGAAGACTCGTTTCCGCTGCCTCAGCAGGTCTGGCGGGGCACTCCTGTACCGCCATGAGAAGGTTGCAAAGATGGTGATGGCATGTGTCATGCTCCACAACATGTGCGTACGTAGAAATGTGCCCATGCCCCCAGACGCAGAACTGCAAGCACCTGATGATGGTCATGATGAGGGTGGGGATGTGGCAGCACCTCAAGGAGTCTGCGAGGCGCCGGAGGGCCGTGACATTCGTCAGCATGTCATTGATGCATGCTTCTAGCACTCACGCCTGGTGGCTGATACATGGACACGGGACTCGTGGCACTGTGTGTGTCTGGTACATGCACAATATGGACTATACGCCTAGGATGGCCTAGTACATAATGATCATTGTCGACACATCTCATTGGTTGATCGTGCACTTGTTTATGGCATATGTGATATCATGGTGAACACCCTATCGACCCGCCACCCAAGTGAGCCCAACACACCCCCTCCACCCTCCTACCTCCCCCCCGAACACCAGTGTCCAAAGATGCTCATTGTCAGTGGGCTGTCGCTATTGCAAGCCCCCTCTGCGGGTATCAGGGGCACCCCTGCCTGTGGAGCGCAGGTTCCTCCCAGATCTACGTTGGGGGCTGCCCTGGACGGAACTTGCAACGGATGATGTCTCTGCCTGCTCACGTCCATGCATGTCCCTAAGGGTTTGTGAGAGCTCAGTGAGCACACGGCGCACTGCGGCAAGTTCGGCACATACGTCTTTGGACGTCGCATGCAGTTCCCCCCTCAGGCTCTCGGTGCTTCTCTCCATTTGGACTCTCAGGCTCTCGGTGCTACTCTCCATTTGTGCCCTTGTTGTCTCTGTACTTCTCTCCATTTCTGCCCTAAGTGTCTCAGTTGATGTTTCTATGTCTGCCTTAGTGCCCCCACATTCATCGGCATGGTCCTTGAGGAGCGTGGCCAGTTGCTGCTGTTGCCCGATTAACTTGTCGAGGGACTGTTGCCTCTGCTGGGCCATGGCCATTTGCGGGGGGGTCACAGAGGGGCTGTTGACCTCATGTTGCCTTGCCACAGGGCTTGGGGGGGATGGCCAGTCGTCGTCTTGTGGGTGCCCCTGCGTGGTATTCTCATGTTGTACGGGATGGGACAGACAGGGGGATTGGGACAGGTCATGGATGGATCTGACTTCGACATCTCCGTCTTCCGTGTCGGAGCATGCTGCCATCATTGGGGTGTCACCTATGGTGCTGCTGCCACCAGAGCCAGTGCCTTCTGTGGCATCCGTTGGGGGGACCTGTGGTGGTGGTGTAGTGGGCATGCTGGCTGCTGGGGTGCCTGTTGATGTTCCCTCCTCTGTGCTGCCACCTGATTTGTGCTGCTGCCGTGTCTTGATGCGTGCAGCTGAGGTGGAGGGTCTTTGGCCGTTGGTCTTGGCCCTCTTTGCAGGTGTGCTGGTAGGGGTGTCCTGATGCTCGTCGTTTGGATCGGACCCTGTGGTGGAGTAAAGGAGGGCGAGGGTTATTAATGGGTCTGTGGGTATTGGAATGGCATTGTATCACATGCATTGGGGTGGTACATGAGGGTGATTTGGGTCGGGGCCTTAGTGGTGCTTTCATTTGTGTGTGGGGTGAGGGTGCAGTTGTTTGGCAGCCTGCAGTTAGGGTGTGCCTGCTGGACGTGTGGTGGGTGTTTTAGGGGTTTTTAATTATTTATGTATTTATTGTGGTTTTAAGGTGCGCTATGAGGGCGATGTGTGTGGACGTTCTCCTGGACATGTGTTCCTGTTGCACTATGTGGACACATGGTACTTCACATGATTGGACATTGTGGTTTTAGCATTATTTTATCTGGCCCACCTACCTGATTCTTCTGATGTCTGCACTCCTTTCTCCATCCCTCCGACTCCCTCAATGCTCTCCATTCCGATGGTGGAGGCACAGATTTCTTCCCAGGGGGTCAACTTGATGGGTGATTCAGGACCTCCCCCGGTGGCTGTGGCAATGTTGCGGTTGGCAGAGAGTATGCTGCGGACGCGTATCCGCAGGTCGTCCCATCGCTTGCGGCATTGTTGTGGTGTGCGGGGTGCGGTCCCCACCGCGCTTACCCGCTGTGCTACCAGAGCCCATATGGCCTTCTTGTTCGCAAGTGCCGTCCTGGTCATTTGCGTGGAGAAGACGACGGCACCATTCTCCTGGAGGGTCTCTGTTGGCACGGTGAGTTCCTCGCGGGAGAAGTGGACCTGCCGCTTGCGGTCGCACGCTTTCTTCGCTGCTTTTCCCATTTTACTTGGTTTCGCTAGGGTGGATGACGGGTTGGGGTGTGTCTCAGGGTTGTGTTTTTAGTGGTAGTGTGGTTTTAGTGGTTTTATAGGTGTACGGCGGGTTGTTTCCCGTTCCGGGCCCATGTTTTTGCTTCCGTTTCCGTATATTTCCGGTCACCGTACTTTCCGGTAGGCGCACTCTGCGGTGTCCGCTGTGATGGGTGGCGGTATTGCACCTAGGGCGACGTACGGCGGCGGTGTGGGCCGTTTTGGGGCCATTTGCGCCATCGCGGACTTTGCACTTCCGCCATGGCGTGGTGCTCGTGCCCGATGGGTCGGAATGGACCGCTCTTTGCTCCTTCGTGCAATGGCGGAAACGCTATTTACGCTGTTGCGGTCCGGTCAGTCACTTTCCGCCAGGGTCGTAATGAGGGCCATATTCTGTTCCACAAAAACTAAAACGTTGTAAAAGAAAACTAAATCAAACAGAAATGCAACAGGACGGCACTGCAAATCCTCCAAAGAGAGTAAAAGAAACTAATACTTCATCAAGTACCACAAACAAAAAAGAATCAATTAGAGAAAGTAAACCAGGTACTTCTTTAAAGAAGGAAGACAAACTCAAAAAAATCAGTTAGATACAGAACTACCTGGACCATTTAAATTCTCAAATATAGTTGGTGTAAGTTGCTATGCAAATGTAGCAATGAATATTCTATTTCAATTACCACCAATTGTTGACAACATTTACTTACACAGTACAGACCCATTGTGTTTGCAAATGTTAGTACTTCACAGAAATGCAGCAAACAATCCTGACAACACATATAGTGTTTTTGGAATAAGACGACAGTTGGACTACTGTGCTGGAATGGTGAAATTCACTATAAACTCACAGGAAGATCCACAAGAATTTCTAATGTACTTACTACAAGTACTGGAAAACAAAAACATACCTATAAATGAAATCTTTCAGATTTCATACATGTGGAAACATGCATGCACTCTCTGCAACAATGTGACACAAGAAGAAATCCCCAATGAACACTTCATATATATATCAATACCAATTTGTGAATCCATTCCATTTCAGCAACTTGTACAAAATGCAAACCATGGTACATTATGCTCTACCTGCAATTCAGATAATCGCTCCACGTTAGTAATACAAACACATAGTAAATACGTAATACTAATGCTTCTACGTTACAATGCAGATGGTACCAAAAACAACTGCAAGCTGACTGGATTCACACATGGTCAAATATCACTTGGTAAGAAAACCTTCACAACAATAGGTATAATCTACCACGCAGTAGCCACAACCAATTCAGGGCACTACACTGCATATATAAAAAAGAAATGTGGATGGTTTGAATGTAATGATAGTACCATTACTCTAAAGTAGAGATTACCAGCAAATCTTACAAACGCTTATTTGATGTTCTTAAAACCAAAATTTGATAAATAAACTGTATTTAAACCTTTAAATAAATTTGTGTTAAAAAAATATAAACTGTTAGAATACTCCAAAAGCTATCTAACTGCTCAAAGATTCTACAACAACTAATCAGATAAATGAATACCACTAAATTAGACCAAAGAATACACAGTTAGAATACGCCAATTGGTATCTAACTTTCCCAAAATTTAACAATATCCAAATAGATAAATCAAAACCACTAAAATATATTAAAAAAATAGACAGTTAGAATACGCCAATTGGTATCTAACTGCTCCAAAATTTTATAATATCAAAACAAATGAAGAATCTGTTACTGCTCCAAAAAAAATACAACAAAGCAAAGTATAAAGCATTAGCCAGAAACAACAAGTGAACACTGAAAACAAACAAACAAATAAACTGTAGCATAACAGAAAAAGGTTTTTTTTTTAATCCAACATGGATTTTCTTTTCTCCCACAGACCCAATGATTTTAGCAACAAATACAGAAACTGAGCAAATTGCACAGTACTCTGATTTGTATTCTACTAAATATGAGGGTCGAAAAAAAATAAAAGTATATTGCTTATACAATGTAATAAGTCATTACAAAATACTAATACTAACATGCTATTTTCTTTTATCACAGAAATGAAGAAGAAAAACATGGACTCCCATTACTAGACCAAACAGTAAGTATACAATAATAAGGACAACCATAGCAGCATATCACATCCATAGTATCTAATACCTTTGTTCCTTATACATTTGTTTTTCACCCAAAGTTATAAGCAAATATGAATGTGATATGCTGCGGTGGTTGTTGCCAGGGCATACAATCTTGGGTGCATGGCCAAATGGCCATGCACCCAAGACTCTATGCCCTGGCAACAACCACCGCAGCATATCACATCCATAGAGTCAAACATTTCAACTATGATCTATGGGAAACATTTAATGTCCGCGAACAATGTGAGTTCTTAGAACACTTTGAACTTGCCAGCGAACAATACGGACACCGTTTTCAGGACACCCCCTACGAACATTTCAGAACAACGCGATAGTTCTTAGAACACTTTCAACTTAACAAACAAACAATACGGACAGCGTCCTAAGGACACCCCCTATGAACATTCCAGGACACCGGGAGTGTTCTTAGAAGCGTCTTCAGAACACCACCATCTTGTTTATTTGGGAACATTTCAGGACACCGCAAGTGTTCTTAGGACACATTCAACTTGACAAAGAACAATACGGACAGCGTCCTCAGGACACCCCCTACGAACACTCCCCGGACACCGCGAGTGTTCTTAGAAGCGTCTTCAGAACACCACCATCTTGTTTATTTGCAAACATTTCAGTACACCGCGAGTGTTCTTAGGACACATTCAACTTGACAGAGAACAATACGGACAGCGTCCTCAGGACACCCCCTACAAACATTTCAGGACACCGCGAGTGTTCTCAAAAACGTCTTCAGAACACCCCCATTTTGTTTATTTGCAAACATTTCAGGACACCACGCGTGTTCTTAGAACACATTCAACTTGACAGAGAACAATACGGACAGCATCCTCAGGACACCCCCTACGAACACTCCCCGGACACCGCGAGTGTTCTTAGAACAGTTTCACTTTGCTTGCGAACAAAACGGACACATATTGACTCCTTAGAACACCCCCTAGTCAGTTTATTTAGAACATTTCAGAACACCCGTGATGGCCGCAAACAAATCGAACACAAAAAGTCTAACACATAAAAAACACAACTTTCATCCTATCTCATACACTCCCACCCTCCCCAAACACTCTTACACACCAACACACTCTTCAAAATACACATTTTGAACAAAGTTTCACCGCGCTGTCCGGGGACGTCCGCGAATCCAAGACGGCGGGCGCTACCGAAAAATCTGACGCGCTTCACGCTCCACACCGTCCAATCAGCGAACACTTTGCATGTCCGCGAACATCACGCAAGACGATTGGCCAATCAGGACACTTTCCACGGAGCGAACAGGGAAGTGTGTCCGCAAACCGAACACAGATATCACTAATTTTTTTTTACCTACTTTTTGGTCATTTTAAAAATAACTACTGGACGGATTTTCACCAAATTTGCAAAAGCACGCTTTTGGGACCAAGCCGCTGCTCCTGGTCCAAATTTGGTGGAAATCCATCCAGCGGTCTGGGCTGTAGGCACGAGCAAAATATTTTTCCCATTCACTCTATGGAGAGTGAGTATAATGTATACAAATATGAGCATATAGAGGGAAGGTAGAGTAATAAAAATAAAACTATGAGAAAGTGCTGATAACCATAATGATTATCTTCATGCACAGAAAGGATTGCTCTCTTTCAAGCCTGTATCTTCCGCTATGTATATGTTTCATATGATGTGACTGGACCCTAAGTCTACAAATATAGTACCTTTTCAATTTGTACTTCCTGACTGTTACTGAAGAAAACTATGTGGCTTCGATATGTCAGTAAAGGATAAAAAGGGAGAGCCAGCCATGTGATGTCATCAGTGATGTCATCAATGACATTTGCGATATCATCTTTGATGTCCTGGGTGTTAGTGTTAGCAGTGCACGGTGGCGCGAGTTATGGTTGCTTATGTTACCATAACTGCCGAATTTCAGGGGTTTTTCGGTTTTACTTTGAGCCATAACGTCCCTTTAACAAAGTTGTTTCACTGAATTTCATAGGTTTTTAGTGCACAACTTAACTATAATATCCCTGACTTCATATACATGTAACATAGAACATACTAACCCCCTCGTAGTGATTTTCATGTCCGCGGACTACCGCCATGTCCGCAGACACATCGAAAATCTAAGCGTGGTGAATGTAAAGCCATTTTGAAGTTGGCTCTGAAAAGAGCCGTTTTTTTTTACAGATGCTTGACAGGCACCTGTTATTTTGTATTTTTTTTCTTGGTTTTTTTTCTTACTTTACTCCTAAAATCTTCACATAACCTTCTCCAAAGCAACCCTTACATTCCAAAATAGAAAGGCATTTCCCGTAAAAGATAAAGAAATGGCATCTTCTTTAAAATTAACAGCATTACTGGCATCAATATTCTCATTGTTACAGAAGAACATACCAGCTCTAAGCATGAAGGCACACATGCCTCGGTTGATGACACACCTAGCAATATTTTGCTGAGGACAAAATACTGAACTATTGTCCCATACTGCCCTAGGTAGTAATCCAGAAAAAATTACTTTTGCATTTGGAAGGATCATCATTACTGCTTGAACCAAGCGTTCCAAATCAGCCAACAAAGTAGGGGCACTAACGTTGCCCAAATGGAAAGCACCATAGTGCAAAACTACCACATGCGGACTGTTCATCGTGGCCATATCCTCACAAACTTGTACAATTCCCTGTACGTTGCAATCAGGCACACTGCTCCACACCACCTCCACTCCTTTCACATCAAAGTTCTTTGCAACATGCCTGCATTCAGCGTACTGCTGTAAACCATGCACACACATATCTCCGAGCACCAACACCCTGACTTTCTCCACTTCTGCCATCTTCACCACACACAGTCTCTTTCAACACAAATCCACAACCTCGACATCTGATTGGCTGATCCGTACAGTCTTCTTTCCATGTTGGATTTCCTGGAAAAACCCGGATGTAGCACGCCCTGTCCACGAACAGCCGCGGTGTCCGCGGACGGCGTCCACTTTACTCTCTGTGCCATTCCCTCATTGCATACAGCTAAGCAATCACACAATACAAATAACGTCCTCAGAACAACCCCATTTTGTGAATTTTCGAACATTTCAGGACAATTATTATTTCATTATTCAACATATTAACATTACACATATTATACTTTCATCTTGTACTCTGCACACAATGCTATGTTTCTCCATTAGTAGCTCAGTATACTAGATAGAATCCCATAATACAATGCTATTTATATCAATGCATCGTTCAAAGCACTAATAACGGTATGATATTTATTGCAATATCCTTGACACTTTTTTCGCAACATTATAATAAAAATCCCTAGTACACAAATTCCATGAAAAGTACATACACACGTGATGTCATCAGTGATTTCATAAATGACATTTGCGATGTCATCTTTGATGTCCTGGGTGTTAGTCTTAGCAGTGCACGGTGGTGGCGCCAGTTATTTTTCAAAGCTTACCATAACTTGCGATTTTCAGGCGTCTTTCGGCTGTACTTAGAACCATAACGTCCTTTAAACAAACTTTTTTTTAATATCACGCAAACAATATACAAACATGGCGTGCAAAAACCAACTTCTACAGATGGCTTTACACAGAATGTTGCAAAGTAAGAATTTATGCTCGTTCACAGTGAAGGTCAGCTGCTTCCACAACTTCTACAGATGGCTTTACACAGAATGTTGCAAAGTAAGAACTTATGCTCGTTCACAGTGAAGGTCAGCTGCTTCCATTTTTTTCTCGGGCCCCGGAGAGGCTCACGAAGCGGACTATAAGGTTGTATTGTGTTTTGACCTTGACAGACAGAGATTGTGATGAAAGACTTCTCTTGAAGGAGTGTTGCTAAAACGTAAGAGAAGATAAAGATGAAATTTCTGAAACAAAACCACTTTTATATATTATATCACTATGCGAAAGATCGTTGGCACACGCGGAGTCGTATTTTGGGACTGCACCACTCGTAGACAATGGAAATTGCAATTGTACTGTATGTAACCCTTTAGATTACTTTATACCAAATATAATTACAATAGCGTAGCATTAAAGACCGCTCAAGTTGAACTTGTTCGTTGAAAGTGGCATAATGTTTTCTACCGCGCACTATCACCGCCGAATTGATCCCCTATCGTTTAGAGGGCTCTGAAAAAGGCAGATGACACAGGGTGGGTTAATAGAAATAATTTAACCGGTCTATAGGCGGTCAAGCGCTCTACTCGCTGTGCCACTTCACTGTAGCCTGTCAAGTGGCACAGCAAGTACAGCGCTCGCATTGACATCCATGCACAGCTTGCTAACGCAAGTTTGAATCCCGGCAAGGCCAAACTCAGCCTTTCATCCTTCCGTGGTCGATAAATGAGCACCACACACCGTGGTTAATAATAAGCACCGCTTAGATACTTCACGGTTCTTAGCGCTATATGAATGGGAAAATATTTGTATTTTATTATTAACATACTCTGTTGCACTATCTTTGATAGCAAATATTTTCACGCCCTAATAAATAAAATGATGATTTTTAATGAAGATCGGCTGGTGAGACTAATTTATGTTTTTAAAACAGGTATGTGGCTCCATTTTGCCTATGTCACGATTTACAGACTCCAGCGGATGGGGTCTTCAACTGCCAGGTGCAGGTCCAAATATGCAACTTCATGACCCTCACCATTTTATGGGACAATCGCCAAGGACCAATATGCCCTTACGCAGTACTAGCGGCTACAAACAACATACCAACCAATAGGGTGGTCTAATGGCTCGTTGTTGGAGCAACCTTCCGATTATCAGAGCGACCATTTACTGCTTTTATCATAAACCAACAGCCTATCTACCGCAAAGGAACAACGCGTGGCTCCAAATACACTTTTGCTGATCGACAGCAGAGACAATAGCAAATCGCTGAATATTCACTAAACATTTCATGTGAAATAAATGTACTTTACCAAATGTACAATCCTGCTGTTTACTTTTAAACCACAGTTTCATATTCCGAATTGTGGCGCACTGAGTTGTAAGCTGATCTAACACTCTCTGTACCGCAAAGGAACATTGCGTGTCTCAACATGAACTTTTGCGGATCAACAATAAAGACAAATGCAAATTGCTGAATATTCTCTAAACATTTGATGTCAAATAAATGTACTTTACAACATTTACAATCTTGCTGTTTGCTTTTAAATCACAGTTTCATATTCCGAATTGTGGCGCGCTGTGTTGTGACATAATGTGTGTTGTCTTCCGGGTTCTGTGTAAAGTCGCGTAGTACTGGAGACGACTGGGCGCGTTTGATTACGCACCCTGTAACGTCACGGAGAGAGGCAGGGAATATGAATGCTTTGATAATATCAGGCTTAGGGGCGGGAGATATGATTTAGTGTCGCAAAAGCAAGTCAGCCAGGTCAATAGCGCCAGTCATAGGATTATCACATAATGTCGGCGCACACCAGGCGGATTTATCGTTTCTTTAGTGGACAAAAAGTCGGTTGACGCCCCTAGGAAATTGTACTATTAGCGGACAAAAGGAGTGCTCTTAAAACACTTTCACCCTGACAACGAACAATACAAACAACGTTCTCAGAACACCCCCATTTTGTGTAATTACAACCATTTCGGGACACTGCGAGTGTTCTTAGAACACATTCAACTAGACAGATTACAATACGGAAAGCGTCCAGAGGACACCCCCAGTTTGTGTATTTACGAACAATTAAGTACACCGCGAGTGTTCATAGCTCATTTTTACCTTCCTTGCGAACAAAAATGACACATACTCCGTCCTCTAAACACCCCACCATTTCATTTAGTTTATTTACAAAATGTGAGAACAGCCGTGTTCTCCGCGGACAAATCGAACGCAACAAAAACGTCTAGCACATAAAAAAACAAAACATTGAACCTATCTCATACTCCCCCGCCCTCCCCAAACACTCTTACACACCAACACACGGCACTAAATACAATTTTTTATCCACGTTTCACTGCGCTGTCCGCGGTCGACTGCGAATACAAGATGGCGGGCGCCACAGAAAATCTGATGCGCTCCACGCCCCTCGCCGTCCAATCAGCGAACACGTCGCATGTCCGCGGACATGAGGCAAGGCCATGGGCCAATCGGGGTGCTGTCCGCGGATCGAATAGGGAAGTCCGTCCACGAAAGCAAACACAGATATCACTAATTTTTTTGGCTTACATTTTGGTCATTTTTAAAAAAAACTACTGGACAGATTTACACCAAATTTACAAAAGCACGCTTTTGGGACCAGGCTGCCGCTCCTGCTGCAAATTCGATGTAAATCCGTCCAGCGGTTCGGGCTGTAGCCGTGCGCAAAGTTTTTTCCCATTCAGTCTATGGGAAAAAAAAAGGTTTTGGGACCCCCCCTATAACTTTCCCCCCCCTGGGCGAATCCTCACCAAACTTTGCAAAACAATTCAGAGTGACCCAACTACTTTTCTTGCAAAGTTTGGTGAGGATCCGTCATGGGAGAGCGAAGTTATAAGCCACCCAAAAAGTGCTCTTCCTATGGAAACAGCAACTTAACCATAACTACATGGCCACTACCGTGGCCATGTAATATAGAGAGAGAGAGAGAGATAGAGAGATAGAGAGAGAAAACACTACTGTCGATTTAACCACAATTTCGTTTTTTTAATAGTGTACGCTATGAAAATTATTCACTTTCATTGTCTCACTATTTTGACACATAGGGCATAGTGAGATAGAATGAATTGCCCGTGATCACACACTTCAAATAACCAAAGCCACCATTTGTAGCCGGTCTGCTATTTTAGCACTTGACCAGATATCTCCTCAGCCATGGTACGTGCATGCATGCGTTCATGCTTAACTGTTAAGTGATAAAACAAAGGTTGTATAGAATATACTTAAGAATGGCACACCTTATTAACTAAACCGTACAGAAATCCTTATAGAAGAACGTAAGCTGAGACTATGGTTGAAGTTCTATTTTTTGTGTCAGGGTGGGGAAAGTAACATGAGACTTAAACATTTCCAGACTATAACTGGGCTTCTAGGACGTAGAACCTCCCCTCAAAACAACCAGTGTGATACCATTGCCTGCTTGCAATCCCTATTTAAAAGAGGCATGGAAATTGTTACTATGCAGATTTGAATTTCAATTAAAAACAGCTTTTGTGATTGCCAGCAAGCATACGTAATTGAAATAAAGTAGATGGTTTAAAAATGGGGGTATGTTTTGAGAGAACTCCGTTAACTACCACACATTGGTGTAGCTAAGCAATACTGTGGGGGGCTTTTACATGAAAATGGTACAATAATTGTACTTATCACACTTGGGGACAAATCGAGTGCGACAGTGCTTTGTTTTCACAAGGGCATTTACATGTAGCTCCGGGGACTCACAGGGGTCAGTCTAAGAAGTAATTTTAAAGGCATAGCAGGGAGTCGGTCAAAGAAAAAGGCATCATGGCAGGAAATGACGCCTTTACGCTTTGCTCTCGATGCCAGCAAACATAGTTATGTGCGTCCCGCTGCTACCCACGAGGCTCCTATTGGTGCATAGGGTCCGCACTATACCCCTCTGTTTCCTGCTATCAGCTTTTCAGTTCCTATCCAGTGGCTCTCTTTCTGCCCCATGCTCTATTCTAATTCAGGCTTTAGACTTTAAGGGCCCGATTCATGGAATTCAGCACAGAAAAGGCTCAAGCGCTGCGCGCCGAGAAGGAGCGTGTGCCACGATTGTGCCGCGTGCACGCCAACCATGGCACAAAGAAACAATTGTGAGGGATGCATATTCATGGATTTCCGGAGGCACTAGCCGTGGCGCAAGGAACATCAAACAGCGCCAGTAACGCCCTCAACACGCCCCCACATGCAGTAAAAAGCCAGCGAAATGCTTAACACAGCACATGCCCCAGCGCAATCCCATGTCTAGCATACAGCCCGCCCAGCCAAATCGTGTGAAAACTCAGTGGGGACGGGGTACGTGCTAAGTTTCCACGCGATTTGCTATGGTGCGTCAGGGGTACGCAATGAGTTTCCACGCGATTTGGCTATGGTGCGTCTGGGGTACGTGCTGAGTTTCCACGGGATTCGGCTGCAGTGCATCCGGGGTATGCAATGAGTTTCCACGCAATTCGGGTGGGGTGCGCCCGGGGTACATAATGAGTTTCCATGCAATTCGGTTGGGGTGGATCCGGGGTACACAATGAGTTTCCACGCAATTCGGCTGGGGTACGTCCTGGGTACGTGATGATTTTCCACTTGACTTGGCTGTGTTGCGTAGAGGTATGCAATGCTATTACTCCATCTGCACCCCAGCCTATTCACGTGGAAACACTGTGTGTACCCCGCGAGACACGCACAAATCCACTGAAAGCTGACCCCTCCTGACAGGACAGCCACACACCAGCCCACATCACCTGTGACCACACCCCACAGGCAGCCCACACCACATGGGACCCCGCCCATCACCTGTGACCACACCCCGCAGGCAGCCCACACCACATGGGACCACCCCATCACTCGTGACCACACCACCCAGGCAGCCCACACCACATGGGACCCCCATCACCCATGACCGCAGGCAGCCCACACCACATGGGACCCCCCCATCACCCGTGATTACACCCCACAGGCAGGCCACACCACATGGGACCCCCTTAACGCCCATCACCCATCACCCGTGACCACACCCAGCAGGCAGCCCACACCACATGGGATTCCCCCATCACCCGTGATCACACCTCGCAGGCAGCCCACACCACATGGGACCCCCATCACCCCTGACCACACCCCGCAGGCAGGCCACATCACAAGGGACCCCCAATTACCCATGACCACACCCTGCAGGCAGCCCACACCACATGGCACCCCCATCACCTGTGACAGCAACCTGCAGACAGCCCACACCACATGGCACCCCCTCAATCACCCGTGACGGCAACCTGCAGGCAGGCCCCACCTCATGTCCCTCCCTTAACACATTTGACGGCAACCTGCAGGCAGGCCCTGCCCCATGTCCCCCCTCAACACCGGTGACGGCAACCTGCAAGCAGCCCATACAACATGGGACCCCCCATCACCCGTGATCACACCATGCAGGCAGCCCACACCAGATGGGACCCCCATCACCCATAACCACACCCCACAGGCAGCCCACACCACATGCGACCCCCATCACACGTGACCACACCCTGCAGGCAGCCCACACCACATGGGACCCCTCCATCACCCGTGACCACACCCCGCAGGCAGCCCACACCATATGGGGCCCCCCCATCACCCGTGACCACACCCCGCAGGCAGCCCACACCATATGGGGCCCCCCCATCACCTGTGACCACACCCCGCATGCAGCCCACACCACATGGGATCCCCCATTACCCATGACCACACCCTGCATGCAGCCCACACCACATGGGACCCCCCATCACCACACCCCACAGACAGCCCACACCACATGGGACCCCCCATCACCCGTGACGGCAACCTACACGCAAGTCCCGCCTCATGTCCACCCCCCAAACACCAGTGACGGCAACCCGCTGGCCGGCCCCGCATACTGGACACCACCTGCATGATGGATGCTGACATAGTGACACAGGTTCACTCCAATGATGGTGTGTTCATGAACATGCTTGCGGTGTAGTGACCCCAGCCTTAACCTCCTCCTCAGGAAATATACAGCGAACAACAAAAACGCACACAAACGTGGCCCACAAACTTCTGTGCCCCAGCTGATCACACGCAATTGCATACTACAACCATATCCCAACATCCACATCAGAAAAGCGTATGTGAAAGTGAGGCCCAGCATTCAATGTGACAAAGTAATGTCAAGAATCCACATGTACAAATACTCACACTGTGACAGAACAGAAAGCACCGTAGATATGTGTCACAGAAACAGACATTGCAATGGTGTTTCATGGCATGAGCATCAATGAGCACACATCACCTGAACCACTAACTCCCTAAACACACAAGTGATTTCACATGCTGGTGAAGCTCAAAGGCACACTGCATCAAACGAATTTGGTGCCAAAATAGTAAACACATCATACTCTCATCACTCACCCAACGCACCACCCTCACAGAGGCCCAATGCACATTCATGCTGCACATGTGAAAACAAATGGCAACACAGAGTGCACACTCGAACTACACCCAAACACCCATACACTTCAATGCATACCAGTCCATGCCCCATGTAAATGAATGTCAAACATGATTCATGCCGGCATGTGCACACATATGAACAACATAGATCATCATAATGGACACAGAACAGAGTAATGAACCGTCAAATGTTTCAAAAAATGGGCAACCAAACACCACTTTCATAAAAGTTCTGAAAATGTATTAAAAACCAGTGCTGAAATCATACTCATCTACATGAAATAAATAAATAAAACACGAAAATAAACAAAAAGTAATCTCCAAATGAAAAAACCAGTGTCTGCCCAAAAAAAGGACAAAATTCAAAATGAGGTCCATGTCCTAAATGGATATCCAAATGAAAATAACAAATTAAAAGAAATCCATTACATCATGAGTAACACAAATGGAAAAAAAATAATCCAACTATGTAAAAGTAGTATAGGTCCATTGTCCCAAATGCATAAAAAAAACCTTTTTACAAAACACTCCACAAAACATTACAAAAATTAAATATATACAAAAAGTGGAGCACAGTCCAAAAACTCCCCAAAAAAAGGGAAAAAACAAATGAAACTTACACTTAAATAACTATATACAATGGCAGCGGGCTAGTCCTTCTCCTCACCATGCTCCCTCATAGTCTCCGCCAGGGCATCATTGAACACTGCGTCCACTTCCCTTAGGTGGGCCTCCACTTCCCCCTCGAGGGCTTACAGGGACTCCAACATGCTCCTCTCAATCTCCCTGCAAGTCTCCTCGAGGACCTCAGCCTGCCTCTCTACCCGATGCAGTAAAACTCCACACTGGCCATGGTGAGTCTAGCCCCCCGTGCCCGCTGCCGCTCTGCCCCGATCTGCTGGTCCAAACGCTCCAACACGGAAGACATCCTTGTTCTAAGGTCCACGTTTGCCTCCTGCCTGGTGGCCGATACCTGCCTCTCTGCCATTGAAAGCCCAGAGGCCTGTAGCCTACTACACCGAGCCTGCTGCTGCCAAATAGCCCGGTGCCCGCGCCTCAAGGACAGCCTCCGGGATGATGTCAACCCCCGGGCTGTCGTGCGCATGCCCTGTTCCTTGGTGCTTGCTCTTCCTCCACAGCTCCTCTCACCGGCTGGCTCTGCGTGGTGACCACCTCGGCTGATCCAACTTCGTCTCCCTACTCTGGCAGGGATGGGATCTCCACACAAACAAAAGATAAACACACTATGCGCACCCTTTTTTTCGAATTGAGACAATTCAGATACTAATTGGGTAAAGCTTCGAAATTCTAGTGTCGTCTATTAAGATAGAGCTCATGTCCCCTGCACACTATCCTATGTCTGGATAACCAGACCAACAACATAGACTTATTGTGTTTATGCATTCAAGTAGTACATTTTAAATGACTACCACTCTATTATGTGTGTTCTTTAAGAGAGAGCAAAATTCAAAATGACAGTTCAGTCAGTAGTTTATCACAAACATTTTCTTTTTATTCATGGTGATGATGCCAAGAGGGCCCAACGCGTTTCGAGTGACACCCACTCTTCATCAGAGGCATGTGCAATTCTATAGAGGAAGTACATATAACATAACGTTAGGAATTAGTATAATACAGATAATACATATATTGTTGTGAAATCGACATGAATCAATATGTTCAAACTCAAAATCTTCATTTCTGCCTAATGTATCTTTCCAAGGAATCTCAATAGTATGGGCAATCTCTGCACAGTGAGTAGTAGTGAAAGAAGCAAAGTTATCAGGAATTCAAAAGAATTTACCTAGGTCTAAAACGAGGTTCCCTAATTAGTGAGAAAATCTGATCAATACCTATTCATCTAGAGCATAATTTAATTCATGCAAATGAATTCAAAGTATATCCAACCTTGTGATATTTTGTGCTAAGGCATCTTTGTGCCATATCATCATAAGCAATAAGGATAGTGGATAGGTCACTGGCGCTTCATGTGGAGAAATCAGCTCACTATGACCAATATAATGTTGGGCCGTAGGTCGTCTGATGTGGATGCCCATGCTGAACCAATTCAAGGGAAATGACCTAGGTTGGCAAAATAGAGTATTTATCTAAGAAGGCTAATCTAAATTAGATTTAGTCATGAAAGAAAACAAATTGAAAAAAGGAACTAACTGCCTCTTACAACAGTGAAGTTATTTGATTTCATGTACACCAAACTGGTGTAGCTTCTCCTTCATGTATGGTGGCCAAGTCCAGATGACGGAGGACCTGGTCAGGTGCCAAGGGCTGGGAGAAATAATAGGGTTCTTATTAAGTACCACCAAAAGATGTATGAAATAGGGGCTAAAAGCATAGCACTAAGGTGCTACGTATAAACTGCAAAAATAGGGGGACCTAGGATTCCATCTAAATCTCACTTACTGTATAGTTCTCGATCAGCATAAGGAACAGAATTACGCGATGTGGAATCTGTGCTGCTAGATCTCCAGAGGAACGTCTGCCGTCATTGCAAGGTTGGTGTTTGTTTATATTGGGATCTCCTGGTGATGTCATCACACGCATGTGCGTGTGACGTCATCCATTCGTGCAAGTCACTTAGGTAGTTGGCATTAGTAGGTGTCAATTATTCTTATTTAAATAATAAGAAGTTTATGTAGATGCCTATTAAGTCAACATCTGCCGCCATTAAAGGGACAGTGTTTGTATCTGGATCTCCTGGTGACGTTATCGCGCGCATGCGCGTGTTGCTTCACCACTTCGTAAAAGTTACTTAGGTGGACGGCGTTAGTAGATGTCAGTGTTATATCAGAAAACGATTATTAAGATGCAAGTGTTACGCTCCCCTGGTGTCCATGGGGGCGTCGATCTGAACTGGGCTGTTGTTACCTCTTCCAGCGACACACGGGGCGCCGAAATGATGGACTGGACCGGACCACCCAGTTTAGCTTGTTTTGCCCGTATGAATATTCTTCTGTAATGGAGAAAAGTGAATTAGCCACCTGCGGGGACTGGGCGCCAACCCCACCTTCCCCCACTCCTGCGATCTCTTCCCACAAATTACTTCCGAACTCTTGCTATGCTCTCACCTGATAGTTTGGAAAGATGAGCTCTCCATCCTGCCTCGAGCGCAGGGGCGCATAGATGACCAGTTACTTCACTGGTGTGGGATGTTGGAGAGTTGCAGAACGGTATTGACTCCGTAAAGAAATAGTTTGAAAAAGAGTTCAAAAACGTCTGGCCTTCACTCTGTCCAAATTCCCTTGGTTGCCTTAATAGTTCTTGAGAAGAGTTCCAAGTGGCAAGCAGTAAGATGCAGGTAAGTGTTTATGGATTCTGTTCAGTTTGATAATGAGTACCTGGTCTAACCTGTGACCCTTTCCTTTTGCAGGCGCTGAATCGGTGGAGGTCCCGGTGATTGCGGCCTCAGGCAGTAACCAGGTAAGTCTGTAGCGAAATTCGGTTTCCCCTACTTGCGCTTTTGTGTTGCTTTTGTTTCCCCTTTGGGGCCGGGGTACGGCGGAGAAGCTGTGGAGGCAGCGCCGACCCGAGATGAGGTAAGTACCCCCTGTGGTATCAGGTAAGTCCTGGGGATTGCCTTTATTGTCTGGGAATGCTCCCTTGCTCACCTTATTGTCTTTATTTCCACAGGTGTTGGAGAGCGGCCGCTGGATGCTGAAAAGCGCGATGGAATGCGGAGGATTGCTTCAGGTGAGTTCCCGCGCGGCACTGCAGGATGCGAAGCGGCACGCGTCTGATGATTTCTTCCTTCTAGGTCAGAGCCAAGAAGATTCAGGATTCAGGTAAGGATTGCAGGTAAAACTCCGGTTCTAACCTTCCCTCTGCTTTCTTTCAGGTTTTCAGGAGCTCCGGCATCCAGGCGGGCGTGGCTGAAGACTGGAAGCTGCTGCAGGCACGGTGAGCGTTACGCTGCAGGTGCAGAATAACGCGAAGCATGGGTTGCTGTCAGGGCGTGGTTTAAATAGCCTTGGAAGTAATTCCAGGTAAGTATCCTTCCGCGGCCCCACCCGAGTAAAAAATAGTTCCTAGGGAAAAAATAGTCCCTCCTAGGCCTCATTTGACTTCTGGTCACTGGCAGAATGGTCTGCCTCAGGTAAGTTAGCAGCATGGTCTGCTTTAGGTAAGTCCTTGACCATGAGCCTGGCGCCCATGGCGCCAGGACTGCACCCAAATAGCCCCTAATTGGGGTTCATGGGCTTGCATTAAATGGCATGATGCCTGCTTCCGGGGTAGCTGGGCCAAACCTGGTTTCCCGGGGGCAGGCATCGTGACAGCAAGTGATTTCCCCAGTTGCAGCTGAAACTGTAAATTCGATTTAATACAAATAGAGACTGTTTGTGTCTGTCTCACGTCATTTCCTCGCTTAGCGCATGCGTAGATGACCTCATCACACAGGACCAAACATTTTTACAAAAATTAACAGAATTTGTGATCGCGATTATGTGGATGTGCTAGCCCATTTTACATTTCTTACTTAGATGTAGCACCTGCCACTCAAGTGAGTCGTTTATGTGTTAATGAGAATGATGGTGCCCATAATGACCTCACCATGCGCTTGCATGCATTGCATTATGAGCAGAATCCTCCAATCAAGGCAAATAATGATATATTGCGAATAGGTACTACCCTAGGTTAAGAGTTGATGCCCTTAGAAGGCTCTCAAGCCATCTGCAGACTAGTGTAGGAAAGTCTCGCTACGGAAAATCAGCTGGTAGTGTCCACTGGGCTGCCGGTGGAATCTATCATCTGTAACACAGATGTCAAAAAAGATTTTTGGCTGATGCACCAGGGTCTAATGGTATAGTTACTTGCTGGATAAGGTGGCTTGGCAAAGGGCCCGCCCTATCTATACGTTCTAAGTAGACAACATCTAATAATTGGATGCCTATTTTGTGTCTGACTGAGTAATACTTCCATCCAAATCAGAATTGTACAATATATTATACATTTAACATTCGAAGAAAGTGGTGGTCTGCCTCTCAGGGGGTTCACAGTATCACAAAACACCATATATCTCTCTAACATACCTATTTTCCCATAAAGATAGTAGACAGTGGATTCTAGAAGCAGGAAAAGTATAAGAGAATAAGAGCGATCACATTTAGGGGAGTAAATGTATGCATTGAAATAGGAAGAGATTCTATCTCAAAGGAATGGTCCTAGGTAAAAGTCCTCATTTAGTCCTAAAGGTGACATTGCGTCTAGTCTGTGTATCCACAGTAATTCCCTCTGGGAAAGTAGTTTGGGTAAATTGCCTCCTTTTGGTAGAGGGTGTACCACTTCCACAATGGCAAACCTCATTTGAGAAATATTGTGGTGATTGTCTCTAAAGTGCTGGAAAACTCGAGATTTCACGTTACAGGTTCTGATTTGAGATTTATGTTCCGTCCAACATTCTTCTGCTCGTCTGGCTATCCTCCCCACATAATATTTGCCACAAGGGCATCTTATGGAATAGATGACATTCCTGGATTCACAAGTGGCATAACTTCTCACTAGCATCTTCTTTCCTGTATTTGGATTCTGAATGTGGTCTCCTTTTATGATGTTGGAACAATGTTGACGGTGAAGACCTGGGAATGTTCTGAATTTTTGTTTGGTAAGGCTCCTTTGCATTGATTTTTTTGGTTTCTCGGCCTTAATCAATATGTCTCGTATGTTTTTACCCCTTTTGTACGCCAACATTGGAGGCTGTGGAACAAGCTAATTCAAGTTAGGGTCTGCTTTGATCAGGTCCCAATTTTTGTGAATAAGTTTCTTGATCTGGAAGCTCTGTCCTGAGTATTTCAGTGTGTAAATTAGGTTTTAATTGTCCTTCCTGGTCTGTTTAGTCAGTAGGTTTTCTTGTGTCTTTGTGCTGGTCCTCTGTACGGCTTTGGTGACAACCTCTTCCGGAAATCCTCTATTCAGAAATCTTGATCTCATGGTGTCGTACTCTGTCTGTAAGTTTTCTGCATTAGAGGTAATGCGTTTCAGGAATGGGATCTCCACCAGACTGGCCGCCGGGGTTGGGATAGGTACACAGGGGGCCCTGATGGTATCTGGGCCAGAAGACGGCAGGGTGGATGACTGGCGCACAGGAGGAAGACGAGGAGGGGGTTGCATAAGTGGCCAGCCTACGCACCCATTGCGAGACCAGGAAATGTGCTAGCCAGTTCAAGAGACGGCAGACCTCATCGTGATGACGTGTAAGCCCCCGATTGGAAGCCTGCACATCATCACATATGGTGCCTGTCCGCCTCATGACACCGGCTAGCACAGGTTCCACCGTGTCCCAAATGGCAACATCCGCAGGTATTGGTGTTTCCGTTTGCGTGGAAACATCCACCACCTGTGGATGGGTCTGGCCTGATGCATGCCCGCAGGTGCATACTGATGCAGTCGCAGTCCCAGGGACAGGAATGGGCACAGGCACAGGCACAGGCCCCTCCACAGCGACCTGCACTGCCTCCTGACCCTGGACTGCACCAGTCACACCCACGTCATCACCCCCGCTTGGCCCCATTGGCTGGTCTGATGCGGCCTCCTCCTCCCCCCCACCAAACTGGATGTCTCCCTACCGTCTTCTGCAGTGTCTTGCCCCTGTGCGGGCTCACCTGTCCCTCCCACTGCCGAGGAGTCCACAACCACCTTTGCTCTCTTGGAGCTACCCTCAGCAGCAGCAGCGGCCATTGACTCGACGCGGCACCATTTTCCTCGCTCCCTTAAGATGGCAGTACCTGGGAGCGTGACTGGGCCTTGCGTCTGGGCCTGGTGGAGGCATCCCTGCTGCCTTGCTCCAAAGCACCTTCTCTGCCCTCTTCTTCCATCGTCGCTGTGGATAGGGAGACATTGTATACAAGCATCAGGGTCCTGAACATATGTCTGTCACAAAGAAAATGTACATGAGTGGCACTGTTATAGGTCACAACCATCGTCACCCTCCACGACACAAAGGTCAGTGCAATTAACACACATGCACAATCGTGTCTGTCATTCACAACAGACATCACATCCTTGCACAAGCCACTGCATGCACCTCAAAATTGTGCATTCACATCACACGACTCATGGCACATACACATCTCACTCACACACATCAGCTGACAGTCATGAAGCAGGCCATGGAGCTAGCACGTCAGAGTGCAGAAGAGGTCAATTTGGAATCATAAGTCAATCACACAATCTAATGCTCAAGTGACATCCATCCCGGAGTGTTGCCCAGTCACACACTCACTCTTCAGACACATGCACATATGCACCATGCATGTCCATGATGTTGCCAAAAGCACACGTGTGACATCTCTCATATGACCAAGTCCAGACGCATGAAACCAACCATGTGCCCATTTCTACAAAAACACTGTTGTTGTCGCACATGCTTAAATGGACTCACATGCAGCACTGTCTGGGACATGCACACAGACATCTGTACAAGAGACATACCAGACATAAGACCAAGGTTTACAATCCAACCATACATCAACATGCACATGCACTATGGTGGACAAGTACACATGGACACTTACCAGTCGACTCCAGATGGAGTTCCAAATCCCTGACCTGGGCATACAGCGCCAGGTAGAACCACTCCAGGACCCGCTTGTTGTCAGTGGTCAACCGGCCCCGGTGCCCCTCTTGGTGCATGCCAGCCTTGTTGCAGGTCCTGGATTTGAAGTCCTCCCAGCGCTCGTGAACATGGATGTAGTCGCGGGGTGCCACCCCCTCTGCATTGATGGCACCCACGATGTCTGCCCAGATCTTCCACTGTCCTTCCTTGCCGACTTGAGATGGTCTGTGGAAGAGGGCATCATAATGCACCAGGACTTGCTCCACCAGGATGTCAACTTCCCTGGCTGAGAAGCTGACAGCCCTCTGCGTCGCTGCCGGGGGGTTGCCACTTGCCTCTGATGATGTTGCTTCAGACATGGCAACCCCTGATGCAGGTGTGGGTGGGCAAGTCTGGGCTGTGGAGCAGTGGTCTGGCACGTCGGGAGTCTGCTGGATCAGCAGATGTGGTCACAGGTCCAACGACAGGAGCTCTGGCAATGGCTGTACCACAGGCACCAAAATTGCAGGGCATGTGGGTAGCAGGCACACACAGTGGGAAGGCAGCAACAGATGGCTGGTAGGAGGCAGCTCCGTGCACTTGGAGGCCAGGTAAATTGGCAGTAGGCAGGAGTGTGGGTTTTTCTTGTTACTCGCGTTGCTAGCCGGAAACAGAGTGACTCCACTGGTTGTTGGGCGTTAGCGTACAGTATTGGGATAAATCAGTGCATAAGAGACCATCACATGCTTGTGCTAGCGATAGCAGACGGACGTGTGGACTTTCCATGCAATCTCTACCCTACAGTGAGAGTGCAAGCTTTTTCTTTTGGTGGGGGATTTGCCTCCGCGCACATGTGTGTGCATTTTGATTTTTGTTTTTGAGGCTGACAGTGAGTTGCATGTGCATTTTGCATACTGTGGGTTCCCCCATGTCTCGCGTAACCCCATTTTCAAGGTCATACTACCCTTCGTGTACGCAACTTTTTGTGTTGGTTGGTGCCACAGCGTACTGCGTTAGGTTTTTACTTTACACGTGGGTTAACGAGGGGTCGCGTACAAGTAATTTTTGTTTTTGGGGTGCCTGTGCATTTATTTTTCCCCAGCGGTTACATTGAGCCTTGCAGGAGCATAGTGGTACATTTAACATCACGTACACTGCCCCCTCACTGAAATTGCCCGGGACAATTGATATCTGCACCTCCCATTGCACAATTCCATCAGTGCCATGAGTGGGAGGGCAACGAGCGGCAAGGATGACCAAGTTGGACGTAGCCAGGGACATGCACGGAGAGCTGTGCCCCCCACCCAACAGGGTCAAGGAGATGCAGCTGATGCTGACGTCCCCAGCACCCAGGGTCCTGGGGCAGCTGTGTCATCTGCTGCCCCTTCCAGCCAGGGTTATGAAGCTGCAGGGGCAGCTGCAGCACCCGCCGCCCAAGCTCAGGGTCACTCAGCCAGCCCTGTTGTGGTCCAGGCACAGGTCCACAGGGACCCAGGTGCAGTAGTCCCTGTCTCCAAAGAGAAGGGACGTGTTGGGCAAGTGGTGGCCACCAGCACCAGGTGTACCAGAGCAGCAATTTCATCTGCTGTCACTACCAGCCAGGGTCAGGATGCTGCAGGGGAAACTGCAGCACCCGCCGCCCAGGCTCAGGGTCACTCAGCCAGCCCTGTTGTGGTCCAGGCACAGGTCCACAGGGACCCAGGTGCAGTAGTCCCTGTCTCCAAAGAGAAGGGACGTGTTGGGCAAGTGGTGGCCACCAGCACCAGGTGTACCAGAGCAGCAATTTCATCTGCTGTCACTACCAGCCAGGGTCAGGATGCTGCAGGGGAAGCTGCAGCACCCGCCGCCCAGGCTCAGGGTCACTCAGCCAGCCCTGTTGTTGTCCAGGCACAGGTCTACAGGGACCCAGGTGCAGTAGTCCCTGTCTTCAAGGGGAAGGGACATGTTGGGGAAGTGGCGGCCACCTACGCACAGTTATAGATACCTGCAAGGGAACCTCCTGTCCAGACATCATTGTTGTTTTTTACATTGATGTGACAGTGTGTGGTATCCAAGGGCATCCACTGTAGGTTCCAGCTGGACCCATAGATGCTTATCTCAAGTTGGTGTTTGTACTTTGGGTCCAGACACATATGCCACTCCTGCTTCCCCTTTCCATGGGCTTGCAAGGAGGGCAGCCTGTGAAAGTAACATACACAGGCGCATTGGGCTTTCTATCTGTGGACAGTCTCAAGTCCGGCCTGTGTATACACCCCTATTGGGAATCATGATTATACGTCCAGTGCATGGTTGCGATCCCTTTTTGTTTGTACATTGGGATCCATCCATTGATCATGTTCCATCTTCATGTATTGTCTTGTCTATCTGTATTATTGTTGGTGTTCGGTCTGTATGTGCTTACCTGCTCACTTTAGTTATCAGGGCCACCCAAAATGATGGAAGGGTGGCATGTGCAAGTTACGACATGTTGAGGCACTTGTGCAATTATGATTGGTCACTGTCAGACATATTCACTATTCTGGTCTGTGTATCTGGTATGTTGTACCGCCCAATTGGTGTCCCTGTGTACATTGATAGTTTGATGTGCGGTTCAGTTGATTGTTGAGCACTTTGTGACAGTGGGGTTGAGTGATGGCCTTTGATTTACACTTTAGACATTGCAGGTCATGGCAAGGTGTGACAACCAGGTGACATGGAGTGTGGGATGGTTTAGGTGAAATACCAGCATTTAAAGGTGTACTTTTCCATGGTGTTAGTGACATGCTGCATCTTCCGTGGGCTACTTTTGTGCACACCAGATTGAGTTGGTTTAAGTTCTAAGGGATGCACACAATGTGGCACTTCCAAGGACAGGTTCTCAGGGTGGTAAGGTTGGGACAGATGATTGTCCCTTTGTCATCATCGATTGTCACCTGGAATGTGTCAGGGCTCTGTGCACTCTGTAGGTTATGGATTTAAGGTGAAAAATTGTGCGACAAGCTAGGTACGTGCAGCCTTGCCACGTGCCCTTTACCCTCCCATGTACAGCCACTGTGCATGTGGTTGGGGATGTGGGGGCACCACCATGTCCACAGGTACGCCACGCCGTGTGGCAACATTCTGCAGGACACATGCTGCCACGATGATCCTCCACACTACTGGTGGTGCATATAGTAGCTCACCACCGAAGTGGTCAAGGGAGTGGAAGGTGACTTTAGCACTCTGAATGTGCACTCCACTATGGCCGTAGTTGCAGTATGGGCTGTGTTGTATCTTACCTGGGGTGGTGTGGTGGTTTTCCGTATTGGTGTCATCATGTAGGTGCTCAGAGGGTAGGCCCTGTCACCTGTGGAGGTGAGATGTGTTGTCAGTGGTGTGGTTTTGTCTGTGTGAGTCATGCATGCATTCACAGGGCCTTGTGTACTCACAAATGAGCCATGTGTTGCCATGCCTCCCAGCTTCCAGGGCCTGCTGTAGGGGTAACATTCTGAATATGAAACTGTCATGGGTGCACCCTTGATGGTTTGCATATACAGAGGTAATGATTCCCTTGGCATCACATACAACCTGCATGTTGATGGAATGCCAGTGCTTGCGATTGCGATAGATGTGCTCTGTGGCCCTAGGTAGACATAGGGCCACATGTGTGCAATCAATGGCACCAAGTAGTTTGGGGAAGTGTGTCACCCCGTAAAGGTCCTGGACCACGGCCTGCCTTTCTGTGGGTGTTCTGGGCAAGTATGTGTGCCTGCGGACTGAGGGGCATGCAGTCATGATAGCCAACACCCGGTGTAGGCAGCGTGACAGCGTGGCCTGTGAGATGCCCCCGACAATGGCAGTTGTCTGCTGAAATGACCCACAGCGAAAAAATGCAGTACATGGAGCACCTTCTCCAAGGAGCTCAGTGCTTGGGAGCACAGGGTGGGTGATGTGAGGTGATCTTCCCACTCCGTGACCAGGTCTAATATGGTATGAGGTGGAAACCTATACCTGGCATAGACTTGGTCATCAGGCATCCCAAAAAGGCTGGTCCTCAGTAAGAAAATGCATGCCCTCGCTATCCTCCTCCTCATGCGGTGTCCCACGATCACAGGTTTGAAAAATTGTACATTCATCGCATCTGTATACCTGCGTTGGCTTTTGCGTGCACTTTTTATGCATTGTTTTCAGTGCGTGGTGATGCTACCGCAGCTTTCGCGCGGCGGACGTGTTTCCGGATTAGCGTGTCTTTTTCTGCGCACCTGAGAGCCCTGTTCGATTCCATGAATACATGTTGTTATTGCACGTGTGGGCATTGCAAGTATTTTACTATGGTACTTCCCACGTAACGCCCATATTTACGCTTGTTGTTCCCCATTTCATGTGTTCCGCCCCCTTTTTAGGTGACTGCGCTAGACGGTATGTGCCTTCGCTGGGCATCTCGTGCAAGGCGTTCGTGGTGTCACAGTAACGTGTTGGACCTGCACAGATTCAGCGCAAGTCTTGGGTAAGCCATGCACAATGTGTTCCATGAATCAACAAACGGGCACTTGCGTGCATTTTACATGCAAGTGCACGTTTTTCTGCGCAATTTTATTTAATGAATCGGTGCCTTTAAACTTGATAGCACCTGTTTGCAAGGATGAATAATGCAGAATCTGCTTTACCAGGACAACGGTTAAATAGTGTAGATTCACTATTATTTATCGGGACGAAGAGGAGATAGTGACTAGCCTCTACTGTATACGAGGGTGCCATGGAAGCAGCTCTGGGATAGTCTTAGAGCACACCTACTCAGCAGTACTCATTGTATTTGCTACAATTCTCTAGGATAAATGGTAAACATTGTGTATTCTCTTCCATAAATCAGGACATCATGGAAGCAGCTCTGCAGTGACCTTTGGGAGTCTAGTCAGTAGTACACACTGTCATAGGAATTTTAAGGACAAAGGTCAAATAGTTCATATTCTCTACAATATACCAGGACACCATGGAAGGAGCACTGAGCCTTAGATGGCACCTGTTTAGCAGCATCCATTGTCCTGGTAAATAATCTAGCTTTAATACAACTCTCTAGGACAAATGGTAAACATTTCATATTATCTTACGTATATCAGAACATCATGGAAGCAGTTTTGAGGTAGTCTTAGAGTGTAGCTAGTCAGCACTACCCATTGTCAAAATATATAGTGCAGTTTTGCTCAAACTTCCAGGATGAAGGTTAAACAGTGCATATTCTCTACACCATACCAGGACACCCCGGAAGTAGCTCTGCAGTGATCCTAAAGGGGAGATAGTGCAGTTTTACTACAACTTCTAAGTCAAAGGTTAAATGGTGCATATTATCTGTTCCAGAAGTCTGCAACCTGTGGCTCTCCAGATGTTTTGGACTACCACTCCATTAATCCCATCCTCATTGACTATGCTGCTGGCTAGGGATGATGGGAGTTGTAGTCTAACACATTTGGAGAGCCAAAGGTTGCAGGCCGTGACTGTACTCATAACAGGACACCCTGGAAGTAGCTATGCAATAATTTTAAAGGGGAAACCATCAACAGGACCCATTGTGCTGGGGTATATTGCAGTTTTGCTAGACATTTTCAGGAAGAAGAGTAGTTCATACTAGCTTTACCTGATGGATCATATGCTGATTTTTTTCTCTTCTCTCTCTCTCTCTCTCTCTCCCCCCTCTCCCTTTCCCTCTCCTTATCCCTCTCTGAGCTGTTTTGTCAGATGAAGTTTTGCTAGAGCCACCGCAGCCATTCTCGATAGCAACAAGGCCAGAGAAGGGGCAAGTGCTTGTTTTTTATGATTAAATGAAGGAGAGCAGCAGAAGAGACATCCCCAGAGATGGCGATCAGCATTGTATTTGGAGATATACATTGTAATCATGTTTGTCCTACAGGAATGCAGCCATCAGACAGAGCACAATGGCTGTATGTGGATAGTGTGAAGAGGCAGGAATGAAAGACAGACACAATTTAGACATGGTTTTGGCTAAAGACTTATGAAAGGGGTTGGGAAAATGCCTTGCTGTCCTTGTACTAGAGGTGTTTCCCTTCCTAAACTCAAAACTAACAATCTGTCAGTGTCAGAATGTCCAAAACAAAACCGTCATGTGTCCAAAGTACTGTTCTGACCCTCACATTCTAATGAAACAAATCTTAAGGTGAAAAGGATAATGTCTTTGGCTTTCAGTGTTTCAAAAGTATTCAAAAAGGAATAAATAAGTCCAACATAACGTCTCTCAAGGATATTGCTCCTTAATCCAGAGGGTATCTCCCTTCCCCTTGTTTTGTTTTCTCATAATTTCTTTACAATAATAGTTCTTCTCTTTTCTCTTGTTCAGTATCAAAGTCATATATATTTATCTATGGCCTCTAGGTTGTTAGGATACCTGGTACACTCTCCTGCCAGGCCTTCTTGAATTCACGCAGTTGCTATTGCCTGGTTTTCTCTCCTGCTAGTACTTCTTGTAGTTGCCTATCTCTGAAACCCCACCACACTAGCCCTTTTGGCTAATTCCTTTAGTCCAAAGTATATTGCCTCATTATTGTTTTGCTCACACTTCCAAACATTCACCACCTTGCAAGAGCATTGCCACTCTCTGCCCCAACTTCCAGTGCTATGCGGATGACACAGCTCATTTTCAGGCTCCCTTCTGACACCTCTTCTCCTTCCCTCATCTCTGATTGTCTGTCTGCTATCCAGGAGTGGTGTGCATTAATGATCTCTGCCTTAACGCCAGTAAGACCAAGATTCTCCTCATCGGCACACCTGCCCCCTCCTTTCCTGTCACTCTCTGGCTGGCCTGTCTGGGCCCTCTTCCTGCTCCCACCTGTGAGGCTAAAAACCTCAGGGTCATCTTCAACTCCACACTCTACTTCTCTCCTCACATCTCTGACGTCTCTAAGAAGTCACACTACCAGCTGCACCTCCTCAGAGGTATTCTTTCTTTCCTCTCCTTTCTGCAGAAGCTCACTGCATCCAGAGCTCTGGTTCTTTCCAGGCTGGACTACTGCAACAGCCTCTTTCTAAATCTGCCTGCCTCTACTCTCCACTCTCTGCAACTCATCCACAACAAGACTGCAAGACTTGTCTTGGCCTCAGGCCCAGGGATCGTATCTCTCCAGGACTGAAATCTCTGCACTGGCTCCCAGGGGCGGCACGGATTAAATTTAAAACCCTCTGCATTGTCCACAAAGCCTTCTGGAGCCTCAATACCTTCAACTCTCTCTTCCTAAATATCTTCCTTCTCAAGTTCTTCGCTCATCCGCCACCAACTCCCTCAGGGTAAGTCGTTTCTCCAAGCAATGAGTTGTTGGGAGATCTCTTTCTTCTGCTGGGGCCTCCCTCGGGAACAGCCTCCCTGCCTATCTGAAACTTGAGGAGAAACATCTCCGGTTCCGGAAACACCTCAAGACCTTCCCCCTCTTTTCTTCTGCATTCTCTCCTCCTCTCCCCTGCTGATCTATTGGCTGAAACTGCACTGGTTACCTGGCTACCCTCTGATCTCGGGTCCAGGTCCCCTCCCTGCCAGTTGCATGCCTGCAATGCTCCCCTGGCTACCCTTGCACTGGAGAACTGTTTCTGTATCCCTACAGTCCCCTCCCTGCACATGACACCAGATGTCTGCACTTACACTTGCCACTAGCTGGCCACACTTTCTATTTATTGTCTTTATTTATTTTACTATTTATCCAATGCACTGCCCCCTCCCCCTTCCCTCTGCACTTTTTTCCCCTTCCCCCTCCCCTGCGCTTGCGCATTCTCAATGTCACCTGCCCTAGTAAGATCGCGGTCTCTGTCTTCCCTCTGTTCCCCCTCCCTTGCCTCATTGCGCCTTAAAACACTTGTGTATAGTCGCGTTATAAATGCCATATCATACCTTGTTATGTTGTGTTATTTTGTTTATAAAGCGCCAAAGCCCTAAGGCATCCAGGCGCTGAACAAAGGGACAGAGCTACCGAATAGAAATTCCAGGATTCTCAGGTTTCTTTACATAAACAGCCTGGTCTTCAGCAACTTTCTAAAGACAAGATGATTTTCTTCCTTCCTGAGTGATTCAGGTAGCTCTTTCCAGACCCGTGCCACCTGAACCGGGAAAGAGCGGCCATTGCCCAGGCTCTTTGGTTTTAAATTATTTGTTATAGTTGATAAATCAACTTTTCAAATAATGCTTTTATGAAACATAGTTACGTATAAATACATACTTATTAAAATTAGTACTGTAAAATTAACATTTGTCTTTTGCTTAACTCAACATAAGTGACTTAATTCATTCAGAACTCCGTCCATTTAAACATACTGTATAAGGTAATATCAAGTCCAAAAATTGTACATTTGCGATCTGTATTGAGATTCTTGAATTCGAAAATAATAAATACCATATTTGATCCTGGGTTACAAAATTATGTACAATTAGTTTTTTCCCGAAACATTTTTCTCATTTGTCACTCAATGCCATACATGCCACCCTGAGATGTTGCAGTGTTTCTCTTTGACCAATATTTAAACAAAACCGGCAGTAATTCTGTTCTTCAGGGATTAATTGCCTTCTATGTAGGATGTCCTTTGTTTCATATTGATTCAGTCTAAATCTCAAACTTTTGACGAAAAGACTGGGATCGACATTTCAACAAATAATTGGACATCACTCCATATATTTTGGTACCAAACAGATTAGCATCGTAATCTTTGAGTTTTGAACACGTCAACATATTTCTAGCCCAGTCTTGTTGAAATATTTTTGTTTTTGCACGGTCAGGATTACTTAAAAGTAAATCAATTGACACAGAAGCATCGGCTGTCCTGTTTAAAATGTGGTTGCGCCATTTGCTAGGAAAGGTGTTCTTAGATTTAAGCAAATTCAGGGCTAACATATTTAAAAATGAAGGTTTTCCCAGCTCATCTAAGCACTTCCGCAGAAAGGCACACTGTTTCCAAATTACAAACGAATATAAGGAAACCAATCCCAATTCAAAATGCACTAAAGCCATTGGTGTACTTAATGGTAACTGTAGTACTGATTTCCAGTATTTTGCTTCCATGCTGTCCCAAAATTTGCGATTTTGCGGGGCGGCAGCCTCAACTCCATAGAGGAGGATTGGTATTACCTTTGATTTGTAGAATGATACAATGTGCTTCACTGAAAACTTCCCGAACCTCCTCATCAGAATTCTGGACTGCGATGTCAATGATTGCAATTTAGTTTTGACTTCGCAGGTCAGAGTACTTAGTGTTTTCTTATGTTGAATCATTACCCCTAAGTGCTCATTTTGCAGGATTGATGAGAGTGCACAATGTTGAAGTGACCATATAGAATGATACTTTCTAGAAGCGTTGTTATTGCACACCAATATTTGGGATTTAGCAGTGTTAATAATCAAATTGTTTGCTAGCACATAGTCTACCAACTGATTTAACATGTTCTGGAGGCCCATAGGGCAGGTATGAGATTTTTTTTGATCCTATGCGTGGGGGGGTCACCTATGCAACTTAATAATACAGGACTTAAATCTAAAATGAAGAAATTAAAAAAAGGATGCAAGGGCACAGCCTTGCTTTACCTCTCTGTGGGTATTTATTGAGGGGGACAATTTACCATTAGGATTCATTTTAACATGCATGGATGTTTTTGTGTGCAATAACATGATTACATTTACTAGAGATGAGGGGCATTGATGGCAGACAAGTTTTTTGAATAGCAGTGATCTATCTATCGAATCAAACGCAGCCTTAAAATCAATGAACCCCAGGTACAAAGGCTGGTCTTTCTCTACCTGCTGTGATTGAATCATACATAGTGCAAGGATATTTGGCATTGTTCCCATACCTTTCACAAAGCCAGACTGGAGGGGGTCCCTCATATGTTTTTCTTCGGCCCAGGTATTGATTTATTTTAGAATAATTCTGCAAAAAATCTTTCCCGGGGCATCTAACAGTGAGATCGGGCGGTAACTCTCCGGATGTTGTCTATCGCCCTTCTTATATATTGGGACTGTGATTGCATCAGTCCAAGATGTTGGCAGCCTCCGATGACAATTGATGGCCGACAATATATTAAAAAGGAGAGTGGCCCAAATTTCTGGATGTTCTTTCATTACACGATTCAAGATCCCATCTGGGCCCACAGCACTAGAATTACTAGATTTCATTATTAATTGTTTAATATCACTTTCCTCAAAGTGAAGATGAAAACTAAAGTCCCAATCCAACGGGGCATAATGTGACCATGACAAAGGCAAGGCATACAGATATTCAAAATGTGCTACCCACTGATGTGCTTTGACAACCGACGTCTGCAGATCCATTTGATGTGTGTTATTTGCCTCGTTCAGTAATGCCCACATTTTCGAGATATTTTTCTCCGCCAATATAGATAGCATATTGGCACCATCTTGTTGATAGAGTGATGCTCTATGCCCCTTTAGCCAATTTTTGTAGACCAGGCGTGCTTTTGTGGAAAGGACCATTCTAGATGGAAAGGGAAGCCTTGACAATCTTCTTAACTCTGCTAGATATGCAATTTTCTTAATGTAAACAACTCTATCAAATACATGTAAATGTTTCTTATTACTGCCAGTAAGCAATCTTTGTTGGGTGAAAGTTTGCATTAGATTGCTATAAATGAAGCCAGCATTTGAATCCTGGCCACCATCTGACAAATTAGAGTTACACAGTAATTGGTTGAAGTATGTCAAGGTCTTCTCTGTCCATCATAGGTGGTTACCACAGCTATTTACAACCAAACAACCATCCATGGATGATTTTAATACACAACTATTTGTGCTCTTCATTTGCCATTTGGCACACAGCATGTTATGATCACTTATCTTGGTGGGGATAACAACAAAAGATTCCATTGGTGACCATAAGGCATTATTTACATAGACAAAATCAATTGTTGAAGAAGTTGTTCCTCTATGCCATGTACAGGCAGGAGGTATGTCAGTTTTAAAGGCACCATTGAGGATGTATAGATTTCTAAGGGACACCAGAGAATTCCATCGGGTTAACCTTTCATTGTGTCGCTTGTTAGTTTTTTCCAGACAATTTATATTAAGATCCCCTGCCAAAATAAAATATGAAATACTTTTGTCTTCCACCACCATGTCAAGTAGCCTATTAAGATCCCTGAAGAAACAATCGATATAGCCACCGGATTCCAATAAATGTTGAGGATTACATAGACTCCACCCTGAATTACAGCTCTAACCAACAACATATGTTCATTCGGGGCCGCGCAAGTGCTTGAAGAAGAACCTAACCCCTCTTTTATAGCAACAATGAGACCTGAAGAGGGCCTGCCCATGGACGATTTCTTCGTGGGGTTCAAATGAATTTCATGGTTAGCCCATATCAATGGTGTTAATAGCCAAGTTTCCAGTAAAAGGATGATGTCAACTCTGCTTAATTCACACTCATCATTATTTAAAAGGTGCTTGTGACCCCTATAATTCCAACTAACAAACGATATTGTGCTCAACAGGGTAGGATTAGCTAGCTAATTCGATGTAAATTTCAACTTGCCGCTACGCGAATCTAACACCTGTGGCTGGAATTTCTTACCTCCATCGGCAGAAGAGGGTGGTAAAGAATTGGTTAAACAGTCACTAACATTCATTGCTACCAGGGGGATTGTATCATTTGTATCAATACTCAACACAAACCTTAGATCGTACAAATGAGCCCTTGCTTGCCAGATGAGATTTTGGACCACTCTGGATTGTATCCACAATCTTGCTGCATTCAGATTCTTCTTTGAAAGAAATTCAACCAATGTTAGTTCAGCTGAAGCTATGTCCTCAAGGGAATGTATGTCTGAAAAAATGGCCAAAAAGGCTCTACGATTCAAATCAAACTGTGTACAGAGGGCCGGCCTACATCCAAAACTAAGGAGCATAGGGCTGGTCGAATAGCCAATTTCTCAGTACTCCTTATTTCCTTAATATTTGTCTGAGTTGCAGGTTGCGATGGCAACTCATTTTTGGATACACTTCCCAAACTCCCTAGAGCATTCCTAACTAACAACAGGACTGCTTCCGAGAGTTCATCTGAAGATGCCAACCGACTCTGTGAAGTTGGTCTATTCACAATTGCGGACTTAGCTTCTGGGGATGTCACCACACTATCACTTACATCGGTAGGCCCTCTTGGCAAAATCACAGGATGACTAGTAGTGACAACACTATTGCTGTCAACCAATAGTGCTCGAGTCTGTGCTTTGGAACTTTTACCGATGTTGTTAATACACCTAAGAGGCTCCGCCATGATGGTGCCAGAGGCACCGAGCTCTTGTTGAGTAGGGGCTTGTCTTGCCATATAGGCGTCCACAGCTTTTCTTATTTCCGCTCTATGGAGCAGGTCTTCTGCAGTAGGGCTTAATACAGAATTCATACTGCTCATTTTTGTTTTAGAAACAGCATTACGTTGAGGCTTAGTTGATCTAGTACTGTCGGAGGCATTGCCATAGATTTCATCTAGAAGTGCATCAAGTGGTGGATAATCAGGGACCAAAGCTAATTCCAGTTCAATAGGTGCCTTATTCCATTTTACTTTATTCAAAAACATGTATTTTTTCTTAACGGCATGAAAAGTACTCAATTTGTTATTTTTGGCTGGAACCGAGATTGCATTCACAAAGCGTTTGGAGTCTGCCTTGCCAATATGTTTAGGAGCGGGCTGATTTTTAGGGAGTTTCAATTTCACATTTCTTTGCATTGGCTTCTCATCATTGCATTTAGCTAGATGCTTATTAAGCAATTTCTCATTATGACATTTTTTGAGAACGCTTATTAGGCAAATCAAATATATAATACGTTTTTTGGCATAATGTCTGCGAAATAGGTTGAGAAAATGTCCCAGACTCTGTGGGGCAATTGTCATTTTGTATTGGAGGCACCATTGTTGCACCATAAATAATGGAATCAATGTATGGCAATACGGATGGTAAGACACACTCATTTGCATATGATGCAGACATACTCAAAGGGGGGACCGCATATACATTTTGTTCAATGACAGCCTCAGTCGGGCATGCCACAGAAAGATTTAGGCAGATAGGAGTTTCCCTCAACTGTGACTGCTGAGTGGCCATTTCCCTTAACAATGCTCCTTGCTTTGCCAATCTTTGATCTAAAGAGTGGTATAAATTATTCAAAGAGTGAATTGCCAAATGTAGGGCCTGTATAGATATGACTGCCTAGGTATTTAAAGAATTATCATGAAAGGAAGTGTTAGTGCCCAGAGTCTGTGTTCGAAAAAACTCGGAATTTGTGAATGGTCGGGCACTTCTATGGATTCCATGTCGGAATGCGTGGTATCAGAAAACATTAATGCTGTTGAGGACAAGTTATACGACATGCATTTGTCAGAAAAGGCTGACCCATTAATGTCCAAATCAATAATGACAGCATCCCCATTCAACTTAGCTACATCCAGAATGGGGATGGATGCCATGGGTAAATTAGATGGAATTGCACCCGGTGTTAGTCAGTCCAGTAACGCTGTGTCTGAAATGGAGATGTTATTTAAACATCCAACGGCGCTCAATACTGCCATCACGCACACCGGTATGATAGTATCAATTGACGAGGGCGGATTTGGACAGGCACAGATTTAACTGAGTGCTCTTTTTCAGTCATTGTCACCCCTCTCCCCCTCGTCACTATATAGGGCTCAGTCTTCTTGGCTCTGCGAGCGGATAATGAGCCATTGCAAAAAGTACGTATATCTGCATTTACCAGAGCATTCCTGCTACCCGCCACTCTAGGAGGTGTCGAGCATTCCAGGGTGTGTAATTGGGCCATAGCAGGGGAATTATCTCTCATATTCAAAGATGGAATTTTGTTCGGCATACCCGTCTTTAAAGAAATAATCACTATGTCCGTGCACAAATAAAGACGAGCAGCCGCTGGGCAGCACAACCTCCCTGCCCCACGCCGCCTCAGCGAAGAGGCAAAGAGGTGCTTTCCAGGTGCTTCCCGTGGTGCGCACACGCTGGTGCGCACGAGATCCTGTTCTTAAAGCCTTGCCTTCTTGGGGGTGTGGCTTATAATCGAGTATAGTAAATCCACTCGTTTGATGCAAGTTATTAGTAAAATTGCCTCTAAATAAAAAGACGGAGAGTACATGTTGAGAGTCAAAGTGAGGTCAGGCTACAATTGCTGATTAAATATAAAAGTCCACAGCAAATGTTCAAATACCGTTTGACGCGAGTTATTAGTAAAATTGTTTCGTTTGACGTCCAGAAACAAACGCGTAGCAGGAGCTGCAAAGAGGTGCTTTCCAGGTGCTTCCCTTTTGAATCGATTTACTCTAAGGAGGCATCCCTTAGCTGAACAAAGTTTCCTAGTGGGTTTATATAGTACTGTAATCAAACAAGAGGGCAATTTGCAGCAAGCTAACGGGGTATTGCCCTTAGTCAATTTACATTCACACAATAAACAGTCAAACACATCTGTGTTGTGAGTTAGTAGCATCCAATTTTTATCCAGAAAAAGCTCCAGCTGGCAAAGCCAAGAAAAAACTGTGGTATGGACTAGGGCAAAGCTGTTTCTAGCTTGCGAAGTGTCAAGGCTGTGAGGGAAGACAGCAGGATAGAGCGAAACATGAACTATCCCTACCTAGTGTACACTCTCAACTAGGTTGCGGTGATGCAACGTCTGTCTAATAGTGATAGAAAAAGAGTCAAAATAACAACTTCTTTAGTATGTAATGCATTCAGCCTTGTCAGTCCTTTACCACTCCCTTCCGTTTGGGTATATATAATTTGGAAGAGATTAAAGTAAAACAGCGCACCAGGGAAAACTAGGCTTTTTTGTCTCTTGGAACACTCTTGGGGCATCTAATGGTATAGTTTAACCTTTAATGACCCATAGATTGTCAAACTAGCCCTGGATTGCTAGGGTTAAAAAGACACACAAACAATGTACATGGAAAGGGGGAATTTCTATTTCCTTTCCTTAAAACAACAAGACAATACAATCACTACTTTCCGTCTATAGGTGTTATAAACTGGCGGAAAGTAGGAATATATACAAGGTTTGCTCGAACTCTCAAAAATAGGCCAATTTGCGCCTTTTAAGTGTTGGAAAACCAGTCAACCAGTTTCGGTGGCATAACTTTGATAGAGCCACTTTCATCAGGACAGTCTTTGGTTCCTCAAAGTTGGTGTGAATTTAAGTTTAGAGACCAGTTTGTGAGAAACAGGATATACGGTAGATGTAATAGTACTTTACCACCTTGCCGTAGGTGTCATAGGACTACAACAGTCTAGGAGGGAACATGTGAATACAAACAAAATGTACCACAGTCACCAAAAAGGATGCTTGATTCCATTCACTAGGTCATGAATACACACATTAGTCCATGTCATTCATATACAGTCAACACTACCATAACACCAATCATTTCTTCAATCATTGTATGCGGTTTGTAATATCCCTATTTTACTTTGTTGATTAATGGGACCACAGCTCTGAATGTACTGTGCACCTAGCCAGTGCTCATCAAAGTTTAAAGTCATTTTGTTAGGCGGAACAAGGATGTACTCACCTTGTGTATTTTTCCCTTTTGGTATGAAGGTCAGATGTATTCCTCAAATTGAGGTACAGTGTGACTGACCAGTCCCTGTGCTCCTAATCTGTAAATTAATTTAGAGATAATAGGGGATTAGTATACCATCGCTCTTTGTGCAGCTTTACACATATATCAAGATATTAGCTTGCTGGGCTCTTCTGATGGGCTACAAACGGTTAAAGGAGTGCTGTCTCGCTCCTTAGAATATGTGTGCCAACAGACAAATGTGCAGTGTCCCCTATATTAAGCACCCAGTGCAACAGGGGACAAGATAATACAGGCTTCTGTGCTGTATGGTCAGCACTTCTGATAGACTATACAGGATTAGAGAGAGTATTCTTTCACTCCTAAAAGTGTCTGTTACAACAGACGTGGGCACAGTATTCCATATACAGAGTAACTTGTGCAATAAAGGACAGGGTAATGTAGGCTGCTGTACTTACTAGCATCTATCACCTTCCGTGTCGCACTCCATATCACAAATGAAGCAGCAGAGCGAACGCGAGCGGGTCCGTTCCGCGGTCGCTAGTTATAACTAATTTAGGCTTCCACATCACGTGACACGCGCCCGTGTGTCACGTGTGCGCACGCCTAACGTGCGGCATACCCAGAAGTCAGGCGGGTGAGTAGGATGTTTGGGCCAAGTCAGGCATACTCGCATGCTGACATGCAAAAGCAGTATTGAACCCAAAGGTAAACTGCTTGATGTATTACAGTTTTAACAGGTAGACTTAATTTCATGTGGGGAATGATATCCATGATGGAGCAGTGGATTAAAGTATTAGCCAATAGTATAGTACTACCTTCTCTTTAACATGTTGAGGGGCAGTCCCAAAAATGCACTTATGTGCTAAGGTTAGCAACTTAAAAAGGACCCTAGCTGCCACCGGGAGCCAATGCAGCTCTCTCCGAGCTGCATGTGGTCACTGGTTCTCTCCGTGCCATGTGGGGAACCATATACACTGCTTCATTTTGTATTTTCTGCAATTTCTGTATTGCATCCTTACTGTCACCACCAGCAAAGAGTTACAATAGTCCAAACGCTGTAATATAATAGCATGTGTCATTTTTGCGTGGTTATCCTTTGTGACCATAGGACCAACCAATCTCAGTACTCTGAGGTAATAATTAGTATTCCTCACAATATAGTCCACATGGGCATCCGCATTAAGTTTAGCCTCCATGTAGTACTGA